>NC_056743.1:1526520822-1526823322 GCF_019279795.1 Protopterus annectens | reverse complement strand
CTCCTCGTGCAAGTCAAAATTGGGCATCTTCTGACCACACGAGGAGCATTTCTTAAATCCTGATGGCTTATCAACCATAATAGAAAACAGCTAAACTTGGTACACGTTAGTACACACACACACACACACACACACACACAAAAACCCTACAGACGAGCCTTAATGGCCACAAGAAAAAAGGGCACCAAAAACAAATGCACACTAAACTAAGTTCACGTAATCTACATTAATGGAAGGGAAGTATACTATAAAAGATCACTAAATAACACTAAACTACCCTAACAACTATCCTAAACTATAAGGCATTAGGAAGAAACACTTACCTTAGCCAGAGTCAAGGGAACGAGCATGCACCTGAAACATGGCAAACGAAATTTGGAGGTTAGAGGGCAAATGGGCATCATGGGAGAGGGAGGAGCTAGAACCTTGGATCTGTCTGTAGTATGTTGCTGGCACGAATCTGATATCGGATCCTAGACCCTATGATGATGAATGATGACATGGATAACATCAGATCAAACAGATCTGTCCACATTAACCATGTACCATTGTTTTGCGGGTGTGGGTTTGTGTGCGTGTGTAGTTTAAAAGAACCATGGAGCAAATCTGTAGAACTGCTTGCTGCCCTGCTGAGGGGGGACACTTGTGTAAGTGCAGTGGCAGGCTCCAAAAGGTAGGGATGGGAGTCCTGAGCTGACATCTATCAGCCATTTTTGTTTGCCAAAGCCATTACAGCAATGTCTTGCAGAGAACTGGGAAAGGCCTCAAAGTTGACTGGGATGCTGTGTGGGTGTGTGAGGCTGTGTTTGTTGGGAGTGTAGGTTTGTATTTGTAAGTGTGATGTGAATGTTATACACTGTGAAATGGAGAGATTAAGAGTATTTTTTTTACAGTGTGGTCCCTAGCAATTTCATCATTGCTTGACTGAGACATATAAATTGTCCTGTGTTTGTCAGTACATTGTTTGTATCCTGTATGGAGTATGGTATCACTGCTACAGCTTCTGGTACTGTTTCAATACATGTGTTTCATGAAGTATGCATGTCTGTCTGATTTGGGGTAGTTGCAATGGAGAAGAGATGAGTAGGAGTGCCATATCGGTTATCAGCATACCACATAAGTGTCCCTAATTTTGGAAAATACTTTTGCTCTGACATACCACAATCCATAATGCTCTCTGAAAAACATGTTAGATTCTCATGAACAGATAATGACATTCATTGTAAAGACTTTACAATCTTATTTTGTGAGCTTACTAAATCAGTAATGCTAGTTTCAAAAATAACTGATCTGGAAGCTTTCTCCACGAGTCTGTTACTGACAGGCTGACATATATGCTACAAGTATACAACTAAGACAAATTACATAAAGCAATAGTAACAGAAAGTACTAGGTCACATCAGAGGCTTGGGAGGTGATTGTTAAGAAACCGAGAACTGTTTCATTGCTATGTAAAGTTCGGCATTAAATACCATATATCAGGTTATGCTATAACAGAACAACTATGCAAAGATAAGCACATGAACAGCCAGAATGCAATTTAAATAGAATATTTTACAGTGCACATTTTAAGAAATGGATAGATAGGTCTAAAGTCTGGATTGAAGTGTGTATGTGTGTTTTTTTTTAAAGAAATAACTCCCAGGAAATGCTATTCAGAAGTGAAGAGACATATGAGGGAACAGTTTTAGTGGCACACCAGGCTATGATTTGTTTGTTGTCTATTGCATACCTCTCAACGTCTTAGAGCAAAGAAATATGGACAAAGCCATAAAAAAGTGGGACAAAGGCCTAAGAATAGGGACAATTTTTAAATATTGTTCTTACAAACTTAGAAAGTTGACAGATTAACAGGTTTTACATTAGCATGACTTTTCTGAATGATATGAAGTCTGAACCTCAAATGTTTGCCATTCTTTTTTTAACTTCAGTCTTTAATGATTTGCCACAAATTTGTCAGAAAATCACAATTTTATGAGAAACGGACCAAAAATATGAGGCAAGAATCTGGACATTCTATGAAAATCTGTACGTTGAGAGGTATGGAAAGCAGACTAATTCGCTGAATCTAGCCAAGCTGGAAATGTGAAAGTCTAGCTCACTGAAGGAGGGGACATGGGAGGAGCAACTTGGCCAGGAACTGAAACTTGCAAAACTTTTAGTTATGTACTCACCATAACTTCAGATGTTTGGGATCCATCTCGCCTACATTCTGAATGATGGGTTCGGAGCCGATCCCTCGGCTCCGACTCGGCACGCTTATGCCAAAGAGCGAAGTCTCTTATTGGCTGAGCTTACTATATCCCAGGATGCACCACTACCAGTCCCCCAGATCTAGTTTGTCCGCATACATGCACACATGCACGCCCTGCTTATATAACATCGTCAGATGAAACAAGATAAAACAGTAGAACTCAAAACCGTTCAATCTCTTCTGATCTCCAAGGCAGGGGGAAGGAGGGTGGGTATCAGGAATGTGGCGAGATGGATCCCAAACATCTGAAGTTATGGTGAGTACATAACTAAAAGATGTTATGTGATCTATCTCGCTACATTCTGAATGATGGGACAGCGTCCTAGCACCTGAATCCTGGGTGGCTCACTGGAAAACACTCCTGAGTACCGTGGAACCAAATGATGCTCGTCCTTTAGATGCCACATCCAATTTGTAGTGGGAAATGAAAGTGTGCGGGTTGGACCAAGTAGCCGCAGCACAAATTTCCGATATAGCGAGCTTGGAATGAAAGGCTATAGACGTAGCCATAGCTCTGGTAGAATGAGCTTTGATAGATGTTGTAAGTTGCTTATTCGAAGAAGAATAGGCCTGAGCTATGCAATCTCTGATCCATTTTGAGATAGTGGCTTTTGTGATGGTTTGGCCCAATTTATTATCTGAGAAGGACACAAACAACTGGTCTGACTTACGAAGTTGCTGAGTCCTGTCTAGATAGAAGCGTAATTGCCTGTGAACATCCAATTTATGGAGAGTGTATTCTGCTTCATTGGAGAATTTTGGAAAGAAAACTGGTAGCTCTAGAGATTGTTGAAGACAGAAACTAGAACAGACCTTTGGGACAAAGGATGGATTAGGCCTAAGTGATACTCTATCCTTGTGGAAAATCAAGTACGGTGGTTTAATAGACAGGGCTTGAAGCTCTGAAACTCTTCTTGCAGAAGTAATAGCCACTAAGAATGCTGTTTTCCAAGACAGATATTTTAACTCGCATGTAGCAGCCGGTTCGAAGGGGGGGGATGTTAATGCGCGAAGCACTAAATCAAGATCCCATGGAGGTGCAGGATGAAAAACTGGTGGTCTTAATAGACTCGCACCTTTAATGAGCGTTTTGCATAGTCTGCTGCTCATCAAAGGAGGATCCGTGGATTCATGGAATTTAGAGATAGCAGCTAGTTGGACTTTAATAGTTGAGACAGAAGATCCCTGATTAAACAGGGATGTTAAGAATTTCAAAACCTCTGGGACAGGAGCAGTGATAGGGTCTAAGCCCTTGAGTTGAGCCCAGATAGCAAACCTCTTCCACTTACTGAGGTACAATTTGTTAGTGGTGGGTTTGTGGGCGAAGATAAAATGTGAACAACTTCCGGGTCTAGTGTGTGCCTTCTAACTAAGGTTGGAAGTGGAGGAGCCAAGCTGTCAATTTCAGAGATTGAAGGGACTGATGCCAATGTCCCGACTGATGGATTAGCAAATCCGGGATTAGGTCTAAGGTCCACGGATCGTCCACTGCATGCTTTTTCAGGTAAGGAAACCATATCTGACGAGGCCAGTATGGGGCAATCAGAATCATTGAAGACCCCAGTTGAGAAGCTTTTTGAATAACTTTGGGAAGGAGTGGAATTGGAGGAAAGGCATAAAGTAGCCCTGTTGGCCAAGGTTGTGCTAGAGCATCCATGGCTGGTACTTCCTGATGTGGAATCAAGGAGAAGAACCTTTGGCACTTGGTGTTTTGTGGAGTTGCAAATAGGTCGCAGCATGGCGTCCCCATCTCTTGAAAACCTGGGCTGCTACTGTGCGGTTTAGAGACCATTCGTGAGGAGAGAGAATTGTCCTGCTTAATTTGTCCGCCAATACATTTGACTTTCCGGGATGTGGGTCGCTACCAAGAAGCGGTTGGTAGCTACAGCCCATTCCCACACTCTCATGGCCTCTCTGCAAAGGGGATACGATCTGGTCCCTCCTTGTTTGTTCAGATACCAAACCACCGACATGTTGTCTGTGTGGATGGCGATGATGCCCTGAGGAAGAAACTTGTGTAAGGCCTGTAGGGATAGAAGTACAGCCCTCATCTCCAACACGTTGATGTGGAGAAGAGCTTCGTCCGGAAGCCAGGAGCCCTGAACTAGCCTGCCCAGACAATGCCCCCACCCTATCTGGGAGGCATCTGTCGTCAGGGTAACCACTGGAGGGAGAACAAAGGGTTTTCCCTGATCCAAGTTGGATGTCTGAAGCCACCAGCGAAGGTCCCTTTGCATATTTCCGTAATGATGGTGTGATGTTTGAGGGTAAGATGCTGTTAGGACCATTGAGTTGACAAGAGCCACTGAAGAATCCTCATGTGTAATCTTGCTAGAGGAACTAAAGAACCGTGGCAGACATTGAGCCTAAAACCTGTAGGACCATCCTGGCTGGGGCTTTGGATCTCGAGATCAGAGCTTGAACCTGGCCCTGTAAAGTTCGGATCCTTTCGGCAGGAAGAAAGACGCGCATCAATCTTGAGTCTATCTCTGCTCCTATAAACTTTATGCGTTGAGAGGGCAGCAAGACAGACTTTGACCAATTGAATGTAATCCCTAGGGAAACACCCAGGAGATGGTGGCTTTGAGGTTGTCCATTAGTAGATGCCTGGTGGTGGCAGTCAGGAGCCAGTCGTCGAGATAGGGAAACACTTGGAATCCAAGACTTCTCAGGTGAGCCGTCACTACTGCCAAACACTTGGTGAACACCCTGGGGGCTGTGGTGAGACCAAAGGGCAGAGCACAAAATTGGTAATGACTGACTCCCAGGCTGAAGCGCAGATACCTTCTGGACGCCTGATGTATCGGTATGTGATAATAGGCGTCCTTGAGGTCTATGGAGCACATCCAAACATCCTTCTCCAACAACGGGAGAATGGATTGTAACGTGACCATTCGAATTTGGATTTCGTGACGGATTGGTTCAGTCTGCTGAGATCCAATATTGGTCTCAGGTCCCCTGTCTTTTGGCACTAAAAGAACCTGGAGTAATTTCCTGATCCGATCTGGTCTGTGGGGACCGGTTGGATGACTCCTTTTCTAGCAGCTTTAAAGCTTCCGGCTGCTATTTCCCTTTGACTGGCTGGTGCGTCCGCCATTCTCTTGGACGGAGGGGGGGGGTATTTGAATGGGATGCTGGAACCTCCGGCAATTATCCGGAGCACCGATCTGTCCTGAGTGATTTACTCCCAGGCTTTTAGGTGCTTGGCAAAGCGACACCCGACTGGCTCCGGAGCAGCACAGCCGGGCAATCCCTCATGGCGTGTGGGAGGCTGAAGTGCCACGAAAGGACTCGCGGTCTCCAGAATTGCGGGGCCCTCTGCCGCCTCTGGGACGGCGTCTCCCTGAAAAATTTCCCCGCCCTCTGCCTCTGGACGGGGAATCTTCCTGGTGTCGGGAGAAAAACTTGCGAGATTTTGAACCACATTTTCCCCTCCTTTAGCCTTGGGGTAAGGCCGAAGGGAGTGGAATAACGGGCACCTACGGCAGATAACGTTTTCCCTCTTGCTCACAGCGGTAAGGGTGTCTTTCACCTTGGGTCCAAACAATGAGGACCCATCAAAGGGCGTCGGCGAAGGAAGACTTGAAGGCCTCCATGAAACTGACACAAGCGGAGCCAGGCTTGTCTCGTGAGCCACGCCTGTGCCTGCCGCTCTACCCGCCTTCGGCCGCATAGGAAATGAGCCTCATGGACGAGTTAGAAATTGGCGTAAGGATAGCCAACTGAGAGCTAACCGACTGGGCTAGCTGCTCAGGTAGGTTACCGAGAGGAATCTGACAACTCCTTGACCAGATCCCTCTGAAGCCTGGTAAAATGTGCCAAATAATTCAGAGACCTTATGGTAAAGGCCGCTGAAGTCAGGGTGCGCTTCCGTGCCTATCCATACTCCTAGACTCCTTATTAGGAGGATGGACGGACGTTGAAGCCTCTGCCACGTCCTGTTGTGTAGCAGATGCCACCACCATGGCATCTACAGCCACGCCTTTAGTAAGGAACTCCTTCTCGGGGAGCAGATAAAAATTTATTTGGACGAGAAGGGACTGGTTCCACGGTATCTGGGTGTTCCCACGCCCTTGACAAACTAAATCCAGAAGCTCGTCAAGGCGGAGACACCCAGGAGGCGGAGGGCTGAGCCCCAAAGGCCTTGAGGAGCACTGACTTCGTCAGCAGAGGGGTTTGGATATCCAGCCGCCTCGTTGTTTGAGGATCTCTAAGATGTCTGCGAATGAGACATCATCCGAGGACGACTGGGACCCCTCTGCATCATCCATATCAGTGTCTGATGTAATAGACTCGGGGAGTCCACGTGCTTCCTCTTGCACGATCTCTTCCTTGGGGTTCCTCTGAAGACAACTCCGAAGAACCCTCAGGAGGAGGGGAACCCCCCACTGGGGGTAACCTCAGGCCTAGGGGCTCCGCTGGTTACAGACAGGGGGACTGCCAAAGACCCAGTCTCCATGCCCAGGGAAGGTGCCGGTAAAGCCGGAGAGATGGCCGAAGAGGACTTGGCCAAGGCACTCCTCATGGCCCTGGAAGCCGGACCCCCAGAATCCTGGGAGTGTCCGGTCTCCGGAGCCGTGATAGCCGACGGAAGTCCCGCAGCCGAAGCACCGAGAGGGAGGCTCGGAACCGAAAGCATAGGTCCCGAAACATCACCCTCGGGTCCAGCCGAAGAAGTCCGCGTACCAAACTCGGACCCGAGGGCCCGGGTTGGAGTAAGGGTCGGAGCCGACCCTGAGATCTCCACCGGCTCCAACAGCACCTGCTCCGGAGCCGAAGCAGTCGGAGGAGGAATGGCAATGGGGTGGGCCATGGTCATCGGCTCCGAAGCCAACTGGGTCGGAACGAAACAAATTTTGGAAGACTGGGGACTGGAACAGTCTTTGGAGCACCCTGTCTATATCAGAATCCGACATTCTCGAAGACCGAGAGGAAACAGAACGGGTTCGAGAAGGCCTCTCCATCGGCCCCAAAGGGCTAGGGGACCGGCTCCGAGGCGACTCGATGAGTATCGGCGCCGAGGGAATACTCACACCAGATTCCATCGGTGCGAGGTAGACTTGGCGCCGAGGAGGAAGTGTCTGGCGGCGACCCTTGTCGGCCCCGAGAGCAGCGGAGCCCACGAAGGTGACCCGCCCCTCGATGCCCCAGCCATCGGCTCCGAAGCCAGAGGAGTCGATACTGGTGGCATCGAGGCAGACCGTTCCGACCTCGGCTCCGAAGTCTTTGGAGCCGAAGGAGAGGCCTGCCTAGGTCTCTTGGCAGTCGGATCCGACGGACTGGTCGGAACGAAGCCCTTTTCTTTTGGCGGAGCGGAGAGGATGCCAAGGCTTCTTCAAAGAGGGTTTAATTAACCCTTAAGAATCAATTTATTTTTCCTCTCCTGGAGGACCCTTGAGGAAAAAGCGTGACATACGCTGCATGACTCCTGCAAGTGCTTTGCCCCTAGACAATATACACAGAGCGAATGATCGTCAGTAATAGACATCTTAAAACCACATTTCGAACATTTTTAAAGCCCGAAGGCCTAGGGGTTTGAGACATGATGTTAAACAATTCTTTGACAGGAAATTAAACAACTATAGATTTGCTTGTGATAAATCTAAGCTACAGTTATAGTTTAACACAAACACTAGCTGTAAATGACAGGGAACTCTAAACTACTATAGACTTGAGACCCTGAAAAGTTTTCAAAGGTTGACCGTCCGGGAAGGCCCTGGATGTAAGGGGGGCCGAAAACAAACTCAACCCAATCACACACAACAATTTTCACAATCCAAACGTACACAAAGAGCGATAGCCGTTAAAACAGCTTTTGTGACCAAAAAACAGCAAAAAAACTGACAGAAAAGTAGTTAATAAAAGCTACTCAGCCCAGCCAGCTCGAGACCACGTCTTCGCAGGGAAGCGGCAAACGAGATCTGGGGGACTGGTAATGGTGCATCCTGGGATATAGTAAGCTCAGCCAATAAGAGACTTCGCTCTTTGGCATAAGCGTGCCGAGTCGGAGCCGAGGGATCGGCTCCGAACCCATCATTCAGAATGTAGGCGAGATAGGATCACATAACATCTGATCTTTGTAAAAAGTCTTTTTTTATCTTGGTATTTTCTTTAATATATATATTTTTTTTATATCTCAGTAATTTGTTGACACTTTTGCAAGCTTCTTTCACACTGTGTGTAGTTCATCAATAGGAACTACATTTGTAAAACTCACTGCAAACCAGTCAATGACACATGGTCTACAGACTCTCGGACTTGGCTGTTTTTTTTTTCTGGTGTTCCATTCTAAGTGAACGGAAGTATAATCTGACAACAAATGGTACGGCTACTTATCCTCACAATCTGTACTCCCAAGGTGCATTATGGGGCAAATTTAGCCTTCCAAAGGAATCAAGATGTCTGCCCCCATGAGGGCAGACAAGGATAAAAAAAATAGAAATGAGTACTTATTTTGCAGCAGGCAGCTTTAGGAGATGCAGTAATTTGTGGCAAGATAAAAATATTTTTTATCATCTGCCTGTAGTGGTCCTAATGTAGGCACTTCAATGAAAAAAGTGAAGAAAGCCTGAACAAAATAGCATACTATAAGTAAAACTGACATGATCTTTTTTTTTTTTTTTTACTTTTGCAAAGGGGAATGACTGGATTAAGGTCCTAGGCTTGATGTAATAAACAGGTTTTAAGGGAAAGCAAGTAAAAAAAGAAAATAAAAACACCAAATGGAATGAAAAGTTTTCATCTAGCAAATAAATGTTCACACTACAACAAAAGAAGCTTGCAGTGGAAGTCAACTTTGCATATGGTTCTCATGTTTGACAGAGACAAGCTGATGAGGGCAATAAAATAGAACACTTCTTTCAATAGCTAAGAGATAATGTATTCTGAAAGCATGTAAGTTGCCTTCTACATCTGGGAGAGGAATAAATAAAAGACAAAAACAGACATCACTTACTGTAAGTAGAAGCAAAGACTGTACCATGCATCTTAACACAGATAACCCTCATTATATGTTAATTCAAGCCTGTGAGTTTGGCTGTCAATCTGGGACAATTGTTCCAATTAGTAGGGTTAAATGTTACTATTTGAAGATGTACATGGTTTCGTGTTTTTTTTTATTAACAGGTTCTGGGAGTGTGTCTTGTAAGATGGGACATACGTTCAAATGGATATACAAGAAATAACTGTATGAAAGATTAACCTGCCAAACAGTGCATACATGTAACACAAAAGCTAAAACTAGACATTTAAAAAAATGTTAATACATAACAGGGAGGAATAATAACTTCTTATCATAATGACAACACTTTCCATATTATCTTTAAATGTGAATGGTCTCACGGATTTATACTAAAAAGAAACAGTAGTGAACTACATTAACAAATACAGAGTGCACATAGCTATCCTACAGGACACAGTCTTGGAAAGAACAGAGCACATGAATTTGATAAAGAAAGAATGGTTATTCAGTGGACTATTTGGGACAAAGGAAGAGTGGAGTACTTACATTACCTGTGAGAGGAGCTACAACAGTAATAGAAAAGGAAAAAAAAAGACAATGATAGATTTGTAGTAGTATGATGCTGCTGGCAAGGGAGGAGGATTACATTAGTAGGTATTCCACCTAACTCTCTTACAATGGAGTTTAAGAAAATTATGGGAGACATAACCAGCTTTTGGCACAGAATTACTTATAGATGGGGATGGAAATTTGATTTGCAATAGTGAATATGTATCTAGGGGGCCTAGAAGGGAAAATTTAACAAAAGAATGTACATTTTTGAAGAAATTTATAAAAATGTTTGGTATGAAAGATGTGAATTCAGCAGTAGGAGTTCAGAGAGAATTTACATACTATTCCCAAGGTACAAAAAGAGAGCTGTTAATTGAAAGTACGGATACAAAAACTGTTTCAGATCATGTACCAATAAGTAAAATAAGAATGCAAGGTAATGAAATAAAAACGAGACACTGAAATTTACGGAATGGGTAGTGAAAACTTTGTGGGAGCAAAACAGAAATTTCTTCAGAAAACACACCCAAGGAGTGGAATAAAATTAAAGTGGAGTTTAAATTAGGGTGGAAATACAAAACAGACAAAGTTTAGTAGTAACAAGAATTATTTATACGGACTGACAAGTGTTAAAAACACAGCAGAACAGGGGGAATGTCACAGAACTAGAAAAGGAGCAACTACAAAGTGCTAAACAGAAGATAAGGGACTACCCTGATAATAGGGCTCCTACTGAATTACTGGCAGCTTAGGTTGTCAAATGCGTAAACATCGATACATAAGCGTCGAAAGCTTACAACAGTGAATGGCCACATAATCGAATTCTTTCCTCGGGAAAGAATTTGAATGACCATTATCGGGGATTTGCCCTATCCCCAATGTAGAGCGATCTTGGAGTTGGTTTATTTAGTTGGGGGGTGTGTGGGGCAAAGCCCCCCACTGTGTTTGGGTATGTTTATTTTGTTTACGGATGGCCACCCAAATTCTTTCCTGAGGAAAGAATTCAATTATGTGGCCATTCGCTAGTGTCAGCATTCGACCCTTAGGTGTCGATGTTTTAGAATTTGACAACCTAAGCTGTCGATGTTATGATATAGACGCTGATAATATGCATGAGTTTAGAAAGATTGCTGTTAAGCAACTGTTTTTTGATACCTCCAGAGCTCAAAAACTTTTAGCACAACAGCTTAGGCAACAGAAAGTAGAAAATGGTTGTTGCAAGCTTAAGGAACCTATAACAAGGAAAATAACCAGAGATCCTGTTGAGGTATTACAAATATTTTGGAAATTTTATGAAAATCTCTAAAAAGCACAGAAATGTGGAAATCAAGAAAAAGTACAAATGAAACATGTTTACGGAAGAACTAAACATGCCAATGTTAGGGGTAGATGAGGCTCAATTACTAACTGGATAGGAGGAGACGAAATAAAAATAAGTGATGTATAACCAATCTACAGTATAGTCTCTAGGAATAGATGGTATTCCTGTGGAAGTTAGGAGGGAAGAAAATGATAAAGACTTAGAAGGTTTTGTTTAATGGTATTTTTTAAAAAAGCACAAACATCCTGGCTGTAATACCTAAACATGGTAAACACTCATTAGATCCAATTTCATATAGTCCCGTTTCAATTCTAAACCATGACTACATAGTGTTTGTCGATTGTGGCTAAAATAATGGCAAAGGTGATGCCAAAACTGACAGTTATCTGTAAGTGCAGTTTTGTGGAGGGAAGGCAAGCATGACATTAACAGAACACTGATGACTTAGACGGAAGCAGAATGTAAGAAAATACCACTGTTGTTGCTGGGCCTTGCTGCAGAGAAAGTATTTGACAGAGTGAGCTAGAATTTTATGAGTAGGACAATGAAGTATCTGCATTCCCTGATAAAATTATAACGTTGATCAGGAGGATATGTGACTAAAGACTTCTAGAGGCAGAAATTAAAGTCTGGGGGTTCTTCTCTAATAAGTTCTGTTTGAGCAAAGGAAATAGGTAAGAGAGTCCTCTCTTCCCCATTCTTATTTGCATTATATTTAGAACCAATGGCAAAGAAAAAAAGAAGTTATGTCTTACCATAATGTTCCATCTGTGTTGTAGATCTTTGTTCATTCATTACTATTAGGACTTCGGCTCTGTCCTCGGAACCGATATGGCTGTTTCCAAGCTCGCGCCAGCCAAAACTCTCAGCTAAGACCTACCCATAATGCCCCTATCCTAGTTACTCCAGATCGAGTTTGCCCGACCCTACATAATACAGGTAGTTGTTGTCTTTCGGCTTTTCCCGGTTAGGGGTCGCCACAGCAGAACTCCGGTCTGTTAATAATTGGCAGTGGATTTTCATGAATGCCGAGGTGCCAGCTCAACGTTCAACCTTCAACAAAGGCACGCCCATTTACGCATGTCTTTCGAACGCCGACCCAACTGCAGGGAGGACATGCAGACTTCACACAGAAGGCACTCCCCGCACTCCAGCCAAGAATCGAACGGGAGAACCTCTTGCTGTGAGGCAACAATGCTACCACACAGGTAGTAAATAGAAAAATAGTAGAAGGCTCTGTCTGAGCAAATACCCTAACCATGAGTTATTAAAGTCCACCAGGAGTCCAGGATGGGGAAAGGAGGGCAGGAAGTAATGAATGAACAAAGATCTACAACACAGATGGAAAGTTATGGCAAGACATAACTTCTTTATCTGATGTTGTAAATCTTTGTTCACTCCTTACTACTAGGACCGAGTCCCCAGCTGCTTGAGTCCTGGGTGGCCCTAAGGAAGGATATTTCTGAGCACCATAGAACCAAAAGATGCTCATCCCCTGGAGACTAAATCCAATTTGTAATGAGAGATAAAGGTATGAGGTTTTACCCAAGTGGCTGCTGCACAGATATCACCCATAGAGGCTCTGGGATTGAATGCTACAGAAGTAGCCATAGATCTGGTAGAGTGAACCTTTACTCTGGAAGGTAAGGATAGCTTATTCTGTTTGTAGATAAAGATAATGATGTTTCTAAGCCAAGAGGATAAAGTCACTTTGGAAACAGGTTTCCCCAATCTGGGTCCTGCAAAGACCACAAACAATTGATATGTTTTCCTGAAAGATTTAGTCCTGTTCAAATAATAACGAAGCTGCAGATGCACATCAAGGATGTGCAAAAGGTACTCCCCTCCATTAGAACGCTGAGGGAAGAAAACCGGCAGGTCAATAGATTGGTTAATGGAAAATCCAGAAATGACCTTGGGCAAGAAAGAAGGGTCTGTACAAAGAGACACCCTATCCGTGTGGAAGATCAAATAAGGGTCTCTTGACACTCAAGGCCTGCAGCTCAGACACTCTTCTCGCTGAGTTAAGTGCTACTAGAAGTAAGTTTTTCCATGACAAAAACTTTAAATCACATGAATCAAAAGGCTCGAAAAGAGGACCTGTGAGAGAATGAAGCACCAAAGTCAAGACCCAGGGCTCTGAGGGAGGTTTGACCTTAGGTGTAACGTGTAATACTCCTTTCAAAAATGTCTTGCATAGGCGGTGTGACATAATCGAAGAATTATCAAATCCATTATGAAAATTGGCGATAGCTACTAAATGTACAGTGATTATCGATGCTGAGGCTCCTGCATGTAAAAGAGTCGTCAGATATTGAAGGATCTTTTGAATACACATAGAGAAGGAATCTATGTTCTGATCTTTGCCCCAAATAGAGAACCTAGTCCATTTACTACAATAAACTTTCCTGGTGGAAGGTTTGTGTGAAGCCAGAAGAATTTCACGAACAGGAGATGGGATGTCAGGCAGCCTGGCAATCATTGGAAGTGGAGGAACCAAGCTGTGAGCTTGAGACTGTGGAGATTGGGATGAATCAGTCCCTGAGGATGAGATAACAGGCCTTGGGAATGATCCAGGATCCACGGGCTGTGATCAGATGAGGCCATTAAAATGGGAACCAGACTTAACGGGGCCAATGAGGATCACTTTGCTTTGCAACCTTTGAGCTTTCTGGAGAAATTTTGGAATGAGGGAAAATGGGGGAAAGGCATACAGCAGACCCGGGAGCCAAGTGTGTGTTATAGCGTCGCTCTGGGGTTCCCCCTGAGGGGGGGGGATCAGGCAAAGTAGCTTCTGCATTGGTTGTTTTGGGGGAAGCAAACAGATCACAGCAAGGCTTGCCCCAGCGTCGGAAGATCTGAACCGCTGTTACAGGGTTGAGGGACCACTCGCGAGGAATCAGGATGTTCCTGCTCAGATTGTCCACAATAAGGTTGAAACTCCCGGGAATGTGCGTTGCTATAAGAAAGCGGAAGTAAACTACTGCCCAGTTCCAAATCCTCATGGTTTCCCGACAGAGGGGGTAAGACCTGGTTCCACCTTGCTTGTTGATATAACAGACTGACATGTCTGACTGAATTTCAATGGTCCCAGAAGGTAGGGATGTATGGAATGCTTGCAACGCTAAGAGAACTGCCTTCAGTTCGAGGACATTTATGTGCAAGTTGGTCTCCATAGGGGACCAGGTGCCTTGGACTGTCTTTCCCTGGAAATGCCACCCACCCTAACAGGGAAGCGTCCGTGGTCACCATGGCCATGCGGTGGGGAAGACAGAATGGTCGACACCAAAGATTCTTTTGTGACTTCATCCACCATAGCATTTCTTCCTTGCAATGGTTTGTAAGACGTATCATGTGGTCGAGTGGGTGCGTTAAAAATGACCATTGTGCGGAAAGGAACCACTGTAGGATTCTCATGTGCAGCCTCGCCAGTGGTACTAACGTAATGGCAGCCGCCATGGAGCCTAAGAGTTGCAGTACAAGGCGTGCTGGTACATAGGTCTAAGGAAGAAGGTCTTGGATTTGGTGTCTTATTTTCGAAAGCCTGTGAGGAGGAAGAGAGGCTTGACAGGATGTTGTGTCAAAGACTGCACCAATAAATTCCAGTGTCTTTGTTGGGGACGTTTGAAATTTATCCTTGTTGATTGTAATCCCCAAGCGGAGAGTGAGACCTTGAGTGTAAGAGAGGCTGCAGACTAGGAGGTTCCTGGTCGGAGCGGTAAGGAGCCAATCATCTAGAAACGGAAACACCTGGAATCCTGTAGTCGAAGATGAGCTACCACAACTGCCATACATTTGGTGAACACTCAGGGGGCTGTCGAGACACTGAATGGCAGTGCCCTGAACTGGTAGTGAATGGCTCCCAGCAGGAAGTGGAGAAACCTCCGGGAGCGGTGATCCATCTTTATGTGTTAGCACGTGTCCTGGAGGTCTACAGAGCACATCCAGTTGTCCCACCCTAGGAAGGGGAGAATGGACTGCACCGTGACCATCCAGAATTTCTGAGGTTTGATAAATTTGTTCAATAGGCTGCGATCCAGGATTGGTCTCCAGTCCCCTGTCTTTTTTGGCACTACAAAGAACCTAGAGTAAAACCCAGATCCTGTCTGGTCTGGCGGGACTGGTTGGATGACTCTTTCTTAGCAGCTTTTCTATTTCTAAGGCTGCTAATTCCCTCTGACTGGGTGGCACATCAGGGATTCGTTTGACGGATCTGGGAGTTAAAACGAATCGTATTTGGTAGCCTCTGGATATTTTTCTCTGCACCCAAACACTGGTAGTAATAAGTTGCCAGGCTGGTAGGTGCAGAGAAAAACAACCCCCGACTGCTTCCAGAGAAAAGCAATCGGGCCGCTGCTCAGGAGCACTGGTAGGGTCTGTTGGAAAAATAATCTCTAGCTCCCTGGTTACACGGACCCCCTCTACCCCAAAAAGTGAGTCTTCCAGATGAGTTACCCTCTCTGCCCCCGGGGGATTGCTTATCACGAGTGTCACGAAAAGATCCTTGGGATTTCTTGAACCACATTTTTCCTCTCTTCTGGTTCCTGGAGTACGACCTCTGGGGGGTGGAAAAGCATATGCCCACAGCAGACAAGGTTTTTCCGTCTTTCTCACTTCATGTAAGTACGTCTCGTACTTTGGGCCCAAAAAGTGCAGATTCGTCAATAGGTGCATTGACGAAGGAAGATTTAAAGGGGTCTGCGAAGTCACACAACCGCATCCAGGCATTATGTCTCATGACTATGTCTGATGCAGTAGCTCGAGCTGCCCCCTCGGTGAATCTCCCTCCAGGGAACCAAGGTGCTTCCTCTTGCACAGTTTCTTCTGGGGTGGCTCCCCAGTGGGATCTTCTGAGGACTTCGGAGAAGGGGTCCCCTTCAAAGGGGGGTCTTGCAGCTCCCGTGCCCAGGATCCCAAAGTAGCGGGTTGGGACAGCTGCATGCTGGGGGAGTTCTGATGCTGATGTCATTGGTGCTGACTGCGAGCCTGCAGAGGCAAGGACCCTCTCCATCACCTGGAAATCAGGCCTGCCCGAGGAGGGATGGGAGCCCGGAACTGAGAAGGACAACCTCAGAACCAGGGTCACACCCTGCCCTGAAGAGTCCACCTCCAGGTGAGGAGCTCCGAGAGAACTGGAAGGTGTCGGAGCCATGGACATAGACGGCGCCAGTGAGAAAATAGGCGCCGGGCTAGGTACCAAGGTATGGATGGTCCAAGCACTACTCCGAGAGAGCATCAGCTCCACCAAAGCCAATGCAGCAAGAGTGGTCTGTGTCGACAGGGGAAAAACTGCTGTCTGAGCACAGACAGTATGCAACGGGGTGGACATCAGTACAGAGATCTCCGGGACCTGGGTAGCAGCCGGAGGAGGATACACAGGGGAAGATGTAGTACATGATTCCGAGACAAGAGGGATGGTAGGTCTAGCTGGAGTGGGCAATCCCCTAGCTGCCAGAAGCTGGTCCACAACCCACACTAGGTCTAATTCAGAAAAACTCCTGGTGGATCTAAAGGAGGCTGCTGAAGGAGAATCAGGTCTTTCAAGAAAGGGGCTAAAGCTCTGTCCCAAAAAAGGGTTGTAAGTTGGAGAGTATCTGGTCCTTAGCAGATATTCGACTTTAGGATCCGATGGAGCTGAAGAAACTATCAGTACCGTGGCCAGGGATGGTGCCGAAGCAGGTACAGTCATAGCAGCCAATGTTGGATCCAATGATGGCACCAAAGTCATTGGTGCTGAGGTTGGAACCGAAATAGGGGGGTTCCAGGGAGACGATACAGAGCCTGGTGCTGAAGAGGCCTGCGCCGAGGGTGCCGGAGAAGCACTGAGCCGACTCGGCTCCGTAACTGATGGAGATGTAGGAACCGAGTGACTCCATTTTTCCTTATGTTTTTTGGTCTTTGGAGGGGATGAGACCTCTGATCCAGATAGAGCCTCCGAAAAAGGTGTCTTAATTAAACTTTTTAAAATAAGCTTGTTTTTACGTTCTGCGAAAACTAAAACTAACACAAATGTCACAGTCAGCTTTAATATGCTCCATGCCCAAACAGTAGATGCAGCGAGCGTGTCCAGCAGAGTTGGGCATCTTATGCCTCATACTTGTCACACTGTTTAAACCCCAACTTAGCTTTGTCTGACATGGTAAGGCAACAAGGCTATCCCAACAGAAAAAAACAAAAGAAGGGAGAGAAAAAAGTGAAAGAATACCAATGATGGTATTTAAAAAATACTACAAGTGGTAAGGAAGGGCCTACCAAAGGCAGGAGAGAGGGAGTGTACCAACGATGGTAGAAATGTAATTACTGAGGTAAAGGGTAGGAAATATATGTAGGTTATAGGCAACAGTGAGAAAAGGTTAAATTGACAAAACAACAAGAAACTATATTAAAAATCACAATTTTCTAGTTAGCTTTGAGAGAGATGGCCAGCACATCTGAAGAGGAACGAAGCAAATGAGATCTGGAGTAACTAGGAGAGGGGCATTATGGGTAGGTCTTAGCTGAGAGTTTTTGGCTGACAAGCTTGGAAACGGCTGTATCAGTTCCGATGATGGAACCAAAGTCCTAATAGTAAGGAATGAACAAAGATTTACAACATCAGATGTTAGCTTTATCTACAGATATTATTGTGTATCTGATAAAACCAGAAAAGTACATTTCAGTGTTATGGAACATTCTGAGACAGTTTTCAAATCTTTTCAGGATACAAAATGAATGAAAAAAAAAACAAAAAAAAAACGAAACAAAGGCAATAGCTGTAAAACAATGCACCCACACATTAATTGGTTCAGCAAAACTCATATTTATGGGGACATGATAAAATGAAGTACCAAGAGTATGAATGAAAAAGCATTATGTTATGGTATCTAAGGATATGTGGGAAGAGACTACACAAAAACTAATAAAAAACTAAGAAACTGAAAGCTCTGTTTTATGGATCTAGATAGCAAGATACAACCAGTGAAAATGTTTTTAGTCCATTTAGCTTTTTACACAGGTCAGGCATATTTTTATCAACCAGAAGAGAAGGTGTGGATAGTAATTAATAAAGAGTTGAAGGATTTTATCTGGGAGGGGGAAGAGGGCAAGAGTCAAGTAGGATAAGTTGACCCTATGAACAGAACAAGGTGATCTGGGATTACCTGATATGAACGGGTATTTTAGAGCTACACAGTTAAGGCTACTATCTGAAAGCTATAATACAGACTAGAAAGGGAGAATGACAATGGAATGGGGGAAGCTCAAGAAAAAAGCGGAGACTGGGATTTTGGATGCACATCCTTAAGGAGACTAACAATATATTATACTGATAAAGCAACAGGAAGTATTCTAAGAATTAAGCCAACAGAGATATGGAGAAAGGAGATTCTGCCAATAGGCATGACTGCAATTAGGGATCCAGAGAAAAGGCAAGAGGGGGCTGGAACTTACTTGAGAAAAATAGCACAGGAGACAAGGTACTGGGATCAAATAATTAGAGAAGGAAAGGTAACAGAATGGGAAGAGGCCAATAATTCATTTGGACTGCAGGCTAGAGAGTGCCTTTCCTATCAAGGATTGATAGAGTATAGGCAAAGAAGAAAAGAACAGAGGGAGCTTAAGTGAAAGACTAGCGCTAGTAGAATTTTAAGTAAAATCTAGAACAGAAGCTGCAGGTTAAAAAAAAGAATAATTAGTAGGGGGGATATAAAATATTGCATAATTACAGGAATCAATCAGGGGAGGTTAGAAAGGATTGGGAAGAGACTGGATAAACAATTCACAAACAATGGGATGATATATGTAGGGCTCCCATACATGCAACAAAATGTCTAGAAGACGTAGGGTCTTTGCTTGGAAGTGTTGGCATAGGTATTTTTATACCCCAAGCAAACTCCAAATAATTTTTCATCAGACAAATTGTCAATGTTGGGGGTGTGATGGGGAATAAAGAGGTAATTGGGAAAAAGAAGTTCTGTATACACCATAACATTCCATCTGTATTATCCATTTTCATTTATCCTTGACATATGGGTTTGGTTCCGACATCGGAAATGACTCGGCTGTTACTATAGCTTGCACCGACCAAAAACTCTTGGGCTTCACCTCTACACATAATGCCTGTCTTCAAATTACCTCAGATCTAGTTTGCAGATTAGATAAACACTGGTAGACAACTAAGCCTTCATTGAAGCCATATCTAGTATGCCATAAAGACTACATTAAGAGATAAGTACATTATCCTTTCCACCAAAGAGAGTCTTCAAAGGCCGGGGGATGGAGGGAGGGGAGTCAAGGATAAATGAAAATGGATAACACAGATGGAAAATTATGGTGAGTACATAACTTTCTGATGTTGTCAACTTTCATTTTATCCTTGACATATGTGGCAGAGTCCCCAGCTACTTTAGATCTTGATGGTACCCTATGCAACTGAGGTTTTTTAATACTGGCAAACAAACCAAACAACCCTCCAAAACCGTTTTACACAGCTTTTTTAGACATGGATTCCACATCTTCTGTTTAACTACACTCCATAACTTTTCTGTGTCTATGTGGCCCAAAAATTTGTGATTGCATTTGAACAATTGCTTGGCCAAATCCCCTGGGAGATGGGGTATTTTCTTTCCGTCAGGCATGGGGTATACAAAAATTTCCTGACTGCCATCCCCTTCGTGGATACATCTGTCCAGTTCTTTGGGAAGCCCCCTCTCTCTCTCTCTCTCTCTCTCTCTCTCTGAAGAGTTGCCAAATCCTGTATTTTTACAGGTGCAAATGTTTTAACTGACATTACCTGATCTGCATGTTCAAACCACTCATGCTGTTCTAACCAGTCGCCTGTTTTGCTTTGGTGTCTGCCAAAGCATTTTCTCCAGCCTCTTTTGTGTTGCATCTTTGATGTGCCTTAATTTTTACAATACTAAATTTTCCCTGTAGATCATTCTGGGTAATCACTGCCCACAACTCATGCAATACCAGAGCATGTTTAAGAGGTTTGCCAACACTGTCAACAAATCCCCTCCTGGCGGAAATCACCATGTGTAAACGTAACGAATTTACTACATAGGCGCTGTCACTGTAAATGTTGTAAAACATATTTGACTGCTTCTAACTCTGCCCCTGGGCTGAGATATAGCCTGGAAATTTCCTCAGGATAGTCTTTTGACCATCTCCTAGGATTACTGCAAATACGGTTAAATATTTTCCATCTTTCCACACCTGGCCCCATCTACATAAACCGTGGGTAAGCCACCTTGAAAGTGTGCATTCAATGGCAAAATTTCCGGACGTCGTAAGCTCGGAACACAATTATGAGGTCCCCCCTTATAGTTAACCAAATCTGAGAGATAACACTTATCCCCTGTCTGAATTTGGACAATCATTGTGCTGAATAAAGTCATCCATTTTGCAAAAATGGTTTGACTCACTCCTTTTGTGATTTTACTCATTTTCATAAAACTTGAGAATTTTTACAGACTGATGTGGTGTCTGCACAATTATTTCTGAAAAAACTGTCAAGTATTCTGTTTACTTTTCCAATAAATGGCCAACAACTGTTGTATGCATGGGTGATATCTTTTTTTGACTGGAATTAACTTTTGACTGGAGAAAGTCACAGGTCGGAGTGCCCTTTTTACCTTGCTTCCATTTTGTTGAGGCCAATACTGCAGGAAAACTACCAAGATAGTCTCACTTTTTGCTGCTGCCTGTAAAATGAAGTCTTGCTATACATCAGGTGCTACCAATTCAGTAGCCTGTGTCAATTTCTTTTTTAACAGCTCAAAAGCTTGTTTTTTTCCTCCATCCCAAACTTAACCGGGGGTTTCCCTTTGTTTCACTAACATCTTATATAGGGGTGCAGTAGCTGCCACATAATCTTCTATGAACTCTCTGTTATATTTCATAATACCTAGGAATTTATGCAAATCTGAAACTGTCAGTGGCTGAGGCAATTCCAAAACTCCTTTCACTCTTTCCTCATAAGGGGATCTGCCATTGGGACGAACAATGGTTCCCGAAAACTTCACCTCTTGTGAGAAAACCTGAACTTTCTCCTTTTTGACCTTGAATCCTGCATTTTGTAAAGTACTTGAAACTTTTTTAAGAAGTGTTTTGTGTTGCTCTATTGTTTTTGACTGTATAAGAATATCAGTGTAATGAAGGACACTGTCATCTGTCTCTAAGGGTTTTAAAATCTCTACTACTTGGTGAAAAATTACAGGGCTATTTTGAAATCACTGTGGCAGTCGCGTCATCACATACTGTTGATTGTCAAAGATAAAAGCAAACCATTGCCAATCCTCCTTTTGCACAGGAACTGTGAAAATCCCATTAGCTAAATCAATAACTGTAAACCACTTACTTTGAAGTTTTATCCTCTGTGCCAATTCCGGCACTTCCGGAACCAGATGTGCACGAGGAGTTGTGAATTGATTGAACTTATGTAGCTCGGTAACTAAACTAACTACCAACCTTCTTTTTTACTGGCCAAATTGGGGAATTTGTGGGACTGTAACCCTTTTGTACTATGCTTGTCTGTTTTCATCGTTTTATACATCTCTTCATGTCCTCTCCCGCCTCTTTGGGAATTGGATATTGCTTCTGAAAAGGAGGAATGTAATCAGAAGGACTGCCTACACTTACTGGTACTGCTAACCTACCACAATCTGTCTCTGATGTAGCCCACAAGGGCTGAAACTGTAATTTAATTTGCTCCCATTTATCCTGCAATTGTGAATACCCTTTGGTAATGTCTTTTTTATAGTTAGTTATGTTGATCACAAAAGATGAAAATTGCGGAACTGCATCCCAACTGTCTTCCGCAGTGGCGGACCATAAAACCTTGTTATTGAAATGAATTACTATCCCCAGCTTACCAAAGATATCAACCCCAAGGATTGTTGTTCCGCAACTGGAATTCATAAGAAATGTGCCCTGCACTGAAGATCCATTCTCTGTGAAACATATTCTGACTGGCTTACTGCTTATGGTCACACAAGTACTGCCATCAAAATGTCAAATAAAAGGTTCTTGTTATTTTTGATATGGAAAGTCCCCATTATTTCTGAAATTAAAAGTTCCCGAAATGAAAAGTTCCTTTCTGAAATGTCAATGTAACTTCCTTTTTTGTATAACAGGATGCTATTTACAATAAGCCCACAACTACATGTATTAATAACTAAACTAGACATTTACACTAAATCTATAATAAAGGTCATAAGCCATTTTTGTCACCTAGCTGTTCTGCAAAACAAGCCATATTATTTTGAAAACTGCTGTTCAGCCTTGTACAATTTTCCTTACTGCACACACAGTATAACTTTTTGGAGAAAAAGTATTTTAATTTATATAATCTCTATCAGTACCCAGCGATAATAAAGAGAGCTATCCAGCAGAAGTTTTCAATAAAAAACACACACTTTTATTAAAATAAACCGAGCTAAAACGTATTATAAAAACAACCAGGTAAGCGCTTTCATGCTTCGTATCAGCACTCCATCAGACCTAACTTAAAATCACCCTCATATTCCTTTTATAGTACCGGCAAATCAGCTTTTACACATCATTAACTCATTCATTTGACAGGCCGGATCTTCAATACCAGTTTTAAAGGGACAGCGCCATTCAGGCCAAACTCTATCGGGTTGTAGCCTCATTATCTATCTTAGTTCATTCAACTCAATTTGATTATCTAAGTCTCCCATCCTCTTATTCTGAATAATTAACTGCAGAACCATAAATTTAAAAACATGACTGCTGTTATTACTCAAGACATGTCTGGCCAGCGCATTTGAAACCCTCGCATTGTGAATCTCACTAAGATGTTCTTTAATCCCTTCTTTCAGGGGGCATGTCATCTTGCCTACATAGAAGCAAGGACATGTCTTGCAAGTAGCAAGATAAACTAAATTATTACTTAGACAATCAGCAAGCAATGTAGGGATAAAAACCTGTCTCAATGCTACATGTACAAATGTGCTCTCACCAGATATATAATCACAAAATGCACAATTATTACACGGGAAAGACCCAGTCATTGTAGTTCTAACAGAAACGGTTTCTCTTGCCCCATAATACAGCATTCGCTTCAGTGATTTATTGCTCGGAAAGAGGAACTTAGGACTCTCGCCTACTACCTGTCTTATTATAGTCTCTGTCATCAATATTGGCAAGTTTTGTCTTACAATATTACACACAGCATTAACATTGCTAGAGTAATAAAAAGGAACAGATGTACTCTGCCATTCCTTATTAGAACTTCCTTGTCCCACAATCTCGCACATAGCTGATCCCTCAGAATAGTATGGTTTCGTTCGTTCTTTTCTGGGTATAGCAGTATCATTAATAATAGATGTAACCTCTTTCGCTTTATAACCTCCATCTCTCAATTGCCAAATAAGGCTAGAGACTTCATTCTTAATAGGACCGTTTTTCACTCGTGAGCCTGGATAATCTCATACAATATCCCTTCACAATGTTCCTAAAAACATAAGGGGGTGCATGCTATTTCTATGAATATTATTTCTTCTGAAAGTTTTCCTAAAGACATGGGTAAAGACCCTGTTATTACTCGGTTTAACTAGCTTGACATCTAAAAAAATCCATCTGTGATGGGGAAATATTGGTTGCAAATCTAAAATAATCTGTAGTAGTTTCAAGGTATCTCACAGACTCAAACTCAGTCACAGTGCCCCACCCAGATTAAAAAAAAAAGCATGGTCTACGAATCTCCTACAATACTTAATGTAAGTAACATATCCATTATTAGTGAGCAAGTAGTCAGCTTCCTATTGTGCGAGCAACATGTTGGCATAACAATTTGCACAAATGGTGCCCATTGCCACTCCTTTCACCTGTAAACAATAATTCCCCTTCATACAGGAAAACATTGTTTTCTAAAATAATTTCTAACAACGCACATATCAAGATGGTTGTAGCATTTGTATATTCACTGTGTTTCATTACATATTCTCTTACCTTTTCTATATCATCATCATCATTCGGAATAACTGTGAATAACGAACAAAGTCTAGAGTGGCAAAATAACTTTCACCAACATCATTCCCCAGGATTTCATACAGGTTCTGCATAAAATGTGTAGTCTCTCTCAAAAATGTCCCTGTCTTCTCTAACACTGGTCTTAATCTCTGTTCGACAAACAATGAAATAGATTTAGTTAACCACCCCCTATTGGATGCAATGGGTTGCATAGGAGGTTCATAAGGATGTTCATGGATCTTAGGCATGCCATAAATCATAGGTACTACAGGATGCTCCACTAACAAAAACTTGGGTCTATATTACTTAGTCGAAGTAACTAAATCTCGAATACCCTTTCATCGACACAAATGTGTTGAACCTACACTTAAGCGAATGGCCACATCGCCCAAAAAAAAAAATCTGAAGGCCAATTACGTATGACACAATATCACAAAAATTATAAAACACCCCCCAGTGTGGGGGGCTGTGCCCGCACCCCCCCCCAAACTATACTAACTCTGAGATCACACTACAGTGGTGAAAAGGGCAGATTTAAAACAATGGCCAACCGATTATTTTCCAAAATCGAGGATGTGGCCGTTCGCTTAACTGTATGTTTGACACATATGTATCGATGAAAGGGTATTCGACATTTAGTTACTTCGACTACGTAATATAGACCCCAAAAACTTATACGTGCCATAGCTGATTTGTCTGCACATAAACATATTATATAAAGTAGAGTGTACAGCCTTGACAGTTTTATTGACATCACTATTCTGGTATAATAAATAGATTGTTTCATCTTTCAAAATTTCACGCATTTTACCATCATAGTATGAACTGGTCCAACAATATTCACATTTATGGGGACAAGATAAAATAAAGTATTTAGGAGTATGGAGGAGACTCTGGAGAGGTGGAGATATGCTTTAGAGAGGAGAGGAATGAAGGTCAGCAGGGCTAAAACAGAATACGTGTGTGTAAATGAGAGGGAGGGTAGAGGAATGGTGAGGATGCAGGGAGTAGAGTTGGTAAAGGTGGATGAGTTTAAGTACTTGGGATCAACAGTTCAGAGTAATGGTGAGTGTGGAAGAGAGGTGAAGAAGAGAGTACAGGCAGGGTGGAATGGGTGGAGAAGAGTGTCAGGAGTGATTTGTGACAGACTGGTACCAATAAGAGTGAAAGGGAAGGTCTACAAGAGGGTAGTGAGTCCAGCTATGTTATATGGGTTGGAGACTGTAGCATTGTTGAAAAGGCAGGAGTCAGAGCTGGATGTGGCAGAGTTAAAGATGTTAAGATTTGCACTGGGTGTGACTAGGTTGGACAGGATTAGGAATCAGTATATTAGAGGGTCAGCTCAGGTTGGACAGTTTGGAGACAAAGCAAGAGAGGTAAAATTGCGTTGGTTGGGACGTGCTGAGGAGGGATGCTGGGTATATTGGGAAAAGGATGCTAAGGATGGAGCTGCCAGGTAAGAGGAAAAGAGGAAGGCCTAAGATGAGGTTTATGGATGTGGTGAGAGAGGACATGCAGGCGGTTGGTGTGAAACAGCATGATGCAGAGGACAGGAAGAAATGGAAACAGATGATCCGCTGTGGCGACCCCTAACGGGAACAGCCGGAATAAGAAGAAGATTTAGGAGTATGGATTAGAAATGATTCTGTTGTGGCAGGATATGTTGGAAGAGACTAAACAAAAGATAATACAAAAATTGAGAAACTTGATGTTTTGTTATATGGATATGGATACGAAGGTACAAGATACAAGCCATTAAAATGTTTTTATTCTCTTTAGGTACACAGGTCAGGCATATTTTTGTCAACCAGAGGAGAAGCTGTGGATAGCAATTAAAAGAGTTGAAGGATTTTATCTGGGAAAGGAAGACGGCAAGGGTCAAGTGTGATAAGCTGATTCTTTCAACAGAACAAGGCGGACTAGGATTACCCAATTTGGGGTGGTATTTTACAGCAACACAGATAAGGCTCTTGTACAGGGGACAAGCAGAAAACCATAATTCAAAGTGGAAAGAAATGATTCTGATACAGGGAGGAAGCTCAATAAATAAAGAGAGATTGGGATTTTGGATGCAGATTTAAGGAGAAAAACAAAACACCAATCACAACCAAAGTGTCACATAGTTCACAACACCAGTGTGCCACCCAGCAACAGCACCTAAGGCAAGACAATATACCTAAGACTTTAGCCATAGGTTAATCTATAGTCCAGCACACTGATGTCCCACTCACCAGGTTGAACAAGGAGAAAATTACAGTCAGCTGCTTGTCGGGTGCCAGGATCCACCACATAACACATGCACTCAAGTCACTCCACAACAAGTACAAATATGACTCTGTCATTGTCCATGTTGGAGTGAATGACTTGAGACGTACCTCCCTGGACTACATGAAAAGAGACATGGAAGAGCTCTTGGATCATGTGGCCCAGGCAGGTATGACCCTAGCCCTGAGTAGCATCCTGCCTTCACCCAGAATGATATCACAATATAAGGACAAAATGATTGACTTCAACAACTGGCTAAGCTTCTGGTGTCATTCAAAGGGGATCCAGTATCTGTCTACATGGGACGACATGATTGACAGAACACAATGCTTTGCCAGAGATGGTCTGCACCTGTCACCCCTGGGATTCAGGTTACTGGCTAAGGCTCTTGCCACCCATATAGTGCCTTTTTTAAGCAAAGTTCAAAGGACAAAACCACCACCGTAGCAGGTACAAGCATGCAAAATCTGAAGGTAATGCTACTCAATGCTAGAAGTCTAAACCTCAAACTGCACTCTCTCGAGACACTCCTAAAAATGGAGAACATTGATATCTGTGCAGTAACTGAGACCTGGTTCAAGGCTCCAGAGAGCACCCCTGCAATACCAGGCTACAACTCTTACCACACTTTTCGGCCACCAAACCAGGACCGAAACACTAAGGTGGAGGAGAGTCAATATTCACCAAGGATATTCACACCACCAAGCTAGTTGCCCAACACAATGAGTCTGAAATTCTCCAGGTGCAACTAACACTAGGTAACACTGCAATCCAAATTGTAGCTTACTACAGATCCCCCAATATACCCCAAGATTCTCACTACACCTTCTAAACATACTGGAAAATATTAAGACAGAACCAAACACCCTAATACTGGGTGATTTTAACTACCCTGCCATTAACTGGGAAAACTACTCATGTACCAACACCTTTGCCCAACGGTTCTTGGAATTCATAAATTCCAATGCCCTGAACTCCCACCAGGGGCTCCAATATCCTAGACCTAGTCATTACTAACATGGGAAATCAATGCTCCACACTTATGGTCACCCCCTCGTTAGTCACGTCTGACCATGAGCTATTCACCCTTAACATCCACATCCCACTCCCACCCCCCAGTAAGGAAACCTCCATAAAAAAAACTTCTCCAAAGCCAACTTCATGCTACTCAAGTCAGAAGTGAGAAACTTCATGACACCCATGCAGATAGGAACTGAAAGTTTAACTGCTGAATCCTACACTAAGGCACTGTACGAGCACATCCACTCATGCATGAATCGTGCCATCCCATATAGAACCAAGATGCTCTCATCCAAAAAAAGGAAACCAATCTGGTGGTCTCCTGCCATAAACAAACTTTACAACAAAAGGAAGAAACTGCTGCAGAAAAGAGGAAAATCCCAGGATGAAAAAAACTCTCTTACCAGCCTCAGTAAGAAACTGAGATCCCTCATAAAATCCTCCAAAGCTAGTTACGAAAATAAAATTGCCAAAGATTCCAAAGACAACCACAAGGCATTCTATAACTATGCCAAGAATCTAAATGGCAATGCTCAGATCTACTCTGAGCTATAACAGAATGGCTTTAAATATACAGATCCCAAGGATATTGCCAATATCCTGGCAGATTGATTCAGTGCCAACTTCACCCCCCTCTCACCCCCTAAATGGCCCATCACAATACCGGAAGATTGCCAAATTCCGGTAATAATGGCCACACAGGTAAAAAACGCACTCTCCAAAGCTAAGAATACAGCATCCGTGGGACCAGATGACATCCCAGGCTGTGTACTACATGAACTACAACATGAACTGGCACCTCACTTAAGTGTCATGTTTAATCATAGCCTCACCTCAGCTTTCATGCCCACTGAGTGGCGCAGAGCTACAGTTATCCCACTCCACAAGGGGGGATCCACCTTGGATCATGGAAACTACAGTCCCATCAGTCTGACAAGCCTGATCTGCAAGGCCATGGAACGTACTATCATGGAACTTATAAACAAAGACATTGGCAGCCTTCAAACACTGGACCCCACCCAGTTTGGGTTCGTGAAGGGCCGATCTTGTCTCCTGAACCTGATTGATAGTCTCCAGAGCCATGGACAAGGGTAAGGTGGTCCACACAGCCTATCTAGAGCTTGCCAAAGCCTTTGACACCATCCCCCACTCTGGAATCATATACAAACTTACTAAGCTGGGCATTAATCCCTACGTCACCCAATGGGTTGCTAACTGGCTTACTGATAGAACCCACACTGTAAAAGTAGCAGACTCCAACTCTTGCTCCAGACAAGTGGAGTACCTCAGGGTTCAGTCCTGGGACCGCTCTTGTTTGGCATCTACTTCTCTGAAGTACAGGCCAACACTAAGGGACTCTGGCTAACGAAGTTCGCAGATGACTGCAAACTGGGAGCCATTACTGAATCCCCAAATGATGTGGATACGCTACAAAAGGGCCTTACAGAAACAGATGCTTGGTGCCAGAGCCATGGGCTCAAGCTCAATGCCAAGAAATGTATAGTTATCCCCTTTGGAAAAAAACATGTACCCATGAATTACCATATAGGTGGCAGTACACTAAACAATGAAAGTGTGATAAGAGACTTGGGGACACAAGTGGACAGTCGTCTCACCATTGATAACCACATCGCCACAACAGTCAGGAAATCCTTTTATGTAGCAGACCTCATCACTAAGGGCTTATCATCCAGAAAAAAGGAGGTCATTGTCCCACTGTACTCATCCCTCATTAGACCCATTATAGAATACAACGCCCCGTTTGGTATGTACCTCTCAAGACATCTGCAACAACTGGAAAGGCCACAGAAATACCTTACTAAAAGAATCACAGGCCTAAAGCAGATGCCCTATGCTGACAGCCTTAAACTCCAGCTATACTCTGTCGCATATCATCTACTCAGAGGCGATCTCTGCTTAACATACAAGGCCATGTCAAACCTACAGCTGTTGGACAAGCTACACTTAAAGAAATCCCAATCCCTCAGAGCCACACGCTCCAGGGATCTAAACCTTGTCATCACAATAAACAAAACATGCTGGAGGGATAGGTCCCTGACTCACAGACTCCCCAGACTCTGGAATAGATTGCCCATACATGTCAAGCAAAGTGCCTCTTTCGCCCTCTTCAAAAGGAACCTTGATGAATGGATGGGAGAAAGGAAATTCACCCCGGGGATCACGTCAGTCGCCCTGCTAGACAGGGGTCCTGGAAAGTAAATAGTGTGGGAAGAAATAGCAAGGAAATTGTTATGGCTAGGCTTGTATAGGCCCTAGGGCTGACAGCCCAGTACCAACCTATGAAAATCATACAGAGTATCATATTCATAAAATAGCAGGGAGTATTCTAAGAACCAAACTAGCACGAGAATGGGGAAAAGAGATTTTGCCAATAGGGATGACTGTGGTCAGGGATACAGACAATAGGCAAGAGGGGGCTGGAATTTACTGGAGAAAACTGGCAAAGGAACCAAGGCATTGGGAGCAAATAACTACAAAGGGAAAGGTAATACAATGGGAAGAGGCCAAGAATTTATTTGGACTGCAGGTTAGAGACTGCCTTGCCTATCAAGGACTGACATCAGAGTATAGGCAAAGGAAAATAAATAGGGGGCACCTGAATGAAAGGCCAGCACTGGTAGGGTTTTAGAATAGAAGCCGTCATTAAAAAGGAATAATTAGTAAAGTATATAAAATACTGCATGATAATTATAAGAATCAATCGGCGGAGCTAGAAAGGATTGGGAAGAGAGACTGGTTAAGCAATTCACAAAGAGACAATGGGAGGATATATGTATATCTCCCAAATATGGAACAAAGTCTAGAAGATTTAGGATCGTTGCCCGAAAGTGTTTACATGGGTATTTTTATACCCCAAGTAGACTCTAAGCTTTTTTCCTCAATTGGATAGCAAGTGTTGGAGGTGTGACTGGCAACAAAGAGGTGGCTGGGAACATATTTTTTGGGAGTGTAATGAGCTGGCAGACTTTAGGTATTCCCTGCAGACCGCTCTGTTGGAGATGCAGGGTGAGCAGACTGGATTGACTTTCGAGCAAATTTTTTTAAATTATGATACAGAATCGGAATTGCCTGGACATGAGTCTAATTATGGTGTTTGCCAAAACAGGAATTACTAGAAAATGGAAATCTAAGTCTAGACCAACTTTACAAGAAGTTGTGAATATAGTAACAGAGATAAAACAACCGGAATTGGGATCTTTAGAAAAGGGAGGGAGCAAACTACACTGGAAAAAATGGGAATCGTGGGAACAATATATGAAAAGCAGGAATGAGGTTTAAGAGTCAGGATTTGAATGAGCCATATAATGCTTAACTGACAATAACTGGATAGATTATAAGTGATGCATAATGTTTGGAATTACAGTTGTTTCAATGGTGCCAGTGATGTATACTGTTTGCAACTAAAGTGGTGTCATGTTTGTTTTTCATTTGTATAAACATAAGATTGCCTATGTCATGTGTGCAAATTTAATAAAGATGTTTGTTGTAAAAAAAAAAAAAAAAAAAAAAAAAAAACATTTTGTCATTTCAGTAAAGGGTTGAGAATATTTTGTTTAAGGAGAATATTTGGAGAGTACTGTACAGCGAAAAGGTTTTAACCCTGTGATAAGCAAGTACAGGACCAGGATTGATTAACATGTTGTTTAAGCAGAGGTTTAAAACTACTGAGTTTGTCAGAGAGTTTTAATTGCATAGGGATACTATTCCAGAGTTTTGCAACACACTGGGATTGGGAGTAGAGTGAGTCTCCTGCAACATTATTTGAGTTATTTGCAAGTAACAAGAATTTGTTACTAGAACGGGGTCCCTTGCTGAACAATAGGGTAGTAATAAGTTTTGTAGTAAAAGGCATTTTTCTGGATGATGAAAGTTTGCGTGGTGTGGTCAGTTGTGAATTGTGCAGTTGAAGACCGTTTCACTGCTTTAAGCTAAGACAATGGTGGGTCCTATGAGGGGGACTGGTAGCAAATTTACTATTTTACTGTAGAAAAAAACAACAAAAAAATTGAAAAATCACAAACTCTTGCCTTGGATTTGTTCCTTATTTTACTGTAGCATGAGCAAGTTTTTCTTTGAGTTTCATAAGAAAGTCGGCAGTAAGAAGGTGGTGGCTAGAGGTTTTCTTGGGAGTATCTCTAAGGAATCTATTGATCATATAAAGGGAGCCTAGTTTCTGGTGAGGAGTATATGATGGTCATATCTGAGATTGTCATCTATTACAACACCTGCAAGTTAACTGTGAATTACAGTTTCAATGAGAGTATTATTTGCTGAATTTGCTTTTGACTTTGGCAACTTTTTGAGGTGAAAAGCATTAAAGTACAGTTTTGTACCTACCATAAATGTAGATGTTCGAGTGTAAACACTGCTGCAGTCATTACACTTGCAGTCATTACACTTGGGTTATCCTGCCGTCAGGCGGTTCCCCAGTCGGCCTGAGTTCCAAAGTCTTGGTCCGGCGTTGGTTGCTGTCACCTCCTCCCTGACGTCAGAGGTATACAAGATGCAGCTGATGCCATTTTCTTCAGTTTTTCTTGTCCCAGACATCAGGTGCCCCCAAACAGGTAGGCAATTCAAATTGATAATAAAACATACATAAGGAAAGCAAACAACTTTTCAGTTACCAGCAAATACTCCCCATAGGTAGTAAGGGTAGAAGGCATAGGTACGTACCAGCAAGTAAGAGGGGAAGGAGGGAGGGTAACCTGGACTGCAGCAGTGTATACACTCTAACATCTACATTTATGGTAGGTACAAAACTGTACTATGTTCATCGTGTTACACTGCTGCAGTCATTACACTTGGGTGGAATCCCAAAGCTGAGGTAGAGAGGCTGGTTCTATAAGGCATTAGGGGTGGCTATAAGGCCCTGCAGCACACCAGTGGCGAAGCCAGCTCTGGATTTGGAGTATAAAGGCAAATGGTAATGCTTGGTGAAGGTATGCACAGAACTCCATGTTGCTGCTTCCAAAATATCCTTGGGTAGGTACTCCTCTGAGGTAGGCAATTGAGGCGGCTGTTGCCCTGGTGGAGTGAGATCTAATGCTGCTAGGTACAGGTTTCCCATGACGAGCATAGCAGAAATGTATACAATGTCCTATCCATTTTAATATAGTCTGTTTTGAAATGGCTTTTCCCTGTGCTCCTGTGGCATATGCTACCAATAATTGCTCAAATTTTCTGAAAGCTTTGGTTTTGTCCAAGTAGAAGCGTAACTGCTTGTGAATGTCCAAAGAATGTAGTAGTCTCTCCCCTTTGTTCTGTGGTTTTGGATAGAAAGTTGGCAAGTGAATAGTTTGGTTTAGAGCCACACTTGATACCGCCTTTGGCATAAACGTAGGGTTAGTTCTTAAAGACCCCCTGTCCTGGGGGAAAATGAGGAAAGATTCCACTGCCATTAATGCCTGTAATTCTGAAACTCTTCGTGCTGATGTTATTGCCAGTAGCAGAGCAGTTTTCCAAGAGATGTATTTTAATTCTGCTGTGTTAGCTGGCTAAAAAGGAGGTAAAGTTAATTTTTCCAAAACAAAGATGAGGTCCCAAGTTGGGGTAGGTGCTCTATGGAGCGGTCTTATGTTTTTAGCCCCTCTGAGGTACTGTTTGAGCAAAGGATTAGAAAAAAATTGGTGGATCCGAGTTGTAATGAGCAGAAATGGCTGAGGCGTGGATCTTGATGGATGAAAAGGAGAGGCCCTTGTCCAGCATCTCAGTTAAATATTGAAGTATCTGAGGAATGTTTGGGACAAGAGGGTCAAGGCTGTGCGCCTGGTTCCAGGCACAGAATCTCTTCCATTTATCCGAGTAGGCTTTCCTGGTGCTAGGCCTTCTGGCCTCCAGAATGACATCCACAACAGCTTTGGAGAGAGGCATTGCTTGCTTGACTAAGGAATTTTCCATGCAGCCAGGTTTAAGGTCTTTAGCTGGCTGTGAAGTATCTGATTGTTGTGCTATGTCAGCAGATGTGGAATTTGAGGCAAAATCCAGAGTGGTTCTTGTGCTAAGTTCTTTAAGATTGGGTACCAGTGCTGGCATGGCCAGTCTGGTGCAATTAGGATCATCTTTGGCTCTTCTTGCCTGGCTTTTATGAGTACCTTTGGAAGGAGAGGTAAAGGAGGGAAAGCGTAAACTTGCAGGTCTTTCCAGCTGAATGAGAGGGCATCCACTTTCCATGCTTGTGGATGGTAACTCCTTGTGCAGAATTTCTGTAGCTGGCAGTTCATTGGGGATGCAAACAGATCTATGTCCGGGCTCTACCATTTTTGTGTTATCATTCTGAATATTTGTGGATTCAATTCCCATTCGTGATGATCCATGATGTTTCTGCTTAGGTCGTCTGCCAGTGAGTTTTTCTCTCCTGGCAGGAATTGAGCTTGCAGGTGAACTTGGTAGTCTAGAGCTGTGTTCCACAAGGTCATGGCTTGTCTGCAGAGGGGGTAGGAGTGTGCTTGTTTATGTACCACATAACTATGGTGTTGTCTGTCTTTAGTAGTAGTTGTCCTGGATGCAGCAGGTCCTTGAAAGCTGTAAGTGCATTTTGTATAGTTAGCATCTCTTTTTGATTGATGTGAAGATGCCTTTGCTCTGTGGGCCACCCGCCCTGAATACATTTTCCTGCCATGAGTGCTTCCCAGGCGTAATCCGATGCATTTGTTGTCAGTGTTTGCCTGGCTGTGGGTTGAGTAAAAGGCTGTCCCTTGTTGAGTTAACAAGCTTGAGCCCACCATCAAAACTCCTGTTGAAAGCAAGGAGTTAGTGGTATAACTGTTTCCAAACTTTGACAGTGTTGGGACCATACACTCTTTAGGTACCACTGTAGTTTCCTCATATGCAGTCTGGCATATGGAATTAGTAGTATGCAAGATGCCATGTAGCCCAAGGCCTGCAGAATTTTTCTTGCAGGGAGTTGGGTCTTTGTTGCCATCAATTGAAAGTCCTTGCTTGTCTGGCGTGAGATAAGCCATCTGGGCCGTTGTGTTCAAGCTGGCACCCAGGAATATTATCTGTTGTGAGGGCACTAGTTTTGATTTCTTTTCATTTACTGTGTACCCCAGGCAACTTAATAACTTTTTTACGAACGCCAGATGCTTTAGAAGAATGCCCTTGCTCTCTGCTTGAATCAGGCAGTTGTCCAGGTATGGATAAATTTTAATTCCTTTTTGCCTGCAAAATGCAATTACTGGTGCCAGGCACTTTGCGAAGACCCTCGGCGCAGTAGATAAGCCAAAGAGCAGTGCAGAGAATTGATAGTGCATTGAACCAGCTAGAAATAGGAGGTATCTTCTGCAGTTTTGTCTTATATGGACATGCAGGTATGCCTCCTTGAGGTCCAAAGTCACGAGCCAAACTTTCTTGCCCAGCATGGGAAGAAGCTGCTGTAGCGTCAACATTTTGAATTTCGGAACATCCAGGTAAGTGTTTAGAGAAGAAAGATCCAGAATGGGTCTCCAGGCTTTCTCCTTTCTGGGAACCAGAAAGAGTCTTGAATAAAATCATTGTCCTTGCTCCTGTGGTGGTACCTTTTGAATAGCTCTCATGTCCATGAGTGCTGTAATTTGTCTTTGAGGCTCTGCCCATTGATTTAGTGGCAGATTTGGCATTCCTTTTAACCTTGGCAAAGTGTGAAAGTGGAACCTGTAACCTTGAGATACAATGTTGAGAACCCATTTGTCTTTGGTGATGCAATGCCAATTGTGATAGAAAAGTGCCAGTTTTCCTCCTAAGGGGGCTGCCAAGAGACAGCTGTTTGGCAGCTGTAGTGAGAAGTCATTGAGGCTGCTTTTTATATGGTTGTGGCCTGTCTTTTCTTCTTTCTGGCCTGGTGTACCCCACTGTCGAGGCCTGTAAGGACCTTGTGCTTAACCTCTACCTCTTGGACGTCTGTATCTGCCTCTGAGGTCTGTCTGTGACTGGAAAGGACCAATTCTTTGTTGGCCAATTTCTGCTAAAACGAGGAGGCTGAACCTGTAAGAAATCCTTCACTGTTTGCATAGATTTTGCCTTATCCTCCATCTTCTTTAATACCTCCTCTGCCTTAACTCCAAACAACACATCCCGCTGCAAAGGTGCATCCAATAATTTTGCCTTAACATGATCTGGTAACGGATGTTCTTTTAACCAAGCATGCCTTCTAATGACAGAGCCTGTAACTGCTGCTCTACAGGAGGCCTCTAAGGAATCAAATCCACATTGCAAAGTATGTTTTCCCACTTGTTCAGCTGCATGCAATAAATCCTGCATTTCTTTAAAATTAGGAGGATCTGCATCTGGAAGCATCTTTTGTTTCAACTGAGACATCAAAACTTGCTGATATTTTAGCATGTGAAACTGGCAATTTAAAGCTCTCATTGCTAAAGTTGCAGACGTATATACTTTCTTTCCCCATCTGTCTAATGCTCTGGAATCTCGGTCAGAAGGAACTGGGTTTTCTGCTGATGAGGCCTTAATCCCTTTGGATCCCTGAAAAATAGTTTCAGGGTCGCAACAGGGCTTTTACACAGAAATTTGTGAGAGTCAGGGACTCTGTAATATCCATCGGGTTTAACTGGGGCTGGAGGTAAGGAGTCAGGGTTTAAGCTGGATTCAGTGTAGACATCATCCACAATATCTAACACTGGCGGAATAGCAAGGGGTCTGTGTTGAGGCAATAAAAGGAAGTCTCTGAGGCTTTTCTTGGATTCTGAGTAATCCTGGCCTTCCCAATGGAAATGCTCCCTCATGGTATGTAAGGTCTCCCCCAAAGGAGTAGTCCTCAGGCGGAGAGGCCGATGGAATTGATTCCTCAGCATCAGAATCCTCATAAGGGGGTAAGGAATATCCTAGGTCTGAGCATGAATCTGAAGAGATGGACACCTGGTCGGAAGATTCATAGTCTGCATCCTGTCTGGTTCTTTTATCAGGAGGGGGATGGGACCCCCTGATCAGGGTGATTAGGTCTTCGGCCATTTTTAGCATTTCTTTCTTAGGCATGGAAGCCTGTCCTGGAGAATGCTGTTTCTTTGTTTTTAAGGGGGCCTTAGACTTAACAGAAGGTTTAATGGTTAACTGGGTAGGCCTGAAGACACCCTCTGAGGCTGTGGATTGCTCAACTACTTCGGTTCCCTCAGAAGGGTTAGTTTCAGTAGGCTGAAAACATAGAGCATCCGAAGGCCCAGCCAGCTCCACGTGGGAGTCTGAGGCGGTCTGTGGAAGCGGTCGTCAGGGGCTGCGTAGGCGTTTCGCTGAACACCGGAGAACCGGCGACTGGCCTAGAAGAGGCCTCATCGTCAATTTTGGGGCTCGGATGCCTGTCCTTGTCTTTGCGCTTTTTATGTAATCCTGTCGTCGGAAGTTCCGATGGCATGGTGTAATTGAATTTTCGGCCAAAATAATGCCGGGCAAAATCAAACCGACGTTTAATAGTGCGCTTGTTAAACCTAGCACAAAACCGACAACCAGTGACGTCGTGGTCTGGGCCTAGGCATGGAATACAATAGGAGTGGAAATCCTTATGAGGTATTTGCTTCCCACAAGAAATACAGTTATTAACTTTTACTGACATCGGTCTGAGGCAAGAAAAAGTTTCCCCAACGGGGTACATAGCTTTGTAGAATACTTCGGTTCTGGATTCGGAATGAAAATCGCAGGAGTCGGCCAACCGGCACTTGCGAACTTTTTATGCTTTGGGCACCACGCGGCAAAAAAGACTGAAGAAAATGGAGTTGGCTGCATCTTATATACCCCTGTCGCACTGACGTCAGGGAGGAGGTGACAGCAACTGAAGCCGGACCAAGACTTTGGAACTCAGGCCAACTGGGGAACCGCTTGATGGCAGGATAACCCAAGTGTAATGACTGCAGCAGTGTAACACGATGAACATCCTAGTTTTCTTGGGGTTGAGTTGGAGGCTTGATTCTTTGAGCCAGGTTCTGACAAAGGAGGCAGATTTTTGAGTAATGTCTTGAAGCTTATTTGTTTTTTTTTCCCCAAACACCTTTATTGAATTATCATTTGTGACAGACAAATTTACATTCATATAAAAGTAATCAAACTATATTAACATAAACATTATACTTCACATGTATTGCTATACATCATATAATCTAAGCAACATTACATAAATTATTCAATTCCTGCTTTTTTTAAAGAAATATCTTTATTAAACCATCACTTAATACATTGGCAATCATGCATTTATATAAATGAAAACAAATCACACTGACAATCCTAACTGCAAGCATTTTACATCACAAACCATTCTCACACACTTCCAGTTGCAAACATTGTGCATCACTTATAATCTACCCAGTCTTAGCTTATTTAAGTCCTGTCGCCTTTTACACCTCATTCCTCCCCTGTATGTATTGTTCCCACAATTCCCATTTTTTCCTATGTAGTTTTCTCCCACCCTTTTCTAAAGATCTCAATTCCAGTTGTTCTATCTCTGTTATTATATTCACTACTTCCAGTATTGTTGGCTTAGACTTTGATTTCCATTTTCTAGTAATTGCTTTTTTGGCAGCCACCATTATTAGACACAGCAAGGCCTTACCATGTCTAGGAAATTTAAATTCTGTATCATACCTTGGAAAAATCATCTCCCTCGTCAGACCAATCTGCCCACCTAGCACCTCTGACAGTGCATCCCACAGGGAATCCTTAAAGTCCGCCAACTCACCGCACTCCCAGAAAACATTTTCCCAGTTACCTCTTTCTTCCCCTTCATACCTCCAAAACTTACTGTCTGCCTGAGGAAAATTTCTCTGGAGTCTATTTGGGGTATAAAAATAGCTATATAAACATTTCCAGGGGAAAATCCTACATCATCTAGATTTTGTTGTATATTTGGGAGACATACATATATCCTCCCATACTTTCTTTGTGAATTGCTTATCCAATCTCTCTTCCCAATCCTTTCTAACCTCCTCCGATTGATTCTTATAGTTATCATATAATATTTTATATGCTCTACTAATTATTCTTTTTTAATTGCAACTTCTGTTCTAGATTCTATTAAAATCTCAACCAGTACTGGTCTTTTGTTTAGGATGCCCTCTGTTTCTTTCTCTTTGCCTATACTCTGATATCAATCCTCGATAGGGAAGGCAATCTCTAACCTGCAGTCTAAATAAATTATTGGCTTCTTCACATTCTATCATATTTCCCTCTCTAGTTATTGGCTCCCAATATCTTGGTTCCTTTGCCAGTTTTCTCCATTAAATTTTGGTCCCCTCTTGCCTATTGTCTGCATCCCTAACTGCAGTCAACCCTATCAGCAGAACCTCCTTTCTCTATTCCCATGTTGGTTTAGTTCTTAGAATACTTTCTGCTACTTTTTGGATATAATATTCTGCATGATTATTGTTATTCTCCTTAAAGGCCTGCAACCAAAATCCCAGTATATCCTTGTTTCTTGATCTTCCCCAGTCTTTAATCATCATCCCTTTCCACTTTGAATTATAGTCTTCTACTTGTGCTACGTATAGGAGTCTTAACTGTGTAGCTCTGAAATACTCCTTCAAACTAAATAATCCCAATCCGTCCTGTTTTACTGGAAGAATCAGCTTATCCCACTTGACTCTTGCTGAAAGTCCTTCAGCTCTTTATTAATTGCTACCCACAACTTCTCCTCTTGTTGATAAAAACATGCCTTACCTGTGTACAAGACTAAAGGAACTAAAAACAATTAACTGCTTGTATCTTAATATCTATAGCCATATAACAAGGCTTCCATTTTCTCAGTTTTTGTATTATCTTTTGTTTAGTCTCTTCCCACATATCCTTAGCTGCCACAATAGAATCATTTTTAATCCATACTCCTAAATATTTAATTTTATCATGTCCCCATAAATAGTACAGTTGTGTACACTTACCATAAATGTAGATGTTCGAGTGTATTCACTGCTGCAGTCATTACATTTGGGTAATCTGCTGGCAGGTTGCCTTCAGTCAGCCTGATTAACAAAGTCTTGGGTCCTACGTCAGTTGCTGTCCTCCTTCCATGACGTCAGGTCGTCAGGGTTATAAAACATGCAGCTGATGCCATTACATCAGTTTTTCTTGCCCCAGATGTCAGGTGCCCCCCCAAATGGGGAGCAAATAAAATTAAAAACACAAAAAATATACCTCCAATCCCAAAAGCAAATACACCAAAAGGGCTTTTAAGCATAGTGAAAGAAAGCAGAGGTATAGCCAGAGAAAAATAGAGGACTGGAGGGACAGTAACCAGGACTGCAGCAGTGAATACACTTGAACATCTACATTTATGGTAAGTGTACACAACTGTACTATGTTCTTCATGTTTCACAGTTGCAGTCATTACATTTGGGTAGATTCCCAAAGCTATGGTTGGGTGGTGGGAATTATACAGCATTAGGACCTGCTATAAGACCCTGCAGGGCAGCAGTGGCAAAGCCAGCTCTGGATTTAGAGAAAAGTGGTAAATGGTAATCTTTGGTGAACGTATAAACTGAGCTCAAGGTAGCAGCCTCTAGAATGTCCCTGGCAGGAACACCTCTGAGAAAGGCTGTAGAAGTAGATGCAGCCCTGGTGGAATGGGATCTGATCCCCTGGGGGATAGTTTTTCCATGGTGCATATAGCTGAAACAAATACAATGGCTTATCCATTTGGAAATGGTTTGCCTTTCCCTCTGCCCCTGCAGTAAATGCCACCAGCAGTTCAGATTTTCTTTGAGATTTTGTCCTGTTTAAGTAAAATCTAAGTTGTCTGTGTACATCCAATGAATGCAGAATACGCTCCCCCTTGTTCTGTGGATTGGGAAAGAAAGCTGGCAAATGAATGGTCTGATTAAGAGCCACACTTGATATCACCCTTAGGCATGAAGGATGGATTGGTCCTGAGAGATACCCTGTCCGCATGAAAAATGATGAAAGGCTCCATTGCCATAAGAGCCTGTAATTCGGAAATCCTTCTAGCTGAAGTGACTGCTAAAAGGAAAGCGGTTTTCCAGGATAGAAATTTTAAGTCTGCAGTAGCAGCTGGCTCGAAAGGAGGGAGAGTGAGCTTTTCCAATACAAAATTGAGGTCCCATGCAGCGGTTGGAGCTCTCCTGGGTGGTATTAAGTTTTTGGCCCCTCTGAGATACTGCTTAAGCAGGGGATGACAAAATAGGGGAGGTTCTGTGTTGTAATGAGCTGAAATGGTTGAGGCATGGATTTTTATGGAAGAAAAGGACAGACCCTTGTGAAGCATCTCAGTTAAGTATTGTAAAATCTGAGGAATGTTGGGTACTGCTGTGCTTATCCCTTGAGACTGATTCCAGGCACAGAATCTTTTCCATTTGTCAGCACAAGATTTTCTAGTACTAGGCCTTCTCGCCTCCAAAATGACATCCATCACAGGTTTGCTGAGGGATGCTAAGGGTGAACTTAGGTGATTAGCCATGCTGCAACATTCAAAGGTTGGAGCTGCGTGTGCAAAATTTGGTTGTTCTGCTGAGACTGTAAGTAAGGTGTCTGAGGCATGTGCCACGGTGGAAGGTGTGACACATTGCGCAGGAGTGGGTACCAGTGTTGGCGAGGCCAGTCTGGAGCAATCAAAATCATTTTTGGTTTGTCTTGTTTGACTTTTAGCAGAACTTTGGACAGCAGAGGCAGAGGGCGAAAGGCATAGGCTGATAGGTTTTTCCAGCTGAAGGATAGAGCATCGACTTTCCAGGCTTTTTTGTGATGAGTTCTTGTGCAAAATTTGTCCAACTGAGAGTTGTGGGGTGAGGCAAAAAGATACATGTCTGGGCTCCCCCTTTTGCGTGTCAACATGTTGAAAATCCGTGGTTCCAGTTTCCATCCGTGTGGGTCCATGAGATTTCTGCTTAGTTCATCTGCCAGAGTATTCAGCTTTCCTGGCAGGAATTAAGCTTGTAGTTGTACTTGATAGATCAAGGCCATGTTCCACAATGCCATGGCTAGTCTGCAAAGGGGGTAGGAGTGTATACCCCCTGCTTGTTTATGTGCCACATAACCGTGGTGTTGTCTGTCCTGGATGAAGGTAGTCCTTGAAGGCTATCAGTGCATTCTGTACGGCTAGCATTTCTTTTTGATTGATATGAAGGTGCATTTGATTTGGGCTCCATTTGCCCTGAATGCACTTCCCTGCCAGATGTGCCCCCCAAGCATAGTCTGATGCGTCTGTAGTTAGGGTTTGGGCAGCAGGGGGTGGTGTGAATGACAGTCCCTTGTTTTGGTGGCAGGCCTCTGCTCACCATAGGAACTCTAGTTGCAGGCAAGGAATGATAGGAATCATTGTTTCCAGGCTGTGACAATGCTGACTCCATAGACTTTTTAAGTACCACTGAAGTTTCCTCATATGCAGTCCTGCATATGGAATTAGAAGAATGCAGGAGGCCATGAACCCCAAGGCTTAAAGTATTTGCCTTGCAGAAATCAGGGTTTTTGTGGCCACCTGTTTGAAGTAAGTCACCAAATGAATTTGCTTCTCTCTGGAGTAAGGAAAGCAATCTGGGCAGCTGTATTCAAGCTTGCACCCAGGAATGTAATTTTTTGAGAGGGTACCGGTTGTGATTTCTTTTCATTTATAGTGTACCCTAGACAAGTTAGAACCCTTTTTACAAACGCCAGATGGTTTAGGACAGTGTCCTTGTTTTCTGCCTGAATTAGACAATCGTCCAGGTATGGATATATTTAAATATTTCTTTGCCTGCAAAATGCAATTACTGGAGCCAGGCACTTTGTAAAGACTCTGGGCGCAGTAGATAAGCCAAAAGGCAGTGCAGAGAAAATACAGTTGTGTACCTACCATAAATATAGATGTTAGAGTGTATTCAGTGTTGCAGTCATTACACTTGGGTTATCCTGCTGGCAGGCTACCCGCAGTCAGCCTGAATTCCAAAGTCCTGGTCCGGCGTCGGTTGCTGTCGCCTCTTCCCTGACGTCAGTGCGTCAGGGGTATATAAGATGCAGCCGACGCCATTTTCTTCAGTTTTTCTTGCCCCAGATGTCAGGTGCCCCCAAGAAGGTAGGCAATACATAATGGTTATAAAAACATACAGTAAACTAAAAAGAATACCTTCATCTACAAGCAAATACACCACATAGGTTGTATAGGATAGAGAAGTATAGATAAGTCCCAGCAAAGAAAGGGGGATGGAGGGTGGGTAACCTGGACTGCAACAGTGAATACACTCAAACATCTACATTTATGGTAGGTACACAACTGTACTATGTTCATCGTGTTTCGCTGTTGCAGTCATTACACTTGGGTAGAATCCCAAAGCTGAGGTAGGGCGGCTGGGTCTAAATAGGATTAGGAGTGGCTATGAGGCCCTGCAGAACTGCAGTAGCAAAGCCTGCTCTGGATTTAGAGTAAAGAGGTAAGTGATAATGTTTGGTAAAAGTGTGCATTGAGCTCCAAGTTGCAGCCTCCAAAATTTCCTTAGTTGGTACTCCTCTGAGAAAGGCTGCTGAAGTGGCTGCTGCCCTGGTAGAATGTGGCCTAATATTCTTAGGCACCGACTTGCCATGCTGTGCATAGCAGAAACGAATGCAGTGTCCTATCCATTTTGAAATAGTCTGCTTTGAGATAGCCTTTCCTTGTGATCCTGCAGCATATGCTACAAACAGTGGCTCAGTTTTTCTGAAAGCTTTTGTTTTGTCCAAGTAGAAGCGTAGCTGCCTGTGTTTGTCCAAAGAGTGCAGAAGTCTCTCCCCTTTATTCGGGGGATTTGGATAAAATGTTGGCAAATGAATGGTTTGGCTAAGAGCCACACTGGATACTACCTTTGGCATAAACGTTGGGTTTGTCCTTAGAGAAACCCTGTCCGGATGAAAAATGATAAAAGGTTCCACTGCCATTAATGCCTGTAACTCTGAGACTCTTCTTGCTGAAGTTACTGCTAGGAGCAGAGCAGTTTTCCATGATAGGAATTTTATATCAGCTGTATAGGCTGGCTGAAAAGGAGGCAGTGTGAGCTTTTCCAAGACAAAGTTGAGGTCCCATGTAGGTATCGGTGCTCTCCTTGGGGATCTTATGTTTTTTGTCCCTCTGAGGTACTGTCTTAGCAGTGGATGTGAGAAAATAGGAGGTTCCGTATTGTAATGAGCTGAAATGGCAGAGGCATGGATCTTAATTGATGAGAAGGATAGGCCTTTGTCCAGCATCTCGGTTAGGTATTGTAAAATCTGGGGAATACTTGGAACAAGTGGTTGAAGTCCTTGTGCCTGGTTCCAAGCACAGAATCTCTTCCATTTTTCTGCATAAGATTTCCTGGTGCTGGGCCTCCTGGCTTCCAAAATGACATCCATAACAGCTTTAGAGAGAGGTGTGTTCTGAGTGGCTATACTATTTGCCATTCAGCCAGACTTAAGGTTCTGAGTTGGCTGTGCAGGATCTGATTGTTTTGTTGAGTCAGAAGATGAGGAATTTGAGGCAAAGTCCAGGCTGGGCCTTGAGACAAGCTCTTTAGGATTGGGTACCAGTGCTGGTGTGGCCAGTCTGGGGCAATCAGAATCATTTTTGGCTTCTCTTGTCTGACTTTTAGGAGTACCTTGGGAAGGAGAGGCAGTGGTGGAAAGGCATAAACTGTTAGGGTTTTCAAGCTGAATGATAGAGCATCCACCTTCCATGCTCGTGAGTGATAAGTCTTTGTGCAGAATCTCTGTAGTTGGCAGTTGTGAGGGGAGGGAAAAAGATCTATGTCTGGGCATCCCCATTTCCTTGTTATCATGCTGAAGACCTGTGGATCTAGTTTCCACTCGTGAGGGTCCATGAGGTTTCTGCTTAGTTCGTCTGCCAGAGTATTTTTCTTTCCTGGCAGGAATTGTGCCTGCAGATGTACTTGATAGGTCAGTGCTGTGTTCCACAAAGTCATGGCTTGCCTGCAGAGGGGGTAGGAATGTGTGCCCCCTTGCTTGTTTATGTACCACATAACTGTGGTATTGTCCGTTTTTAGCAACAGTTGTCCTGGATGTAGTAGATCCTTGAAGGCTGTCAGGGCATTCTGTACAGCTAGCATTTCTTTTTGATTGATATGAAGATGCATTTGGTCCACGGGCCATGTGCCCTGAATACATTTTCCTGCCATGTGTGCCCCCCAGGCATAATCCGATGCATCTGTTGTTAGTGTCTGCCTGGCTTTGAGTAAAGTGAAAGGCTGTCCCTCGTTGTGGTGACAGGCCAGTGCCCGCTATTGAAACTCCTGTTGCAGGCAGGGAATAAGAGTTATTACTGTTTCCAGGCTGTGGCAATGTTGAGTCCAAACACTTTTTAGATACCATTGCAGCTTCCTCATATGCAGTCTTGCATATGGAATTAGCAGGATGCAGGATGCCATGAAGCCCAAAGCCTGCAGAATTTTTCTTGCAGGTAGCTGGGTCTTTGTTGCCATCATTTAAAAGTAATGAGTCAGTTGCCTTTGCTTCTCTGGCGTGAGATAAGCCATCTGGGCAGTTGTATTTAAGCTTGCACCCAGGAATATTATCTCTTGAGAGTGCACTAGTTTTGATTTCTTTTCGTTTACTGTGTACCCTAGGCAAATTAGTAATCTTTTTACAAATGCCAGATGCTTTAGAAGAATTTCCTCGCTCTATACTTGAATAAGGCAGTCGTCCAAGTAGGGATATATTGGAATTCTTTTTGTCTGCAAAAAGCAATTACTGGTGCCAGGCATTTTGTGAAGATCCTGGGCGCAGTAGATAAGCCAAAGGGCAGTGCAGAGAATTGGTAATGCATTGAACCAGCTATAAATCTGAGGTATCTTCTGCAAGTTTGTCTGATTGGGACATGCAGGTATGCCTCTTTGAGGTCCAAAGTAACTGCCCAAGTCTTCTTGCCCAGCATGGGTAGAAGTTGCTGCAGTGTCAACATTTTGAATTTTGGAACGTCCAGGAAAGTATTTAGAGTAGACAGGTCCAGTATTGGTCTCCAAGCGTTGTCCTTGAGTAAAATCCTTGCCCTTACTCTTCATGTGGTACTTTTTGAATAACTAATAACATCTAATAATGACACAGAAAAACATACATACTATCATACTATGACAATATCTATTACTATACTACTGCAATCAACAATATAATGTTACTCTAAAAATCATACTCATTTACTGGGGCAATTATGGCTTTCTCCATCCATTCGCCCCTGAAACAAGGCAAAAGGACTTCCACTTTTATGATTATACACACATCCAACGTCTAACAACTGGGTTCAAGATAATACAAATACTTAATAGCCAAAAACTTCCCACTGTTATAAGCATTATTGTCATAGTATGATAGTATGTATGTTTTTTGTGTCATTATTGGATGTGTTTATTTTTATTTATATATTTTTATTTTGTTTGATATGTGTATATTTATGAATTTGTTTCAATATGAATGGTTTATGATATGACAGAGGCCAGTGTTTGAATAATTGTAAGTTCATTACTACAATAGTACCATACCATATGTTTAGTAGTATTGTACTGAAGTGACTGCAATCTATGGTTGTAAATATAACCATGTTTCATCTTTGGTTGTCACTGTGTTACTGCATATGCTTAATACATATATTAAGTATTATATATATTTTTTGATATATGAATTCATTTAGTGTGATGTTGATATGTTGTGATATGTGTATTTAATATAAAACGTATTTTGTATATGTATACGTAGAGTATTTTATTAAGAGCATTTTTAAGGTAATGAGAATGACAGAACATATAGTGCACCTTTAAGGATGACCGACTGGCTGTTAGTTGGTTATTGTGGTGCAATTAACTAATTAAGCAATTTAATTTTTGTAAAAAAAGGGAGCAGTATGTATTAGTTTTTTATGGTCTGATGAAGTGGGAGTTATTTCCATGAAAGCGCTTACCAACGTGAAATAAAGTTTTTTATTTTTGACTTTGGACTGATACTTGACTCTGCCTGTACCAATAACCAGGAAATTAACGCTTATTTCGTTAAACCTGTCTAGTTTATGGTCCCTGGATATTTGTGTTTTCTGTGTACCTTGTGGATTTTTACCTGGGGCTGTATTCGTCCAGCTGGTTTGCTATTTTTCATGTGTGGACTGATTCTCCTAATCAAACTTATAATTTGATCAGGGAATGCAAATGCTTCCACTACTCTACTCACAAAGTCCCATCTTACTCTGTCAAATGCCTTCTCTGCATCAAGACCCACCAACAACAATGGTATTTTCTTACATTCTGCTTCCCTCTGGATCATTCTGCTTCCCTCTGGATCATCAATGTTCTGTTAATGTTATCAAATGTTTGCCTCCCCTCCACAAAACTACATTGATCCATATCTATCAGTTTTGGCATTACTTTTGTCATTCTTTTAGCCATTATAGACATGAACACTCATGATTGACAGACCTCAATGTTTTGCCAGAGATGGCCTGCATCTGTCACCCCTGGGCTTCTGGATACTGGCCAAGGCTCTTGCCACCCTTAGAGTGCCTTTTTTAGGCGGTGTTCCAAAGACCAAAGAGCAAATTACCACTGTAACAGCAACAAATAAATGCAATTTTAGGGTCATGCTGCTCAACGCTAGAAGTCTAAATCTCAAAATGCAGTCGCTCGAAGTACTCCTTAAAATGGAGAACATGACATTTGTGCTGTAACACAGACCTGGCTCAAGGCAGCAGAAAGCACCCCTGCACTACCAGGCAACAACTCATTCCACACCTTTCAGCCCCAGAACTTGGACCAAAGCTCCAAAGGTGATGGTGTTTCCATACTCATAAAGGACATCTGAAATACTTCAGGTGCAGCTAACATTGGGTAAGATAGCGATTCAGTTCGTAGCCTACTATAGGTCCCCAACCATGTCCCAAGATTCACACTACACATTCCTAAGCACCCTGGAGAGTATTAGGGTCCAACCTAACACGCTCATACTGGTCGACTTCAACTACCCTTCCATTAACTGGGAAAACTACTCATGTACCAATACACTTGCCAAACGCTTTCTGGAATTCATTAATTCCAATGCCCTGGACCAGCTTGTTCTTACCCCCGCTAGAGGTAGCAACATCCTTGACCTGGTCATTACTAACATGGGCGACCATTGCTCTACAACAATAGTCAACTCCTCCCTGGTTAGATCCAATCACAAGCTAATCACCTTGGAAATCCACATCCATCCCACCCCCCAACAAAGGTAACCACCATGAAAAACATCTCCAAAGCTAACTTTGGGGTCCTAAAAAAGTACAGTTTTGTACCTACCATAAATGTAGATGTTCGAGTGTTCACCATGCTGCAGTCATCACACTTGGGTTATCCTGCCATCAGGCGGTCCTGCAGTCGGCCTGAATTTCAAAGTCTTGGTCCGGCGTTGGTTGCTGTCGCTTCTTCCCTGATGTCATTGCACCAGGGGTATATAAGAGGCATCCAACGCCATTTTCTTCAGTTTTTCTTGCCCCAGATGTCAGGTGCCCTGAATAGGTAGGCAAAAAAAAAAAAAAAAAAATATATATATATATATATATATATATATATATATATATATATATATATATATATATATATATATATATATATATATATATATATATATATATATATATATAGAGAGAGAGAGAGAGCTAGATAAAAATAAAACAATACCTTTAGGCACAAGCAAATACACCAAAGAGGTTGTATAGGATAGAGTGGTATAGATAAGTTCAGCTAGTTCAGAGGGGATGGAGGGAGGGTAACCTGGACTGCAGCAGGGTGAACACTAACATCTACATTTATGGTAGGTACAAAACTGTACTATGTTCATCGTGTTACCCTGCTGCAGTCATCACACTTGGGTTGAATCCCAAAAGCTAAGGATGGGAGGTGGAGTTAAACAGGGTTAGAAGAAGCTAGTAGGCCCTGCAAAACTGCAGTGGCCAAACCAGCTCTAGTCTCAGAATATAGAGGTAAGTGACAGTGTTTGGTGAAGGTGTGCACTGAACTCCAAGTTGCAGCTTCCAGAATATCCTTGGTTGGCACTCCCCTGAGAAAGGCTGCTGATGTAGCTGTAGCCCTGGTGGAGTGGGACCTAATGTTAGCAGGTACCGGTTTCCCATGATGCGTGTAGCAGAAACGTATGCAATGCCCTATCCATTTAGAAATGGTCTGTTTTGAGATAGCTTTTCCTTGTGATCTTGTAGCATAGGCTACAAAGAGCTGGTCAGATTTTCTGAAAGCCTTAGTTTTATCCAAGTAGTAACGTAATTGCCTGTGAATGTCCAAAGAGTTCAGGAATCTCTCTCCTTTGTTCTGGGATTTGGGAAAAAGGTGGGTAAATGAATGGTTTGGTTTAGGGCCACACTGGATACCACCTTTGGCATAAAGGAAGGGTTAGTTCGTAGAGAGACTCTGTCTTGATGAAAAATGAGGAAAGGCTCCACTGCCATTAGTGCCTGTAGCTATGAGACTCTTCTAGCTGAGTTTATTGCTAGCAGCAGGGCAGTTTTCCATGAAAGAAATTTTAAATCAGCTGAAAAAGCTGGTTCAATCTTGGCCTTTAGCCTGGTTCCAGGCACAAAATCTTTTCCATTTGTCAGAATTGGTTTTCCTGGTGCTGGGCCTCCTGGCCTCCAGAATGACATCCATAACTGCTTTGGATAGAGGTGTTGGCTGGTTGTTTATGTAACTTGCCATGCAGCCAGGTTTAAAGTCTTGAGTTGGCTGTGTAGAATCTGATTGTCTCACTGGGTGAGCAGGTGAGGAATTTGTGGTAAAATCAATGGAGGGCCGTGGGCCATGTTCCTTAGAACTGGATACCAATGCTGGCGTGGCCAGTCTAGTGCAATGAGTATCATTTGTGGTCTCTCTAATCTGACTTTCAGCAGTACCTTTGCTGGAAGAGGCAGTGGAGGAAAGGCATACACTGTTAATGTTTTCCAACTGAATGAGAGGGCGTCCATTTTTCCAAACTTGTGGATGGAATGTCCTTGTGCAAAATTTTTCAAGTTGGTAATTTTGGGGGCTTGCAAACAGATGTACGTCTGGGCGTCCCCATTTTTTAGCTATCATTGCAAATACTTGTGGATCTAGTTTCCACTCGTGTGGATCCATGATGTTTCTGCTTAGGTCGTCTGCCAATGTGTTTTTCTTTCCTGGCAGGAATTGTGCTTGTAGTTGAACCTGGTAAGACAGTGCAGTGTTCCACAAGGTCATTGCTTGCCTGCATAGAGGGTAGAAATGTGTGCCCCCTTGCTTGTTTATGTACCACATTACTGTGGTATTGTCAGTCTTTATTGTTAGTTGCCCTGGGTGTAAGAGGTCCTTGAAAGCTGTTAGGGCATTCTGTACTGCTATCATTTCTTTTTGATTGATATGCAGATGCCTCTGATGAAGTCCATTTGCCATGAATGCACTGTCCTGCCATGTGTGCTCCCAAGGCATAGTCCGATGCATCTGTTGTCACAGTTTGCCTGGCTGTGGGTAAGGTGAAAGGCTGAACCTTGTTGAGGTGACATGCCTGTGCCACCATAGAAACTCCCGTTGAAAGCAGGGAATGAGTGGTATCATTGTTTCCAAGCTGTGGCTGTGCTGAGTCCATACGCTTTTCAGGTACCATTGTAATTTCCTCATATGCAGTTTTGCAAATGGTATTAGTAGTATGCAAGATACCATGAATCCCAAGGCCTGCAGAATTTTTCTTGCAGGGAGTTGGGTCTTTGTTGCCATTATTTTGAAGTATTGAGAGTCAGCTGTTGTTGCTTGTCTGGCGTGAGATAAGCCATCTGGGCCATTGTATTCAAGCTGGCACCCAGGAATATTATGTTCTGTGAAGGCACTAGTTTTGATTTCTTTTTGTTTACTGTGTACCCTAGGCAACTTAGGTGTTTGACAAATGCCAGATGCTTTAAAAGAATGTCCTTGCTTTCTGCTTGAATAAGGCAGTTGTCCAGGTATGGGTATATTTGAATTCCTCTTTGTCTGCAGAATGCAATTACTGGTGCCAGGCATTTTGTGAAGACCCTGGGCGCAGTAGATAAGCCAAAGGGCAGTGCAGAGAATTGATAATGCGTTGAACCTGCAATGAAGCGAAGGCATCTTCTGCACTTTTGTCTGATAGGGACATGCAGGTATGCCTCCTTGAGGTCCAACGTTACCAGCCAAGCATTCTTGCCCAGCATGGGAAGAAGCTGCTGTAGTGTTAGCATCTTGAATTTTGGTACTTGCAGATACGTGTTCAGAATTGAAAGATCCAAAATGGGTCTCCATGCTTTGTCCTTTCTTGGGACTAGAAAGAGTCTTGAGTAAAATCCTTGTCCTTGCTCCTGTGTAGGTACCTGCTGAATGGCTCTCATGTCCATGAGAGCTGTAATTTGTTTTTGTGCCTCTGCCCATTGATTTGGTGGCAGGTTTGGCATTCCTTTTTTCCTTGGTAAGGTATGAAAGAGGAATCTGTATCCTTGAGAGACAATGTTTAGGACCCATTTGTCTTTTGTGATGATGTGCCAGTTGTCTGCAAAAAATGATAATTTTCCTCCCAAGGGAGCTGCCAGGAGAGATTTGCTTGGTAGTTTGAGGATTGAGTCATTGTGTTTGTCTTCTGCTAGCTTGGGGCCTGTCTTCTCCTCCTTTTTGGGTAGCAGTACCCCCATTGGCGAGGTTTGTAAGGGCCTTGTGACTGACCTCTGCCCCTTGAGCGTCTGTATTTGTCTCTCTGTGATCTGTCAGAAGCTGGAAAGGACCAGTTTTTAGTTGGCCAATTTCTGCTAAAACAAGGGGGTTGTACCTGCAAAAAATCCTTGACTGTCTGCATAGACTTTGCCTTATCCTCCATTTTCTTTAAAACCTCTTTTGCTTTGACACCAAATAATACATCCTGCTGTAAAGCTGCATCCAATAATTTTGCTTTAACATGATCAGGAAGTGTTTGTTCTTTTAACCACGCATGTCTACGTATGACAGAGCCAGTAACAGCTGCTCTACAGGAAGCTTCCAATGAATCAAATCCGCATTGTAAAGTATGTTTGCCCACCTGTTCAGCTGCATGCAACAGATCCTGCATTTCCTTGAATTCAGACTGTTCAGTATGTGTGCTCATTTTTTGTTTTAATTGAGACATTAGGAATTGCTGATATTTCAGCATGTGAAACTGACAATTTAATGCTCTCATAGCCAGAGTAGCTGAGGTGTATATTTTCTTTCCCCATCTATCTAGAGCTCTGGAATCCCTTTCAGAAGGCACAGGATTTTTAGCCAGAGAAGCTTTAGCTCCCTTAGGACCCTGGGAAATTGTTTCTGGGTTAGTCACAGGGCTTTTATAAAGGGATTTGTGAGGGTCAGGTACTCTGTAGTATCTGTCTGGTTTGGCTGGAGCAGGAGGTAGAGAGTCTGGATTTAGACTAGACTCCAAGTAAACATCGTCCACAATATCTAAAACAGGAGGGATAGCAAGAGGTCTGTGCTGGGGTAGTAAAAGAAATTCTCTGAGCCTTTTCTTAGAATCAGAGTAGTCTTGGCCTTCCCAGTGGAAATGTTCCCATATGGCATGTAAAGTTTCCCCAAAGGAGTAGTCTTCAGGGGGAGATGCTGAGGGAATAGAGTCTTCAGCATCAGAGTCTTCATAAGGTTGAAAAAGTACAGTTTTGTACCTACCATAAATGTAGATGTTCGAGGATCCACACTGCTGCAGTCCTAACACTTGGGTAGTCCGCTGTCCCTCGGTCGGCCCGAATATCAGAGTATAAGGCTGACGTCGGTCAGGGCGCATTTGACTGACATCAGAACGTCAGGGTACAAATGCGCATGACCGACGTCATATCCTCAGTCTTTTCTTGCCCCAGATGTCAGAAGACCCTAAAGAAAAAAGGTCAAAAACCCCTAGGCAACAGCTAAACAACTAACCAGCCTAACACCAAGAATATGTACAATATATACAATATATACAATAAACACCATATACCTCAGATGGATAACCCAACCCACACAACCACCTCAAACAGCAGAGGGGAAGGCGGGAGGGTAAATTGGACTGCAGCAATATGGATCCTCGAACATCTACATTTATGGTAGGTACAAAACTGTACTATGTTCTTCATCCCACATTGCTGCAGTCCTAACACTTGGGTAGAATCCCAAAGCAGAGGTAAGGGAGGATGGCTAAATTATAATGAAGCAGGAGCTGCCAACATGCCCTGCAATACAGCAGTGGCAAAACCAGCCCTGGATTTAGAGTACAATGGAAGGTGGTAATGCCTAGAGAAGGTATGCACTGAACTCCAAGTGGCTGCCTCCAAAATATCCTTAGTAGCCACCCCCCTCAAAAAAGCTGTTGAAGCGGCAGTAGCCCTAGTGGAATGAGGCCTAATCCCAGCTGGAATCTCTTTGCCATGATGGGAATAACAGAAAGCAATGCAAAATCCAATCCACTTAGAAATAGTTTGTTTTGACACGGGCTTGCCCTGAGAGCACAAAGCAAAAGAAACTAATAACTGCTGAGATTGTCTGAACCCTTTAGTCCTGTCCAAATAATATCGCAACTGCCTGTGTACATCTAAAGTGTGCAAAATCTTTTCCCCTTTATTTTGGGGATTTGCATAAAAAGTAGGCAAATGAATAGTTTGGTTTAAAGCCACACTAGAAACCACTTTAGGCATAAAGGAAGGATTTGTACGTAAAGATACCCTATCCTTGTGGAAAATTAAGAAAGGCTCAACTGCCATAAGGGCCTGCAATTCAGAAACCCTTCTTGCAGAGGTAATAGCCAACAAAAAAGCAGTTTTCCATGACAAATATTTCAACTCAGCAGTAGCTGCAGGCTCAAAAGGTTGTAGAGTGAGTTTCTCCAACACAAAATTGAGATCCCAAGCAGGAGTAGGAGCTCTTCGTGGGGGTCTTATATTCTTTGCCCCTCTAAGAAATTGCTTGAATAAAGGATGAGAAAACAAAGGAGGGTCACAATCATAGTGAGCTGAAATTGCTGCAGCATGAATCTTAATAGAAGAGAAGGACAAACCTTTGTCCAATAACTCAGTAAGGTATTGCAGAGCCACACTTAAATCAGGCTCAGAAACATCCAAATCCTTAGCTGCACTCCAAAATAAAAATCTCTTCCATTTATCTGCGTACACTTTCCTTGTACTAGGCCTTCTGGCTTCCAAAATCACATTCAAAACTTGTTGTGGAAGTTGAGACCCTTTATGTTTTAAAACAGAATATGCCATGCAGTTAGGTGAAGAGAGTGAAGTTTGACATTGATCAAATGACTGTCCTCCTGGGACAACAGATGTGGAATCAAAGGCAAAGGCCATGGAGGCTTCCGTACTAGACTTCTCAGAAGTGGGTACCAGTGCTGTCGAGGCCAATCTGGAGCTATCAAAATCATCCTTGGCTTGTCCTGTCTGACCTTCAGAAGTACCTTTGGGAGGAGAGGCAGAGGTGGAAAGGCATACACATGAAGATTTTTCCAGCTGAAAGATAGAGCATCCACTTTCCAAGCTGTGGGATGAAACCGCTTTGTGCAAAACCTTGGCAGCTGGTGGTTTAGAGGAGAAGCGAACAGATCTATGTCTGGAGTTCCCCAGGACACTGTCAATTTCTGAAATACATGAAGATCCAGTTTCCACTCGTGGGGATCCATGATTTTTCTGCTTAACACATCTGCTAAGGAGTTCTGTGCTCCCGGCAGAAACCTTGCCTGAAGAGTTAGTTGTAAACTGAGAGCAGTCTCCCACAAAATCATTGCTTGCCTGCATACAGGATAAGAATGTGTTCCACATTGCTTGTTGATGTACCACATGACAGTTGTGTTGTCTGTTAGAATCAACACCTGCCCTGGAAGAAGTAAATCCTTGAAAGCTATTAATGCAAACTGGACTGCCAACATCTCCTTCATGTTGATATGTAGATGTTGTAGTCTGGCTGGCCACTTGTCTTGTATCCACGTTCCATTTAGATGAGCTCCCCAAGCTATGTCTGAGGCATCTGTTGTTAAAATCTGACTCGCCTCTGGCCGGGTCACAGAGAGTCCCTTGTTTAGGTGACATTCCTGAGCCCACCACAAAAATTCCTTTTGAATGCAAGGTATTATTTGAATGACAGTGTCCAGATCCTGGCAGTGCTGTGTCCATACATTTTTGAGATACCATTGTAGCTTCCTCATATGCAGTTTGGCATTGGGAAGCACCAGAATACAAGATGCCATGAACCCTAAGGCTTGAAGGACTGTCCTTGCAGTCAGCCCGGACTGAAGAGAAAGCTGAAGAAAGTAAAGGGATAGATTCTTTTGTTTGTCCGGGGTTAAAAAGGCCATCTGGGATGCTGTATTCAGTCTCACACCCAGAAAGCACATGTCTTGAGGGGGTACTAGACTGGACTTTATTTCGTTCACAGAATACCCCAGGCATCTTAGCACTGCTATCACATATTCCAAATGATGAAGAAGCTCTTCCCTTCCTTGAGCCAGAATCAGGCAGTCGTCCAAATAAGGATAGATCTGTATTCCTCTTAGCCTGAAGAAAGCTATCACTGGAGCCAGAACTTTCGTGAACACTCTGGGCGCAGTAGATAAGCCAAAGGGCAATGCAGAGAACTGATAGTGAGAAGTCCCAGCTCGAAACGCAGATACTTCCTGCACTTTAGTCTGATAGGAACATGAAGGTAAGCCTCCTTGAGATCCAAAGTTACCATCCAATGATCTTTGCCCAGCAGAGGTAAAAGCTGCTGCAACGTCAACATTTTGAACTTGGGAATGTCCAGATAAGTATTGAGGACAGATAAATCCAAAATTGGTCTCCACGTGTTCCCCTTCTTTGGGACTAGGAACAGGCGAGAATAAAATCCTAGGCCCCTTTCTGGCATAGGAACCGGCTGTATGGCCCCTATTTGGAGTAACAGTGAAATTTGCTTGTGAGCCTCTATTCTTTGTTGAGGAGGAATGTCTGGCATGCCTTTGAAAGGAGGCAAGGTATGGAAATAAAATCTGTAACCGTGATGTATGATATCCAGCACCCATTTGTCTTGGGTAATCAAACTCCAATTTTCTTTGAAAAGTGCCAACCTTCCTCCCAAAGGTGCTGCCAGGCGAGAAGACTCTGGCAGCTGAAAAGGTAGGTCATTGGGTCTGTTTACGAAAGGACTGACCCCTGCCCTCACCTGTAGACTGTGCAGGAGAACTCCCTGTTCTAGGCCTGAAAGAGCCCTGACCTCTGCCCCTGCCACGTCTAGATCTACCCCTAGACTGGGAATCATAAGAAGGATCGTCCACCCTTTAGAAGGCCAATTTCTACTAAACTTTGGAGGCTGAACCTGCAAAAAATCTTTAACAGTCTGCATAGACTTAGCCTTGTCCTCCATTTTCTTTAAAACTGCCTCAACAGGAGAACCAAACAGGACATCAGATTGCAAAGGGGCATCCAAAATTCTAGTTTTCACATGATCAGATAAATTTTGATCCCTCAGCCAGGCATGCCTGCGAAGAACTGACCCAGTGGCAGCCACCCTAGACGAGGCTTGTACAGCATCAAAACCACATTGTAAAGAATGCTTACCCACCTGTTCAGAAACATGCACTAAATCTTGTAACTCTTTACAGTCAATACCTTCCGCCAGAGCATCAACCTCAGATTTCAACTGAGAAAGGAGATAATTTTGATATTTTAACATGTGAAACTGGCAATTCAAAGCTCTCATGGCTAAAGTGGAAATAGTATAAACTTTCTTTCCCCATCTATCCAAGGCCCTGGCCTCTTTATCTGCAGGAACCGGATTCTTGACAACAGAAGCCTTAACACCCTTAGGCCCCTGACTAACAGTTTCTGGGTCTGCTCTAGGACTCTTAAAAAGATACTTATTAGCTTCAGGCACCCTGTAATACCTATCTGGCTTAGCAGGAGCCGGAGGCAAAGAGTCAGGATTAAGAGAAGCCTCTGCAAACACATCTTCCACCACATTCAAAACAGGAGGTATAGCTAAAGGCCTATGCTGGGGTAAAAACAAAAATTCCCTAAGCCTTTTCCTGGAATCAGAGAAATCCTGACCTTCCCATTTAAAATGCTCTCTCATGGAGTGAAGGGTCTCTGAAAAAGAAAAATCCTCAGGAGGAGAAGCAGAAGGAGTAGAATCATCCACATCAGAATCAGAATAATGAGAATACTCCTGTAAGTCTTCAGCCGAAGACTCAGACACATCCGAAGCCTGCTCATAATCCCCCAACACAGGTTCCATCCTAGGCCTCTTATCAGGAGGGGGCATAGAGCCTCTAATTAAAGTAATTAAATCCTCTGCCATTTTGAGCATGTGCTTCTTGGGCACAGCACCTGAAGAACTGGGAGCGACACCCACAGAAGCTAAACTAGACCTGCCTCTAGGAGAAGCCTTGGAAGCAGAAAGAGAAGGCCTAGACCCCTTAGGAAGGGAAGGGAGTACAGTTACTTGAGAAGCCCCTACAGCCTGCCCTGCCTCCTGGGAGGCCACATCCTGCAAAATCAAAGGTTCTCCCTGGGACTCCAGAGAGGCCTCCGTCTGAACCACCGGTTCCACTGACACCTCTAAAGAACTGGCGTCCGGTTCGGACGACTCCTCTAACCTAGGTTTACCTGCCTTGTCCTTGCGCTTCTTAGAGGAAGCCGGCGGAGCATCCGACGGCATTTTGTAATTACACCGCTTCCCAAAGACCAACCTAGCACAATCCAACCTCCGCTTTATAGTGCGTTTATTAAACCTAGCACAAAAGCGGCATCCAACAACGTCGTGCTCAGGTCCTAAACAAGGTATACACAAATTATGGTAATCCCTATGCGGTATCTGTTTCCCACAAGAAATACAGTTATTCACTTTTTCTGACATCCGGTAAACCACTGAGGCAAGAAAAAACCAAAATATTCCCCAACGGGGTACTTAACCAACTCTGACTTCGGTCTGAAACTCCGAATTCGAAAAATTTCAGAACGCCGAATGGCACTTGCAACACTGCTTCTGCATCGGACCATGCGGCAAAAAAGACTGAGGATATGACGTCGGTCATGCGCATTTGTACCCTGACGTTCTGATGTCAGTCAAATGCGCCCTGACCGACGTCAGCCTTATACTCTGATATTCGGGCCGACCGAGGGACAGCGGACTACCCAAGTGTTAGGACTGCAGCAATGTGGGATGAAGAACATGTGTAATCCTGTTCCTCATAAGAATCTGAGGAAACTGAAGCCTGGTCAGAGGAAGCATAATCCTCCTCTTGTCTTGGTCTTTTATCAGGAGGGGGATGGGAACCCCTTATTAGGGTAATCAAGTCTTCGGCCATTTTAAGCATCTGTTTCTTAGGCATGGGGCCTTGAACTGTAGACTGATGTACAGTCTTCTTTGGTTTTAAAGGAGTTTTAAGCTTAGCATAAGATTTAATGGTGAGTGTAGTCGGTCTGAAGACACCTTCTGCAACTGAAGGTGTTTCCACTGCACCGGGGTCTACTTCTGCTCCATTGTCGGAAGAGCCTAATGAAGATGGCTGTGTCGGCCTAGTAGACTCCGCTTGAGAATCCGCAGCTCTCTGGGGTTCCAGTTCTGCGGTCGTCAGGGGCTGCGTAGGTGCCTCACTGAAAACCGGCGACAGGTCCAGCTGAGGCCTCGGAGTCTGGCCTGTTCCAAAACTTTGGAATTCAGGCCGAATGTGGGACCGCCTGACGGCAGGATAACCCAAGTGTGATGACTGCAGCAGGGTAACACGATGAACATCAGAGGTGGCCAACTTCACGGCACACATGCAAATGGAGAATAGTTGCATGACCGACAAATCATACACCAATGCACCATACGAACACGTACACAAATGCATGGATCTCACCATACCCAATAGAACTATGATGCTCTCCTCAAAAAAAAAAAAGGAAGCCAATCTGGTGTTCCCCTGCCATAAACAAACTCTACAACAGAAGGAGGAAACTGATGCAGAATAAGGTGAAGTCCCAAGACTGGAAAAACTCCCTTATCAGCCTCAACAAAAGGTTGAGATCACTCATCAAATCCTCTAAAGCGAGCTATGAAAACAGAACTGCAGCAGATAGTAAAGACAACCACAAGGCCTTCTACAGTTATGTAAAGAATCTCCATGGCAATACCCAGATTTGCTCTGAGCTACTGCACAATGGTACTTCCTATACCGAGCCAACAGCTACTGCAAATAAACTGGCGGACAGATTCAGTGATGACTTTACCCCCCCCCCCACCAAAAGGACCAACCACAATACCAGTAGATTGCCAGGCACCCAGTGTTACTGCTGCACAGGTTAAAATAGCACTGTCCAAGACCAAGAATACAACTTCTATGGGACACGACAGTATCCCTGGCTGTGTTCTACATGAACTACAAAGTGAACTGGCACCTCACCTGTGTGCCCTGTTCAATCACAGCCTCACCTCAGGCTTTGTCCCTACCGAATGGCACACTGCTACAGTCATCCCTCTCCACAAAGGAGGAGTGACTACAGACACCGGGAACTATCACCCCATTAGCCTGAGGAGTCTGATATGCAAAGCTATGGAACGCATCACCATGGACCTAATAAACAAGGATATAGGGAATCAACAAACTCTGGATCCTACACAGTTTGGTTTTGTGAAGGGTATATCATGCCTGCTTAACTTGGCCAACTTCTTTAAGTCAGTCACCAGAGCTGTGGATGAAGGTAAGGTGGTTCATGCAGCCTACCTTGATCTGGCCAAGGCCTTTGATACCACTCCCCACTCAGGAATCACAGAAAAACTTACTAAGCTAGGCATCAACCCCTATATCACTAGGTGGGTTGCAAACTGGCTCACAGATAGAACCCACAGTGTGGAAGTAGCTGACTCCAAGTCAGTCTGCCGATCAGTCACGAGTGGAGTCCCACAGGGTTCGGTCCTGGGTCCTCTCCTGTTTGGTATCTACTTCTCTGAAGTTCAGGCCAACATGAAGGGACTCTGACACAGTTCGCAGATGATCGCAAGTGTGGAGTGATTATTAACTCCCCAAGTGATGCTGCCTTCCTACAGAAAGTCCTCAATGAGACCAATGACTGGTGTCAGAACCATGGCCTTAAGCTCAATGCCAAAAAACGTATCTTCATCCCCTTTGGGAAAAACCCGGTTCCCTTGAATTACCACACTGATGGTAGTCCATTGAACACAGAAGGTGTTATAAGAGATCTGGGAACTCAAGTTGACAGCAACCTCTCTTTTGACCACCACGTTGCCACTGTGGTCGGAAACTCCTTCTGTGTGGCACATCCCATTACTAAGGGTTTTGCATCCAGGAAAAAAAGAGGTCATTGCCTCCAGAGTCCTGATACTCGCCCCTCATTAGGCCAATCATAGAGTACAATGCCCCATTTGGCATACACTTCACTAGACACCTGCAACAAATGGAGAGGCTGCAAAAGTACCTCACAAAGAGGATCCTAGGCCTTAAACACTTGTCTTATATGGACAGACTCAAAAATCTCCAACTATTCTCTGTCTCATATCACCTACTTAGAGGCGATCTCCGCTCGACTTACAAAGCCATGTCTGTCCCAGCTCTGTTAGAAATGCTACATCTAAAGAAATCCCAATCCCTCCGCACCACACGCTCCAGAGACCTCAACCTCATTACCACAATCAATAAAACATGCTGGAAGGACAGGTTCATAACCCAGAGACTACCCATGCTATGGAATAGACTTCCCATACATGTCAAGCAGAGCACCTCACTGGCCCTCTTCAACAGAAATCTTGATGAGTGGATGGGAAATATAAAATTCACCCCGTGGATCACTCCAGTGGCTCTACTTGACAGAGACACTAGGAACTAAGGTTGGGTAGCAAGATGCCAGGGTAATCCTATGGGCTAGGCTTATAAAGGCTCCAGGCCATTAGCCTAGTACACACCTATGAACCTATAATCATGGTTTAGTATTGAAATAGCTTGTATGAAGCTGGATCTGATGGATCTTTACCCTCTTTAGGTATCACAGCTATCACTGCTTTCTTCCAGGCCAGTGGTACTTCTCCTCCTCTTAAGATACTGTTAAACAAAACCTTCTATAAATTTTTCTTTTCTCCTAGCTTTCAAACTTGCACTGGAATACCATTCATTTCTGGGAACTTTCCTGCAGATTGGTTATACATCACAATTTTTATCTCATCTCCTCCTATCCCATTAGTAATTGAGCCTCATCTTCCTGTAACCTTGTCATATTTAATTCTTCCATAAACATTTCCATTTGTATCTTTTCTTGATTTTCATATTTCTCTGCTTTATAGTGGCTTTCACAGAATTTCCGAAATATTTCTAATACCTCTATAGGATCTCGTTACCTTCTTTGTTACAGGCTCCCTAAGTCTGTCGACAGCCCTTTCTACTTTCTGTTGCCCAAGTCGCTGTGCTAAAGGTTTTTTTGCTCTAGTGTTAAGCTCTAAAAACAGTTGCTTAACAGCAATCTTTCTGGAGCTTATTTATTGTTGAGGCCGCACATATTAATGTTGAGTCATCTGCATACTGAAGTAAACTGGCATGGTTACTGGAGGTGTGGCGATCATTACTAAATATATTAAATGGTAGAGGACCCAGGACAGAGCTCTGAGGGACATCTGTAGCAACTGGCTGAAAGGGTGAGTAGGTCTGTTGCCTTCCAGAAAGGTAACTAAGGAACCACAACAAGGAGTATTGTGGAAGTCCTATTAAGAAGAGTCAAATGAGCAGTTGCTGGTGCAAGACAGTATCAAATCCCTTTGACAAGTCTAAGAACATGGTGGATAAAAGTAGACCATCATTTCTATATTGGTTTATTATATTGGTAAAATGTAGTAGAGCAGTAGTGGTGCTGTGCTGGGGCCTACAGCCATGTTGAGTTTCTGACAGCAGGTTATTTGAGGTTAGGTATTACATCAGCTGCATATGGATGCATTTTTCTAATATTTTGGAAAGAAGAGAATCACCCTCAGTCTGTAGTTATTAAACTCTGTAGATGTGCTGCCTTTGTGCAGTGGTATGATGTAGCATTTTTTCCACAGTGATGAGATGTATCTTTCTGCTATGGGCCTACTAATTAGTATGAGCACAGGGAAGGCTAAGACTTGTGCAGCCATTTTTAGGTAGTCTGAAGCTAGCTGGTCTAGTTTTTAGTTTAAGGACCAACTTCCTTATGAGTGAGGTAGGTACTGAACTAAAATTGAAGAGCTGTGGGTGGTTCTGACTGGACAGGGGTAGACTGAGGGAGCAGATATGTTAGTGTCTAAGAGAGATAATATCGATTGTATAATATAGGAATTAAAATTGTATGGGGATAAAGTGTGTCATATTATCTGTTTTTGGACAGAAACTAGTAGTCTTGTCAGGGTGGAGTAGTTTACTTAGTGATGTCCAAAACTGTTTGGGGTTGTTTATATGTTTATCTTGTACGTTGGTATAGTATACAGTTTGCTTATCCTGTTTGATATGGAGTTTTGCAAGGTTTCTAAGTTGTTTAAAGTTGCTGGAGGGCATTTTGAGTTCTGCTTTTATACTAGTTTTTTCAGGCTTTATCCCTTTTTATCATGATTTTTTTGTTTCCTTTGTCAGCCATGGTGCAGGTTTGGATTTACTCTATTATTACGTACTGCTGCTAGACTAATTGGGTCTATATCATTATTTTGAACATTCAGATACTCTAATCCCTAAAGGCTGACACCAAAATATCAAACCGCAAGTACACAGAACGTGAAAAAGCATGAAATTCAAAATATCGAATTTCCATAGTTGGCCAACTCACCTCCTGCTGCGTACTGCCTACCCAAACAAAATAATCTAAACTTCATCTATGTGAACACTTCACCCATGTATCCCCTGTGCTAATTAAATGTGCATAACACACAAATGTATGTGAATGTGAACAAACACCCAAGTACTGAAAAAGTTAAATTTATGCCTGCTTCATGGTGATTGCCCGATCCTTGCACTTACATGCCTGCTTATACTTGCAGCACCATTATTTCCTATCATTGCTAGTTTTCTCTAATGTATAGAAATACCCATCTAAATGCAGCATTTCCCTATTCTTCTGCGATGTTACAGTCCTATAGCACATACCTAGACTACCAGGAGGTACAGCAGGAGTGCTAGCCATTTCTGACAATGACACGTAGTCGAACATACACAACTTACGTGTTACTGTCTTAATTTATAGCGAAACCTGCAAGCACATACAACTTAAAACAGGTTTCTATTGGGCTACACAAATATATTACTATACATGCACTACACTTAACCCTACTTCTAACCCTAAGGTCAGTATCTATTGCACATGTATGTTGGTTTCCTATACAGGATAAGGGAATCTCCTACTGACGTTTTACCTTAGTAAACATGATGTAGCCAACTATGGAAATCAGATATTGTGAATTTCGCAGTTTTTAATGTTCGGTTAACTTGCGGTTCGATATTGTGGTGTCGGCCTTTGGGGATTCGAGTATCTGAACATTCAAAATGATGATATAGACCCGATTAATTGAGGTCTGTAAGAATATTAAAGTGTTCTATAGCAGTACCTAGCAGCACTATTCTAAGTTCATTCCAGTTATATTTTTTTTAGTATTTCTCTGAAAATATCTTTGCAAAAATTGATTGCATTTCAATATGTTTATCTAGGTTATGGTGAGTTCTAATAGCATATGTTGGTACGTGGTAATTTATGCTGAGAGGCAGCTTGCTTTTGTCAGTTTGTCTGGTCTGTTTTTAAGAATCCAATCTAATGTTGCGAGCCTCCCTAAAGTTTTATTGATTCTAGTAGGTGTGGTTATTAAATAAATAAAATAAAAAATAAATTAACATTTGTTTACCAGGAAAGTCCGACCAGGACAGAGCACATTTTCAGCAGAAGCCCGGGGAGAAACGCCTCAGACGCATATCTTTGGAATGTGGGAGGAAACCAGAGCACTAGAAAAAAACCCATGTTAACGCAGGGAGGACATGCAGACTCTGCACAAAAGGCACCCCAGCGGGAATCAACTGGAAAATCTCTTGCTGTGAGGTGACAATGCTAACCGCTGCACCACTGCGCCACCTACGGTCTGAAGTTGTACAAGTTTATGGATTCAGTGGGGTAGCAGATTACTAGTTGCCAGTCTATATTTAAGTCTCCAAGTATTATAGTTTCATGGTTAACTTTTGGGATATCCACTACAGGATGCTTTCAGCAGTATCAACATTATTCCCTGGTGGTATATAAATTGCTGCTAAACATATAGTTTTCTTACTGTTGATTTTGGGAGCATTATTAGTAGTTCAGCATTGTTAAATGTGGGTATTTCCTGTGGAAGTAAGGTAATGGTTAGGGATTTTTTATAGGATGATTGCTACACCACCTGCACGCTTGTTTTGTCGGTCAGGTCTGAGTATATTGTATCGTGGGGGAGGGGGGTTGATCTCATCCTTTATTTCTTATTTTAATCATCAGGAGTGTATGTGGCAAGATAAGCATGTACGTCATGAAATTTATTGCACAAACTTCTTGCGTTCATATTTAGTAAGGTTGAGTTTGGATTCCAGTCCAGTTTTTGCTGAGATGTATTAGGTGACTGATTTATTTTGGGGTTGGAAGCGATGGTTTTATTAACAGTGGGACCAGGGTTGGGGTGAACATCTCCACTAATTTTTTTAACTGCTATTTTAGAGAGGGACAGACAGAGAGAGAGAAAAGTGTAGCCAGTTATATTTTGGTCTTGGTTTGATATAGGAATGTAAATTTGGATGCTTAGTTTTAAGACATTTATAGAAAAATAAATCAGATGTGGTTTGTTTGTAGAGATAGGGTGTTATGGAGAAAGACAGACTAGGTAAATGTTGATATTCTTTGTGAGGATTAGTTGAAGTCCAAAGTATTTGAAGGAGGTGGATTTGATAATTGGTGATAAAGGCTAGTACAGTGAGGAGAAACAGTAAAATAATCTGACTTAGGAGCATCTTATTTAATTTGGGTTTTATCTTTGTTGTAAATTAGGATAAAAAATGTTTTGACGGTAATGGGTTGGTTGTAGAGATGTAATCTGAAAGTTTCAGGAGGCAAGGATTAAAGCAATTTGTGGGAGAGTCTTAGGTGATAAACTAAAGTGGGTGTTACCATCGGAAGTAATTTTATTGATTGTTTTCCTACTGTAGGGAACTGATGTTATTTTTGGTTTATTTTCTCTTACTTTCTCCAAACATATTTGCTGTTGGCATCCAACCAGTATAATTACTAGCCAGATAACTTTTACTGGATTTAAATTTCTCAGTTTTCACAATGAGGGAGCTCCAATCAATCAGTTAATCGGAGTACAGCCATCGTGGAAGTCCAGCATAATGGTACTGTTGTATTAAAAAGTAGTGGTCCAGTAAAATTAAAGAAGACAATTCCATATGTTACAAAAGCCTGAAGTCCCTATGCTGACCCGAAAGGAAGCAATCAGACTACAAATCTCAAAGTCAGAGCTTCACCTACTACTTAAAACTTGATCTGCAAAAGACAAGACACAGCAATTCCACTGAGCTCAAATACCTGCTAACACAAAATGACATCCCAAAAGCTGCATCCCCAGCTATCCAGGAGCACATCCTTAACAGTGGCAATGACAACAGTCCAACAATCAACTAAGGAGAGAGAGAGTCCAGCCAGGAATGTAGCCAGAGATCCCCTAACGAGGATTACCAGGAGAAGCAGGGACAATTACGAACACTGAATACAGTACCTGACCATAGCCAGTCACCATTCTGTAAATAAACAGAAATGCTATAAAGGTCCCGAAGATCCTGCATCCTGCTTACTCCATCTGACAGGTCTTCCCTGACCTGTAACGGGGGGGGGGCAAAAGGCAAAGTACAGTTGTGTACACTTACCATAAATGTAGATGTTCGAGTGTATTCACTGGTGCAGTCATTACATTTGGGTAATCCTCCTGGCAGGTTGCCCTCAGCCGGCCTGAATTCCAAAGTCTTGGGTCCTGCATTGGCTGCTGTCACCCCTTCCCTGACGTCAGGTCGTCAATGGTATAAAAGAAGCAGCCAATGCCATTTTCTTCAGTTTTTCTTGCCCCAGATGTCAGGTGCCCCCAAAAAGGGTAGCCAAATGTTATATATATATTCTGAAATACACCAATATAAATTTTACCTTCATCTATAAGCAAATACACCACATAGGTAGTATAAATCAGAGAAGGAAAGATAAGATCAAAAGAAAAAAGGGGGAAGGCGGGTGGGTAACCTGGACTGCAACACTGAATATACTCGAACATCTACATTTATGCTAAGTGTACACAACTGTACTATGTTCTTCGTGTTTCACTGTTGCAGTCATTACATTTGGGTACAGTCCCACAGCTATGGTTGGGAGACCGGAACTAGACAGCAGTAGGAGTGGCTATGAGGCCCTGCAGAACTGCAGTGGCAAAGCCTGCCCTGGATTTAGAGTAGAGTGGCAGATGATAATGCTTTGTAAAGGTGTGCACTGAACTCCAAGTAGCCGCTAAAATGTCTCTGGTTGGAACTCCCCTGAGAAAGGCTGCAGCTCTGGTGGAATGAGGCCTAATGCCCTTAGGCACTGGCTTGCCAGGGTGTAAGTAGCAGAAACAAATGCAGTGGCCTAACCACTTAGAAATAGTCTGCTTTGAGATAGGCTTTCCTTGTGATCCTGCAGCATATGCCACTAGTAATTGCTCTGTCTTCCTGAAAGCTTTAGTTCTGTCCAAGTAGAATCTAAGCTGTCTGTGTATGTCCAAATAATGCAGAATTCTCTCCCCCTTGTTCTGTGGATTTGGGTAAAAGGTTGGCAGATGGATGGCTTCGTTAAGAGCCACACTGGACACTACTTTAGGCATAAATGTTGGGTTTGTCCTCAGGGAGACCCTGTCTGGATGAAAAATGATGAAAGGTTCCACAGCCATGAGCGCCTGTAGCTCTGAAACTCGTCTTGCAGAAGTAATGAACAAGAGCAAAGCTGTTTTCCAAGATAAAAACTTCATATCAGCAGTAGCAGCTGGCTCAAAAGGAGGCAGGGTGAGCTTTTCCAAGACATAGTTGAGGTCCCATGCAGGTATTGGTAGTCTCCTTGGGGGCCTTAAATTTATGGCTCCTCGGAGGTACTGCCTTAATAAAGGGTGAGAAAAAAGTGGTGGCTCTGTATTGTAATGAGCTGAAATGGCAGAGGAATGAATTTTAATTGATGAAAAAGAAAGGCCTTTGTCCAGCATCTCAGTTAAGTATTGGAAAATCTGAGGAATATTTGGTACCGCTGTATCAGTTCTTGTTCCAGGCACAGAATCTCTTCCATTTTCCAGCATAAGACTTTCTAGTACTAGGCCTTCTGGCTACCAGAATGACATCCATCACAGCTTTACTGAGAGGTGTTTTTTGCATGACTACATTATCCGCCATGCTGCCAAGTTTAATGTCCTGAGTTGGCTGTGCATGATCTGATTGTTTTGCTGGGACAGTAGTCGAGGTATTTGAGGTAAGGTTCAAGCTGGGTATAGAGATAAGTTTCTTAGTATTGGATACCAGTACTGGCGTGACCAGTCTGGGGCAATCAGTATCATCTTTGGCTTCTCCTGTCTGACCTTTAGGAGCACCTTGGGGAGGACAGGCAGTGGAGGAAAGGCATACACTGATAGGTTTTTCCAGCTGAAAGATAGGGCGTCCACTTTCCATGCTTGTCTGTGCTAAGTCCTTGTGCAGAATCTTTTTAGTTAGTAATTGAGAGGGGAGGAAAATAGATCTATGTCCGGCCATCCCCATTTCCTTGTTATCATGCTGAAGACTTGTGGATCCAGCTTCCACTCGTGGGGATCCATGAGGTTTCTGCTTAGTTCGTCTGCCAGAGTATTTTCCTTTCCTGGCAGGAATTGTGCCTGCAGATGTACTTGGTAAGTCAAAGCTGTGTCCCACAAGGTCATGGCTAGTCTGCAAAGGGGGTAAGAATGTGTGCCCCCCTGCTTGTTTATATACCACATGACCATGGTGTTGTCTCTGTCTATCAGTAGTTGTCCCGGATGAAGTAGGTCCTTGAAGGCTGTCAGGGCATTTTGAACAGCTAACATCTCTTTTTGATTGATATGTAGATGCATTTGGTTTGAGGACCATGTGCTCTGAATGCATCTTCCTGCCATGTGGGCTCCCCAGGCATAGTCTGATGCATCCATTGTTAGTGTCTGCCTGGCTGGAGGTAATGTGAATGGCTGTCCCTTGTTCTGGTGACAAGCCTTTTCCCACCATCAAAACTCCTGTTGCAGGCAGGGAATGAGAGTAATGACTGTTTCCAGGCTGTGGCAATGTTGAGTCCAAACACTTTTTAGGCAACATTGAAGTTTCCTCATATGCAGTCTTGCATATGGAATTAGTAGGATGCAGGATGCCATGAAGCCCAAAGCCTGCAGAATTTTTCTTGCAGATAACTGGACCTTTGTTGCCAACATTTTGAAATAGATAGTCAGTTGCCTTTGTTGTCTGGTTTGGGATAAGCCATCTGGGCAGTTGTATTCTTTTGTGTGTTGTGTTACTGATAGAACCCACACTGTAAAAGTAGCCGACTCCAAATCCAGCTCCAGACAAGTGACAAGTGGAGTACCTCAGGGTTCAGTCCTGGGGCCGCTCTTGTTTGGCATCTACTTCTCTGAAGTACAGGTCAACACTAAGGGACTCTGGCTAACAAAGTTTGCAGATGACTGCAAACTGGGAGCCATTATTGAATCCCCAAGTGATGTGGATACTCTACAAAAGGGCCTTACAGAAACAGATGCTTGGTGCCAGAGCCATGGGCTCAAGCTCAATGCCAAGAAATGTATTGTTATCCCCTTTGGGAAAAACATGTATCCATGAATTACCATATAGGTGGCAGTACACTAAACACAGAAAGTGTGATAAGAGACTTAGGGACACAGGTGGACAGTGGTCTCACCTTCGATAACCACATCGCCACAACAGTCAGGAAATCCTTCTATGTGGCACACCTCATCACGAAGGGCTTTTCATCCAGAAAAAAGGAGGTCATTGTCCCACTGTACTCATCCCTCATTAGACCCACTATAGAATACAACGCCCCATTTGGTATGTACCTCTCAAGACATCTGCAACAACTGGAAAGGCCTCAGAAATACCTCACTAAAAGAATCACAGGCCTAAAGCAGATGCCCTACGCTGACCGCCTTAAAAAACTCCAGCTATACTCTGTTGCATATCGTCTACTCAGAGGCGATCTCTGCTTAACATACAAGGCCATGTCAAACCCAGAGCTGTTGGACATGCTACACTTAAAGAAATCCCAAACCCTCAGAGCTACACGCTCCCGGGATCTAAACCTCGTCATCACAATAAACAAAACATGCTGGAGGGATAGGTTCCTGACCCAGAGACTCCCCAGACTCTGGAACAGATTGCCCATACATGTCAAGCAGAGTGCCTCTTTGGACCTCTTCAAGAGGAACCTTGACGACTGGATGGGAGAAAGGAAATTCACCCCAGGGATCACGTCAGTCGCCCTGCTAGACAGGGGTCCAGGAAAGTAAATAATGTGGGAAGAAATAGCCAGGGAATTGTTATGGCTAGGCTTGTATAGGCCCTAGGGCTGATAGCCTAGTACCAACCTATGAACCTATTCAAGCTTGCACTCAGGAATGTTATCTCTTGTGAGGGTACTAGTTTTGATTTATTTTTGTTGACTGTGTACCCTAGGCATGTTAGAAGTCTTTTCACAAACACCAGATGTTGAAGAAGAATGTCCTTGTTCTCTGCTTGAATGAGACAGTCATCCAAGTAAGGATATATTTGTATTCTATTTGTCTGCAGAATGCAATTACTGGTGCCAGGCATTTTGTAAAGACCCTGGGCGCAGTCGATAAGCCAAAGGGCAGTGCAGAGAATTGGTAATGCATTGAACCAGCCTTGAATCTTAGGTATCTTCTGCATGATTGTCTGATTGGAACATGCAGGTATGCCTCTTGTAGGTCTAAAGTCACAAGCCAAGCATTCTTGCCCATTATGGGCAGAAGTTGCTGCAAAGTCAACATTTTGAATTTTGGAATATCCAGGAAAGTGTTTAGAATAGATAGGTCCAGTATCGGTCTCCAGGCCTTGTCCTTTCTGGGTACCAAGAACAGTCTTGAGTAAAATCCTTGTCCCTGCTCTTGCTCTGGTACTTGTTGAATCATCCCCATGTCCATGAGGAATGAGACTTGTTTTTGTGCCTCTGCCCATTGCTTTTTTGGCAGATCTGGCCATCCGTTTGCCTTTAGCAGAGTATGGAAATGGAACTTGTAGCCTTGTGACACTGTGTTTATAACCCACTTGTCCTGGGTTATGATGTGCCAATTTTGAACAAAAAATGCTAATATTCCCCCTAAGGGTGCTGCCAGAAGATAAGTGCTTGGTGCAGGCAGGGGAAAGTCATTGGGACTGTTTTCTGTATGTTTGTGATCTATCTTCTCCAGCTTTGGAGGTAGAAGCACCCCATTGCTTGGGCATATAAGAACCTTGCACCTGGGATCTGCCCCTAGGGTGTCTGGATCTGCTCCTTTGAGGTCCGTCTGACATAGAAAAGGACCAATTTTTAGTAGGCCAGTGTCTACTAAACCTAGGTGGCTGTAGTTGTAAAACATCTTTGACAGTTTGCATAGATTTAGCTTTGTCCTCCATTTTCTTTAACACCTCTTCTGCCTTAACATCAAACAAAGTATCATGCTGTAAAGGTGCATCTAGTAATTTAACTTTAACATGATCAGGCAGACTTTGTTCCTTTAACCAAGCATGCCTCCTAATTACAGAATCCGTAACTGCGGCCCTGCAGGAGGCCTCCAAAGAATCAAAACCACATTGCAAAGTATGTTTTCCAACTTGTTCTGCTGCATACAATAAATCCTGCATTTCCTTGTTTTCTGCACAATCAGAATTTAACAACATTTTCTGTTTAAGCAATCCCATGACATGTTGCTGATACTTAAGCATATGAAATTGACAGTTTAAGGCCTTATAGCCAAAGTTGCAGATGTGTAAACCTTTTTTTCCCCCATCTATCCAGTGCCCTTGACTCTTTGTCAGAGGGGGTTGGGTTTTTTGCAGTGGAAGCCTCGACTCCCTTTGGACCCTGTGAAATAGTTTCTGGGTCAGCAGCAGGATTTTTAAAAGAAATTTGTGTGAGTCAGGAACCCTGTAATATCTGTCAGGCTTAACAGGAGCTGGGGGTAAGGAGTCAGGGGTCAGACTAGACTCCGAAAACATCATCTAACACAGGTGGAATGGCTAGAGGCCTGTGCAGAGGTAGTAAAAGAAAATCCTTGAGCCTCTTTTTAGATTCTGAAAAATCTTGGCTCTCCCAGTGGAAATGCTCCCTCATGGTATGCAATGTTTCCCCAAAGGAATAGTCCTCAGGAGGAGATGCTGAAGGTATAGATTCTTCAGCATCAGAATCCTCATGGGGGGGAAGAGAATATTCCTGATCAGAAGAAATAGAAACCTGATCTGAAGATTCATACTCAGTGTCTTGCCTAGGCCTCTTATCAGGAGGGGGATGGGAACCCCTGATCAAGGTAATCAAGTCTTCGGCCAATTTGAGCATCTGTTTTTTGGGCATAGAGGCCTGTCCACGTGGCTCTTGAGTTTGTTTCCTTGCTTTAGAAGGTGCTTTAGTCTTTGCCTTTGAAGCTGAAGTTGTTTTAATGTAAAGATGTTTAGGTCTGAATACATCCTCAAAAGCCGGTACCTGCTCAGTGGCTCCGGACCCATCTGAGGGATTAGCGTCCGCGGATCCAATACCTTGAGTATGCAGCGGCATGGCCAACTCCACATGGGAGTCCGTAGTGGCCTGCGACTCTAAAGTAGCGGGCGTCAGGGGCTGTGAAAGCGCCTCACTGAGAACCGGCAAACTGGCGACTGGCTTAGGAGAAGCTTTGTCGTCGGTTTTGGGCCTCGGTTGTTTTTCTCTATCCTTTTCTTTGCGTTTTTTGTAAACTCCAGTAGTCGGATGGCTATCCGATGACATTTCAGGATAATTAAACTGGCGTCCAAAAAAGTTTAAAGCAAAATCATACTGACGCTTAATAGTGCGTTGGTTAAATCTAGCACAATACCGACAACCAGTAATGTTGTGATCAGGGCCTAGGCAAGGAATACAGTAAGAATGAAAATCCTTATGAGGTATTTGCTTTCCACAAGAAATACAATTATTAACTTTTTCTGACATTGGTCTGGAGCAAGAAAAAAGTTTCCCCAACAGGGTACTTCGCTTTATTGAAGACTTCGGATCTGAACGAAAATCTCAAGAGTCAGCTGACCGGCACTTGCGAACTGCTTCTGTGTCGGGCACCGCGAGGCAAGAAAGACTGAAGAAAATGGTGTTGGCTGCTTCTTTTATACCTCTGATGACCTGACCTCAGGGAAGGGGTGACAGCAGCCGATGCAGGACCCAAGACTTTGGAATTCAGGCCGGCTGAGGGCAACCTGCCAGCAGGATTACTCAAATGTAATGACTGCAACATTGAAACATGAAGAACGTACAGTTTTGTACCTACCATAAATGTAGATGTCCGAGAGGTATGCATCTGCAGTCCTAACATATGGGTTGTCCTGCCTCAGGCAGCCCTTCGGTCGGCCGGATTCCAAAGTCTGGGTCTGGCCTCGGCTGATGTTGCACTTCACCCGACGTCATAGCTGCTGTGAATTGGGTATAAAGGCATCAGCCGACGCCATTTTCCTCAGTGTTTCTTGCCCCAGGTGCCCTCTAGGAAGGCTAAATTTGGATAAATGCAAATGATTCCAAACAGTAGAGAGCAAACAATATAAACATGTATATACATATATACAAACAAATACACCATAATAGATTCCCCCAGCTAGCTACAAGATGGGCAAATACCCTAGGAGTACCACAGAGGGGAAGGAGGGTGGGTAATCCTGACTGCAGATGCATACCTCTCGGACATCTACATTTATGGTAGGTACAAAACTGTACTATGTCCTTCAAGGATGCATCTGCAGTCCTAACATATGGGTAGAATACCATAGCCAAACTGGGGGAGGAGGCACCAAGATGATTATGGTGTAGCTAAGATCCCTTGCAAAACAGCAGTTGCAAGACCTGCTCGGGATCTGGAGTATAAAGGTAGATTATAATGCTTGGCAAATGTATGCACGGAGCTCCAAGTAGCAGCTTCTAAAATGTCTTTGGTAGCCACTCCACGTAGGAAAGCTGTAGTAGTGGCTGTAGCCCTTGTGGAGTGAGGTCTGATGTTTTCTGGAGATGTCTTTCCATGAAAAGAGTAACAAAATCTAATGCAATTTCCTATCCATTTTGAGATTGCCTGTTTTGAAATTGCTTTTCCTTCCATTCCTGTTGCATATGCTACCAGAAGCTGGTCAGTTTTTCTGTTGGTTTTGGTTCTGTCCAGATAGTAGCGCAATTGCCTGTGCACATCCAAGGTATGTAGTAGTCTTTCCCCCCTGTTCTGTGGGTTGGGGAAGAATGTTGGTAGATGGATTGCTTGGTTCAATGATACCCTGGAGACCACTTTTGGCATAAAAGTAGGGTTAGTTCTCAAGGACACTCTATCCTGATGGAAGATAAGAAAGGGCTGTACTGCCATTAATGCCTGTAATTCAGAAACCCTTCTTGCTGAAGTGATTGCAAGCAGGAAAGCAGTTTTCCAAGATAAGAATTGTAATTCTGCTGTTGCTGCTGGTTCGAAAGGGGGAAGTGTTAACTTTTCCAACACAAAGTTAAGGTCTCATGTAGGCAAAGGTGGCTTCCTTGGAGGCTTTACATTTTTAATTCCTCTCAGAAACTGCCTGAGTAGAGGATGAGAGAAGACTGGAGGATCCATGTTGTATTCTGCTGAAATTGCTGATGCATGAATCTTGATGGAGGAGTAAGACAGGCCATTGTGGAAAAGTTCTGCTAAGTATTCCAGGATGTTAGCTATGTTTGCTAATGATACATTTTCTCCTTTTGCTGCACTCCAAATGAGGTATCTTTTCCATTTGGCTGAATAAGTCTTCCTTGTGGAGGGTCTGCGAGCCTCCAGGATAATGTCTTTAACCCTCTGAGATAAATCTGGGTTATTTTGCTTTATGTAATATTCCAAGCAGCTAGCTGTAGTGTTTTCAAGTTTGGATGTAGGATCTTGTAGTTGTTCTGTGTTAGCAGTAAAGGAACTAGAGGTAGAGGCCATGCGTGTGTCGAGACATGCTCCTCGGTGGCGGTACCAATGCTGCCTCGGCCAGTCTGGAGCTATCAGGATGATCCTTGGGTGATCTTCTTTGATCTTCAGTAGCACTTTGTGCATCAAAGGAAGAGGTGGGAATGCATATGCTGTCAGGTTTTCCCAACTGAAGGATAGGGAGTCCACCTTCCAAGCAAGTGGGTGGTATGTCCTTGTGCAGAATTTCCTCAATTGGTGGTTGTGTGGGGATGCGAACAGGTCTATTTCTGGTAGTCCCCATTTCTTTGTAATGGTTTTGAAGATGTCTGGATGCAGCATCTATTCGTGGGCATCCGTGGTAGTTCTGCTTAAGGTGTCTGCTAGTATATTTTCTTTTCCTGGCACAAATTTGGCCTGGAGTTGAATGTTGAGGTTCAGGGCCACATTCCACAGGTCCATTGCCATCCGGCATAGAGGATATGAGTGCGTGCCTCCCTGTTTGTTGATATACCACATGACTGTGGTGTTGTCCATCCTTATCAGCAAATGACCCTGTTGAAGAAAAGGTCTGAATGTCTGAAGTGCCTGTTTCACTGCCAGCATCTCTTTTTGATTTATGTGTAGGTTCAGCTGGTCTTGTGTCCATAGGCCTTGTATACACTTGCCCACCATGTGTGCCCCCCAGCCTAGGTCTGAGGCGTCCGTGGTGATAGTCCGGCTTGGGTGAGGTTTGTGGAAAGGCAGTCCTCTGTTCAACTGACAGGCCTGAGCCCACCACAGGAATTCTTGTTTCAGGCATGGTATTACTGGAATCTGGGCTTCTAGACTGTGCTTGTGTTGAGACCATACATTCCTTAGGTACCATTGCAACTTTCTCATATGTAGCCTGGCATGTGGAATCAATATTATGCAGGATGCCATGTAACCCAGGGCTTGCAGGACTTTCCTTGCTGTAAGCTGGTTCTGTGTTGTTAATGCCATGAAATAGAGCGGTAGTTGCTTTTGCTTTTCTGCTGTGAGAAATGCCATCTGATTTGTTGTGTCCAGTTCTGCACCCAAGAATGTTATCCTTTGGGATGGTACCAGCCTTGACTTTTTCATGTTGACTGTGTATCCCAGGGCTTGCAGCAGTTGTATAACCTTTTCCAAATCTTTTGTTAATTTGGTCTTGTTGTCCACTTGTATTAGGCAGTCGTCCAGGTATGGATAAATCTGAATTCCCTGAAGCCTGCAATGAGCAATTACTGATGCCAGGCATTTCGTGAATACTCTGGGCGCAGTAGATAAGCCAAAGGGCAATGCTGAGAATTGATAATGCTCTGATCCTGCAAGAAATCTGAGGTATCTTTTGCAATCTGGTCATATAGGGACGTGCAGGTATGCCTCCTTGAGATCTAGAGTCACCAGCCAAGACTCCTTGCCCAGCATGGGAAGAAGTTGCTGTAGGGTCAGCATTTTGAATTTTGGGACAATGAGATATGTGTTCAGAGCGGACAGGTCGAGAATAGGCCTCCATTGGTTTTCTTTTCTTGGTACCAGGAAAAGTCTGGAGTAAAATCCTTGCCCTTGTTCCATAGGAGGTACTTTTTCTATAGCTCTCATCCTTAACAGATGGTTGATTTGTTCTAGAGCGTTTGTTTCTTGATTTGGTGGTAGGTTTGGCTTTCCTCTCTTTTTTGGTAGAGTGTGGAAGTGAAACCTGTAGCCTTTGTCTATTGTCTGTAAAATCCATTTGTCTCCTGTAATGTAATGCCAGTTTACGGAAAATAAGGCTAGCTTTCCGCCTAAGGGTGCTTCCAGTTGTTCCCTGGTAGGCGGTATCAGAGTCAAGTCATTGTGTCTGTCCTGTGGAAGTGGTCGTAGCTGGATCTGTGGCAGTACTTCTCTGGTTGTTAGGCTGCCACTGACGTCCCCTTGTAGGCACCTCTGGATTGGCCTCTGCCTCTTGGGCGCCTATTTCTGCCTCTCTGTGCTCTGGAGGTGTCTGGAAAGGACCAATTCTTCGAAGGCCAATTTCTACTAAACCTCGGAGGCTGGACCTGTAAGAAATCCTTGACTGTTTGGACAGATTTTGCTTTTTCTTCTACCTTCTTTAGCACTTGCTGAGCAGGGGAGCCAAACAAACTTTGTTTCTCCATGGGCGCATCTAGAAGCTTTGACTTTACATGGTCTGGTAAGGATTGCTCTTTTAACCATGCATGCCTTCTAATCACTGTTCCAGTCATAGCTGATCTGAAGGAAGCCTCCAGTGCATCACAGCCGCATTTTAAGGAATGATTACTGACCTGCTGAGTGTTATGTACCAAATCCTGAAGGGACTTACGGTCTATAGGTTCAGGAGAGGACAGTTTTTTTATTTAGCTGGTCTAACAAAAATTCCTGATACTGAATCATGTGGAATTGACAGTTCAAGGCCCTAGCCGAAAGAGTAGCAGAAGTATAAACTTTTTTACCCCATCTCTCTAAAGCTCTAGATTCTCTTTCAGAGGGGAGGGGGTTTTTGGCAGAGGCAGCTGCTACAGCTTTGGGGCCCTGTGAAATGGTTTCAGGATCTGCAATAGGAGCCTTATACAAGTGAAAGTGTGTGTCCGGGACCCTGTAATATCTGTCGGGCTTGGCAGGGGCCGGGGGAAGAGAGTCAGGGGCAGTGCAAGCATCATTATATGCATCATCAACAACTGTAAGTACTGGAGGAATGGCTAAAGGCCTATGCTGTGGTAAATGTAAAAAGGTCCTTAGCCTTTTCCTTGAATCTGAAAAATCCTGGCCCTGCCATTGAAAATGCTCTCTCATAGCATGTAAGGTTTCCCCAAAATAAAATTCCTCAGGAGGAGAGGCAGAAGGAATGGAGTCTTCTGCATCAGAATCCTCATAAGGAGAATATGGGCCTTCTGGAGGACCTGAGTTTTCCGAATCATCCGAAGAGTAGTCTGTAGAAACAGGATCCGGGGGCTCTGCTCTAGGCCTCTTCTCTGGACGGGGTTGAGAGGCCCTGTCTGGGTGAGGTTGGGATCCCCTGATTAAAGAAATGAGATCCTCAGCCAGGCTGAGCATTTGGGAACTAGAGGTAGGCCTGTGTGAGGGGCTTTTAGCAGGCAAGGCCTTAGATGATTTAGCTGCTTTAGCCCTAGAAAAAACATTGATAGACATAGATGCAGGGGGCCTAGCAGCTCCACGTGTAGGAGTAGATATGTCTAAAGGAATAGTATCTGATAAATCCTGGGTGGCTGCTACAGCAGGGGTAATTTCAGTAGCAGATTCAGCCAAGCTGTGTGAGGCCTCGGCTATCGGAGGCATGCTTTCGGCCGAAGGAAGAACCGAGGACTCTGTTTCAGCCGAAACAGAGACACTCGCGGTTGGCTTAACCGTGGTTTCGGCCGAATCCACGGGCCGTGAGTGTCGGTCCTTTTCCTTACGCTTTTTAGCTAATTGCGAAGTTGGAGTCTCCGACGGCATTTTGTAAGCAAAAGCGGGACCAAAAAACTCCTCGGCAAACTCCGACCGACGTCTAAGTGTCCGTCGGTTGAAGGAAGCACAGGCTAGACAAGCTGATACGTCGTGGTCTGGGCCTAAGCAAGGAAGGCAGTAAGAGTGGAAATCCTTATGAGGTATTTGTTTCCCACAAGTTAAACAATTATTTACTTTTTCTGACATCGGCTGAGGCAAGAAAGAGTCCCCAACGGGGTACTTAGATTTTTAGAAGTCTTCGGTAGTAGAAATCTCTGGATCTGACCGACCGGCACTTGCGAACAGCTTCTGCTTCGGGCACCGCGCGGCAAGAAAGACTGAGGAAAATGGCGTCGGCTGATGCCTTTATACCCAATTCACAGCAGCTATGACGTCGGGTGAAGTGCGACATCAGCCGAGGCCAGACCCAGACTTTGGAATCCGGCCGACCGAAGGGCTGCCTGAGGCAGGACAACCCATATGTTAGGACTGCAGATGCATCCTTGAAGGACATCATCCTTGTACAAAGAGGCAAGAGGTATGCAAGTGCTATAAATGCATATCAGGCTCCAGAGAAGTCAGCTATGAAGTTCCCTTTCTGGTTTTGTGGAAGAACATTTTTTTCCCGAAATGGAAAAGTAGGCTAATAAAGTGATATTATATCCTACGTACACAGGGCAAGTTATATCCTTGCACTAGTGTACACAGGGTAAGAATGGGACTGAACTGCTGTGTAAAAAATCAAGAAAAGAAGGAAAGGGTAGTGGATACTCTCCACATTTCCTACCACCTAAGGCTGCAACAAAGGAGTGTACGAAGGAATCTAAAACAGCAGAAGCTTCAGGGCAAATAGCCACAACATAAAGCTAAGTTTTCCTACATGATGTATATCTACACAAACCAAAAGCCAAGTAACCCAGGAGGCTAGCTGCAGATGGAATACATGATATTTGCAGTCCAAATCTGAAGGAACCCAAACTTCTCCTCCCACAACATCTGCAGTAGTTCTCTAAGGTCCAGATCTGCTAGATGAAGACTGTATAGAAAAAGAACAGTTGTGTACACTTACAATAAATGTAGATGTTCAAGTGTATTCACTTGTTGCAGTCCTAACCAATGGGTTATCTGGCTCCCGGTAGCCCTCAATCAGCCAGAATACCAAAGGTAAGTAAACATGACGTCGGCTGTCGTCAGTTGTAAAGGACGTCAGGACATCCGATAGCTGACGTCACTTCCTCAATCTTTCTTGCCATAACAGTCAGAAGCCTCCAGAAAACAAGGCTTAAACAAAAAGCAATTTTGACAAATACCAAATTTAGCCTGTACCTTAAGAAAAGAGAACAGGAGAGGACCAAAAAGGGGGAAGGAGGGAGGGAAACCAGGACTGCAACAGTGAATACACTCAAACATCTACATGTACGGTAAGTGTACACAACTGTACTATGTTCATCGTGTTTCACTGTTGCAGTCCTAACCAACGGGTTGATTACCAAAGCCCAGAGAAAAAGGAGGAGGAACCAACAGAATCAAGGATTGGAGATAATGCCCTGCAGAACAGCAGTGGCAAACCCTGCCCTGGCTCTAGAAAACAAAGGCAAATTATAATGCTTTGTGAAAGTGTGAACAGAAGACCATGTAGCAGCCTCCAAAATGTCTTTAGTAGGAACACCCCTTAAAAAGGCTGCAGAAGTGGAAGCTGTTCTAGTTGAGTGGGTCCTAACCCCTTGAGGAGGAACCTTGCCGTGAAAGGAGTAAAAAAAGAGATACAATGTGCAATCAATTTAGAAATGGGTTTGCTTAGAAACAGCCTTGCCCTAGGCTCCAGGGGCAAAACTGACCAATAACTGTGCTGATTTCCGAAGGTCTTTAGTCCTGTCCAGGTAAAACCTGAGCTGTCTGTGCACATCAAGAGAATGTAGGATCCTTTCACCTCTTTTCTGAGGATTAGGAAAGAAGGTAGGAAGGTGTATGGACTGATTGAGTCAAGCTAGAAACCACCTTAGGCATAAAGGAGGGGTTGGTTCTTAGAGAGACCCTATCTGCATGGAAAATAAGAAAGGGCTTTACAGCCATCAAAGCTTGCAGCCCCGAAACCCTCCTTGCTGAACTTACAGCCAAGAGGAAGTCAATCTTCCAAGAGAGGAGCTTTAAATCTGCAATGGCAGCTGGCTCAAAAGGAGGAAGAGTGAGTTTCTCTAGAACAAAATTAAGATCCCAGGCTGGAGTAGGTGCCCTTCTGGGAGGTTTTAAGTTGCAACCACCTCTGAGAAACATTTTCATTAGGGGATGACAGAAAATGGGTTGTTCAAAAGAACGATGAGCAGAAATGGCTGAAGCATAGATCTTGATAGAGGAAAAAGAAAGACCACCCTGAAGCAAATCAACCAGGTATTCAAGGATCAGAGGAAGGGTAGGCTGAGAAGAAGATTCCCCTCTAGCCTGCATTCAATGAGAGAATCTTTCCCATTTACCAGCATAGGACTTCCTAGTGCTAGGCCTACTGGCCTCCCTCAGCACGTCAACCACCTGCTGGGAAAGGGAAGAAGAAAAGGGAGGAGGATGTAGAATGTTTCCCCCTTCCTGAACCAAAAGATCTGGCTTCAGAAGAAGATACCAAGGAGGAAGGTGGGAGAGACTGCGAAGCAGCGGATGCCAATGCTGTCTGGGCCAGTCCGGAGCTATGAAAATAGTCCTTGGTCGTTCGTCCCTGATCTTCAGTAATACTCTGGGAAGAAGGGGAAGGCATAAACCGACAGCAACGTCCAAGGGAAGGACAGAGCATCCACTCTCCAAGCACTGCTGTGATGCTGTCTGGTGCAAAAAAGAGGCAGAAGATGGTTGTCTGGGAAGGAGAAAAGATCCACCTGCGGTGTGCCCCAGTGTTGAATGATGCTGTAAAAGACTGCTCTGTTCAGCTGCCACTCGTGAGGATCCAGGGTCTGTCTGCTCAACTGGTCTGCCAAAACACTGAGCCTTCCTAGAAGAAATTGAGCTACGAGATGCAGACCCAGGGATCCTGCTATGGACCAAAGATTCATGCTCTGCCTGCACAGGGGGTAAGAATGAGTCCCACCCTGCTTGTTGATGTACCACATGACTGTGCTGTTGTCTGTCCTGATGAGCAGGGTCCCTGGAGAAAGATGTTTGAAAGCTAGTAAGGCCTGCTGAACTGCTATCATCTCCTTTAGATTTTTGAGCAGGTGCCTCTGCTGGACCCTCCAACATCCCTGTATACATCTGCCATCCAGGTGTGCTCCCCAAGCATAGTCTGCTGCAACTGTGGTAAGAAGTAAAGCGGCAGGAGGTGTGCAAAAAGGCATGCCTTTGTTTTGTAGACAGGCTGTTGCCCACCATATGTCTACAGATATGGAAGCAGAGGAATCATCATATCTAGGTCCTGTGCGTGTTGACACCAAATGTTCTTGAGGTACCATTGCAATTTCCTCATATGCAGTCTTGCATACGGCATCATGAGAATGCAAAAGGCCATGTATCCCAGAGCTTGCAGGTATTTCTTTGCAGGGAGCTGGGACAGGCTTGCCAAGTCCCTGAAGTAAACAAAGAATTGTCTGCTTCTCCTGGGTGAGCTACATCATCTGGGCGGCTGTGTTCAGACTCGCTCCCAGAAATGTTATCCCCTTGGATGGCACCATTTTTTATTTTTCCTCATTGAGAGTGTAACCCAGGAAAGAGAGAAGAGTCTTTATAAATTCTAGATCCTTTAACAGCTGTTCCTGAGAATTTGCTTGAATCAGACAGTTGTCCAAGTATGGATAAATCTGAATTTTCTTCTGCCTGCAAAAAGCAATGACTGCAGCCAGGCACTATGTGAAAACTCTGGAAGCAGTAGATAAGCCAAAGGGCAGCGCAGAGAATTGATAACATTGCTTGCCCACCCTGAAATTAAGGTATTGCCTGCAACTTTCCCTGATAGGGATGTGAGATAAGCTTCTTTGAGATCCAAAGTTACCAGCCAGGAATCCTTTTCTAACATTGGCAGCAACTGATGCAGAGTGAGCATTTTGAACTTTGAAATTACCAAGAAAGAGTTCAGAATGGACAGATCTAGGATAGGACGCCAGGTGTCTTCTTTTTTTGGAACTAGGAAAAGTCTGGAATAGAAACCCTGGCCCACCTGCTGAGCAGGAACTGACTCTATTGCTCCCAGAAGAAACGGAGACAAAATTTGTTTTCTACTTCTGCCTTTTGGTTTGGAGGAGAGTCCGAGAATCCTTTGGGAACTGAAAATGTGTGGAAAGAAAACTTGTGGCCTAGGGATACAGTTCTGAGTACCCATCTGTTGTCCGTGATAGTGGCTCAGACATATGCAAAAAGGGCCAACCTTCCCCCTAAAGGACTCTCCAGGCAAGCAAGAACAGGCAGAATTTGGATAAAGTAATTGAGAGTGTTTTCACTGAAATGCAGGCTTAGAACTTCCCGCCTTGGAAGTGGAAGCCTGCCAACGCTTAGACCTTTGAGGAGTAGCCGCCTGCCCCCGAGAAGATTTGTAACCTCTAGTCCTTGAACGGTTCTGTCTGCTGGAATCAGGAAACGTCCAACTCTTACAAGGGTAATTCCTGCTAAAGCGAGGAGGTTGAATTTGCAGAAAATCCTTAACAGGTTGCATAGACTTGGCCTTATCCTCCATCCACTTCCTCTGCTTTGCTGCCAAAAAGACTGCCCTTATGCAAAGGTACTTCTAACAGCTTAAACCACAATGTAAAGAATGTTTACGGACAAGACTGGCAGAATTCAGCAAATCCTGCATATCCTTACTCTCTGCCAAAAGAGCACACTTGCTATCATAGACTTAATAGCCTCCAAGGTGTGCTGCTGGTACTTCAGCATATGAAAAAGACCTAATAGCAAGAGTGGTGGAGGTATAAACTTTTTTATCCCCACTATCTAGCTTCCTAGAAGGAACAGGATTTTTAGTAGTAGTGGCCTTAACTCCTTTTGGGCCTTGAGAAATAACCTCAGGATCAGCCAACGGATTCCTGAAAAGAAACAGATGAGAATCAGGGAGCCTATAGTACCTCTCAGATAAGAAACTGGAGCCTGCTTTTTCACAGGCTTACAACTGGAAGATTTACCTGCAAGTCTAAAGGAAGGACTTCGGGGGGGTGGCCTGGCAACAGCCAAAGTCGCAGCAGAGGTCGTCGGTAAGAGCTTGCTGTCTGAATGAAGAATGGAGGCCACGGACACTGGCATCAGCTTAGCAGCTCCGGATCCAGCTGAAGAGGCGACAGGCGAGAGGTCAGAAGGCAAAATGGAGGCCAGAGGCCTGGGGGACTCTGAGATGGTCTCAACTGAGGCATGCGGTTGAAAATCCATGGACTGCAGGGGCTGCAAAGGCGCCTCACTTGCTACCACATGACTGACAACCATCCTAACATCATTCGAGGATTTAAGCTTCTGAAGCCTGTCGCGGTCCTTATCCTTACGTTTCTTGGGTAAATTCAAAGCCTGAAGACCAGCGGATGCCATACCAATAAACTTAGGGCAAACTCCAAAATGTTTAGCTAAAAGCTTAGCCCGAAGACGAATAGCACATGAATTAAATAAACACGATGAACATCCACATTTCCTAACCCCAATCTCCCATTGAGAAATAATGAAACCAAAGACCTCTGCTAATAACTAACAAACTCTTTCCTCATCTGAAAATAGCAGACATTACTGCAGGATAGAAGATCCTAACAAGGGCATGCCCTGACTCACTCCCAATTAAGAGTAAAGAAAAAAAAACTCTTAAGCTCTCCTTGAAGCAGGGTGTACAATCAACAATTAACCCCTAAATGTGGAACTGGCATCCAGTTCAATGAATGTTGGGTATAAATCAGTGGTCCATGTGAGAGATGCAGGATCCAATATCAAGCCTAGTATTGGGCAATGTGCTCGACTAGATAATGCCTCTACCATCTGCACCAATGTCAGGCCACATCGAAACAAAAAAAAAAAAAAAAAGACACCAGCCAGAGTAGAAGGAAGGGTGCCCAATGACTGAGAAACTAACACCAGCCTACCAACCACCAGTGAAGCTGAAGTCCCAGAGAGACATGAGCTGAAGTACTGATCTCTGGCAACAGGGGAGCAGAATTAAAGGTCTGTACTACCTCAAGTCAACCCAGAAGGAAAAGGACAAATTCATACAAAATCAGACATGATCTACCTGCACACCACTTGAAACAGTGTGTCGTGGAATCAAAGACTGTTATAGTTGCACAGGAAAAAATGGTCAAATCTATAAAGTCTCAGAATGGAAAGTCAGGTGAACTTCAAAATGGAGCGGAAAGACACGATAAACCCACACTGGGAAAAAGGGCAGCATGAAGCACAATGAAACTCGAACACAGGATGCCAAAAGGGTAGATGACAGACTCCTGTCCAAGAAATGTGCAAATCTGTTCTTATAGAAGACATAATGCAGGCAAACAAGCAGCATAAGCGTCCCTAATACTAAAGACTATTTTAATTGATGCCCAAGCAAACCTAGAAAAATCAGAATGAAGGGAAACCACCAAACAGAAGGCCCAACAAGACAGAGATCTTTATAGCAAGCATTCAAAGTGTCTGACAGACTTAAGTGCGCATAGCTACACAAGCTCTACATAAGGCAAAAGTAAAGCAACAACCACCAAGTACCACAAGGTGAAAACTGAAGGGGCATATAAAAAAGGGAAGCCAAATGGAAGTTATGCTTGAAGGCAGAATGCCAAAAGCGAAGCAGACAGTACCTACTCAGAAAATAATGCAATTGATTGCCAAGACAAAAAGAAAAAACTAAGCAGTGAATAAATTTGCTAGAGCTCGTCAATGGAAAACAAACTCATGAGCATAATAAAATCCACCAAAGCCATGTTTGAGGCTAAAATAGCTACCCAAGCCAAAGACAATTACAAGGCATATTTTAGTTATGTCCGTAATCTCTAAAGCACAATGCAGCAATGCGCTGAGCTGCTTGTGAATGATGCTACCTACACTGAGGCTGAAGATATAGTGAACCTACTGGCCAATAAATTTAGCTCTAACTTTACCCCCTCTCCCCTGTCTGTCCCTCAAGATATACCTGAAACTGGCTCGCCTCCAGCTATCACACAAGAGCAAATCCTTAAAGTGCTATCGAAAGCTAAAAATACTGTATTGATAGGTCCAAACAATCTCCCTGGATGCAGCTTAAATAGCATGAAGCATGATTTAGCTACATCCCTAACAGCACTGCTCAAACTTGGAATCCATAAAGGTTTTGTACCAAGTGAATGAAGAACAGTTACAGTAATGCTCCCGCATAAGGGAGAACCTTCCACAGACCCAGGCAATTACAGAACCATAAGTCTGACCAGTCTCATGTGTAAAACTATGGAAAGATTTTTGGAATTAATCAGAACACAAGGAACCTCCAAACACTGGACCCATCTCAGTCTGGATTCGTCAAGGGCAAGTCATGCTTACTCAGCCTGGTGGAAATTTTGAAAAGCTCACAAAGCAATGGATAAAGGCAAAATGGTACACACCGCATACCTCAACCTGGCCAAAGCTTTTGACACAATTCCCCACTCAGGCATAGTAGAAACACTAAATAAACTGGGAGTAAATCAGTAAATCCTTATGTCACCCTCTGGTTTGCCAAATGTTTCAGAGATAGGATGCAGAGAATCAAAACTGGAGAAGATATCTACACAAAGACACCAGTCACCAGTGGAGTATCCCAGGGTTCTCTGCTGGGACTTCTGTTTGGCATCCATTTTTCTGAAGTAAAAGCCAATACCAAAGGGCTCTGGCTGACTTCAGTTTGCAGATGACTGGAAGCTAGGAGCAGTCACTAAATCCCCAAATGACTTAGTCATCCTACAAGAAGGTTTACCTCAAATAAATAACTGGTGTCAAAATCACGGTCTGAAACTAAATGCAAAAATATGCAATACTGTATTCTTTGGAAAGTCATATACCCCAGGGAACTACCACACTGACCATACTCTCCCCTAAGAGATGACTCAGCTGTTCAGGACCTTGTGTGGATACTGGCCTAACTTTTGACAAATATGCATCTACTGTTGTAAGAAAGTCCTTCTATACTGCACAGCTTATAAACAAAAAGATTGTGTCTAGACCTATGGCTGTCACTGCCTCCTTTACTCAGCCCTCACTGGGCCAGTCAATAAATATAATGCACCCTTTGGAATGTATCTGTTCAGATGCAACAACTGGAATGCCCACAGAGATACATTACTAAAAGGATAAAAGACCTAAACAACATGTCCTACATGGACCAACTCAAAGCCCTGTCACTATATTCGGTATCCTACAGACTGCTAAGAGGTGACTTGTGTCCGGCATACAAGGTGTCCTCCACCCATTTCTGACGGATTTACTGCATATCAGCAAGTCAAATGGCATCAGAAATACTCTATCTAGGGATCTAAACCTCTTCTGCAACATCAACAGAACAGTTTGGAGGGACAGGTATATTTCCCAGCGGGGGATACCACTGACATGGAACAGACTCCCCATTCACATAAAACAAAGTTCATTCCTGTCCATTTTCAAGTGCAATTTAGACCTATGGATGAAAAACAGAAAATGTACCCCAGGATTTCCCCTATACTGTTAACTTGCAGCTGCAGCTCCTAAATGCTTTATCCAAAGTATAGGTCCCCTCAAATTATCTATGGTATGAGCCCCATTATGGTCATTAAGGGTAATATATAATTATAGACCATGGGAGAGATAAGGCAAGTTATAACTGCATGGGATAAGTTGTTATTTTGAGCACAAAAACGGAAACTGGCTATGCTTAAAATGGCTGCAAGGGTAGCTAGCCTAGTACTTGCATATGAATCAATACTCATAATACCTAAACAGCAAACAAAGAAATTGGAAAAGGACTGAGAGACATGCTAGGTATTAGGGAAGAGGAGATATACTTACATTGACTGGGAAAATTGTAATCACTAAACTCCCCTCAGCAATGGGAATAAATTGGAAAATAATGGAAAGACATGCTAGATATTAGGGAAGGGGAGATAGGTATGCTTATATTGACTGGGAAAATTATAATCACTAACCTTAGCGTGTCATGCATCAGGTCAAGTCAGTGTAAGACAGATCTCCCTAACAGATCTTTAATTACAAAGTTATGGCAAAGATATAGTAATAAACTAGCAATGTGAAAAATAGATCACACGCAACAGCAGTTGTTCCAGTAAACAAAATATGTTTGAGATGAATATAATCTGGCCAAGTAAAATTAACAGAACAGAAATGGCTATTTAACAAAAACTGCACAAAGCATGCCGCAAGTACGTTTCAACTACAATCAGTAACTCCCAAATGCAGCAAAATGGTCAGGTAGCCAGTTGTTGACATTATAAAAATAAACTGCTTGGGCAACAGGTAGGCCCATATATGACTGAAGATACAATGAAAGCTAAGCCTTTTATAGCTGATGCCTTTATTTATACATCAGTGTCAGCCCCCAAAGCCCATAGAAGCATAATCTCTTACAAAACAAAGTAGACATACCACTGCATTGAAATTCAAAGGTTTCAAAGTCAAAACACTGAACCTTGGAAATGAACTAACTTCGAGTTCGCACCACACTGGATTAAGGGCAAACTCCTAATCTTCGAAAAGTACAGTTTTGTACCTACCATAAATGTAGATGTCCGATAGGTATGCATCTGCAGTCATAACATATGGGTTGTCCTGCCTCAGGCAGCCCTTCGGTCGGCCGGATTCCAAAGTCTGGGTCTGGCCTCGGCTGATGTCGCACTTTCCCCAACGTCAGAGCTTCTGGGGTATAAAGGCATCAGCCGACGCTATTTTCCTCTGTGTTTCTTGCCCCAGATGCCAGGTGCCCTCTAGGAAGGCTAAATTTGGATAAATGTTGGAAATTCCAAACAGTAGCAAACAAAATATATATATATATATACATATATACATACAAACAAATACACCATAATAGATTCCCCCAGCTAGCTAAAAGAGGGGTAAGCACCCTAGGAATACCACAGAGGGGAAGGAGGGTGGGTAATCCTGACTGCAGATGCATACCTATCGGACATCTACATTTATGGTAGGTACAAAACTGTACTATGTCCTTCAAGGATGCATCTGCAGTCATAACATATGGGTAGAATACCATAGCCAAACTGGGGGAGGAGGTACTAAGATAATGATGGTGTAGTTAAGATCCCCTGTAAAACTGCAGTTGCAAAACCTGCTCGGGATCTGGAGTATAAAGGTAGATTGTAATGCTTGGCAAATGTATGCACGGACCTCCAAGTAGCAGCTTCTATTGGTAGCCACTCCTCGTAGGAAAGCTGTAGTGGTGGCTGTGGCTCTTGTGGAGTGAGGCCTGATATTTTCAGGAGTTGTCTTTCCATGAAAAGAGTAGCAGAAACGAATGCAATTTCCTATCCATTTTGAAATTGTCTGTTTGGAAATTGCTTTTCCTTGCACTCCAGTTGCATATGCTACAAGAAGTTGGTCAGTTTTTCTGCTGGTTTTAGTTCTGTCCAGATAGTAGCGTAGTTGTCTGTGTACATCCAAAGTGTGCAATAGTTTTTCCCCCCTGTTCTGTGGGTTAGGGAAGAACGTAGGCAAATGAATAGCTTGGTTCAAGGATACCCTGGATACCACCTTTGGCATGAAAGTAGGATTGGTTCTCAGAGACACTCTATCCTGGTGAAAAATAAGGAAAGGCTGCACTGCCATTAGTGCCTGTAACTCGGATACTCTTCTTGCTGAAGTGATTGCTAGAAGGAAAGCAGTTTTCCAAGATAAGAACTGTAAGTCTGCTGATGCTGCTGGTTCAAAAGGGGGTAGTGTTAATTTTTCCAGCACAAAATTGAGATCCCATGCAGGCAGAGGGGGTTTCCTTGGAGGTTTTACATTTTTGATCCCTCTTAAAAATTGTCTGAGGAGAGGGTGAGAGAAGATAGGAGGATCCATGTTGTACTCTGCTGAAATTGCTGAAGCATGAATCTTAATGGAAGAATAGGACAGGCCATTGTGGAACAGTTCTGCTAAGTATTCTAGGATGTGTGCTAGGTTTGCCAGTGTGGCATCTGTACCCTTTGATGCACTCCAAATGAGGAATCTCTTCCATTTAGCTGAGTATGTTTTTCTTGTGGAGGGTCTGCGAGCCTCCAGGATAATGTCCTTGACCCTCTGAGATAAAAGTTTGGTTTTGTTTTAAGCAATTTTCCAGGCAGTTAGCTGCAGTGTTTTCAAGTTTGGATGCAGGGTCTTGTAGTTGTTCTGCATTAGAAGTAAAGGCCATAGGGGTAGAGGCCATGAGTTCGTCCGAGACATGCTTCTCAGTAGCGGATACCAATGCTGCCTTGGCCAGTCTGGAGCTATCAGAATCACCTTTGGCTGTTCCTCCCTGATCTTCAGTAGAACTTTGTACATCAATGGGAGAGGTGGAAAGGCATACACTGTTAGGGCCTTCCAGCTGAAAGAGAGGGAGTCCACCCTCCAGGCTTGTGGGTGGTATACTCTTGAGCAGAATTTCTTCAGTTGGTGGTTGAGTGGGGAGGCGAACAGGTCTATCTCTGGCATTCCCCATTTGTTTGTTATGATTTTGAAGATGTCTGGATGCAGCATCCATTCCTGAGCATCCGTGGTAGTTCTGCTTAAGCTGTCTGCTAGGGAATTCTCTTTTCCTGGTACGAATTTGGCCTGCAGTTGGATGTTGAGATTCAGGCCTAGGTTCCACAGGTCCATTGCCATCCGGCATAGAGGGTAGGAATGCATGCCTCCCTGTTTGTTGATGTACCACATGACTGTGGTATTGTCTGTCCTTATCAGCAGATGTCCTTGCTGGAGGAATGATTTGAATGCCTCGATTGCATGCTTCACTGCCAGCATCTCCTTTAGATTTATGTGCAGATTCAGCTGGTCTTGAGACCACAGGCCTTGGATACACTTGTCTTCCATGTGTGCTCCCCATCCTAGGTCTGAGGCGTCCGTGGTGATGGTCTGCCTTGGTTGTGGTTTGTTGAAAGGCAACCCTCTGTTGGTCTGGCAGGCCCGAGCCCACCACAGGAATTCTTTTTTCAGGCATGGAATGATTGGTATCATGGTTTCTAGACTGTGCCTGTGTAGAGACCATACATTCCTTAGGTACCATTGTAATTTCCTCATATGCAGCCTGGCATGCGGGATCAAGATTATGCAGGATGCCATGTAATCCAGGGCCTGCAGGACTTTCCTTGCAGTAAGCTGAGTTTGTCTTGTCAAAGCCATGAAGTAGACTGGGAGTTGCTTTTGTTTTTCTTCTGTGAGAAAAGCCATCTGAATTATTGTGTCCAGATCCGCACCCAAAAATGTTATCCTTTGGGATGGCACTAGTCTTGACTTCTGGATGTTGACTGTGTATCCCAAAGCCTGTAACAGGTGTATGACATAGGCCAAATCTCTTATTATTTTGTCTTGTTGTCCGCTTGTATTAGGCAGTCGTCCAGGTATGAAAAAGCACAACAGTTGGATTCACCAAACACGATTTAATGTAGAAATTCTGTCTCTCTGACGTCTCGGCCTCAGCCTTCAAGGAGTACAGAACAAGTGAAAAGCACAATCCTTATATACAAACTAAATCACTTAATTAAAACAATTAAACAATCAAATAATTAAAAAATTAAACTAGCAGCATTTTCCAATTAAAATCCTCATTCAGTCCATTTGGAAATAAAGTTTTAAACTTCAATATATAAACCGTTTCTTTATACAACAACATCTGTTTAATTTTTGACTGTTCATGCTTATTATCAGGCAGTTGTTCTAAAATTGTTGCCTGTAACATCTTATCATCACTATTATGCATTTCAAAAAAATGTCTGGCAACAGGACTTTCAGTTTTGTTGTTAATTATATCTCTAACATGTTCCAAGAGTCTTACCTTAAAGGCTCTCTTGGTTTCCCCTATGTAAAATTTATGACAAGGGCATTTTAAAGCATAAATAACCCTCTCAGTTTTGCAACAAAAATAATTATTTACTCTAAAGGGAATACCATTAATGTACTCAAAGCTGGAAATAACAAAACTGCATGCCTTGCATTTACCACACTGATGAGTCCCTTTGTAACTAATGCTATCTGTCATTATTTCAATTGGGAGACTAAATTTGCTTTTGACTAAAAAGTCTTTAATATTTCTTCCCCTTCTATATGAGAATTTCAGACTAACATTTAACCGAGGTTTAACATTACCCAAAGTACTAAAATACTTCCAAAACATAGAGATAATTTTTATAAATTCAGATGTATAACATCCACAGGTGGTAACAAAATAAATAACCTCCTGTTGTCTCTATTTATTTTGACTTATGGAAAAAACAGATTTCCTATCATATATCCTACTCTTCTTATTATAACTCTGAGAACACTCACATAGTTTATTAAAACTTTCATCCAAAACAGTCATATTATACCCTCTCAATAAGAAAGAGTTATACAACAAGTCAATTTCTCTTTTAAATTCTGTTATTTCATTACATAGTCTAGATATCCGTAACATTTCTCCATATGGTAAAGAATGTATTGTATGTGGAACATGTCCACTATCACCATGTACATATTGTGTTGGACCTTCAAATTTCCTATTTACTGAAGTTACTAATTTATAGCCACTGGAAATATCAAGAATCACATCTAAAAAAGGTATTCGTGTATCCATAATTAGACCATCAAAATCCAAAAAGAATCTATTGGACTTTAGATCTGAAATAAATTGTAGGGCCAAAGACTGTTCTCCCTCCACCAAAAAAATTAAGTCATCAACATATCTATAATATCTGATAACATGGTTTTGGAAAAAATTATGTTTATAGATATATTCCAGCTCAAAAAGTCCCATCGCTAAATTAGCGTACATGGGGGCAAAAGAAGCCCCCATGGCAGTGCCTCGTTTCTGATGATATAAAATATGATTAAATTCAAAATAATTATCAGTTAAAGAAAAATGCAATAACTCAATAATAAATTCTGAAACAGGGGAGTGTCCCAAAAACAATCTCAAAGCCTCTATACCAAACTCGTGGCTAATATTTGTGTATAGGCTTTTGACGTCAACAGTCAACCAATACATACTTTTCTTCCATTTAATGTCACTAATTTTCTTCAGAAAATCAAACACATCTGTTAAGAAAGATGGTAATTTTTTAACATATGATAACAAGTAATTATGTAGAAATATTCCTAAATTACGTAAAAAATATTTACGTCCTGACACTATAGGGCGACCAGAAGGTTTCATAAGATTTTTATGAATTTTAGGCAGGCAATAGAAATACGCCATGCCACAACCTTCTGCCTGGAATTTGTTCTTAACATCCTTCATCTCAAAATACCCTAATCTGAAGCCTTTCTGTATAAGTTCACTATATTGTAGAATGGCTGCATTATACCTATCCATATCACATATTTCATATGTGTTGCTATCATTGAGATGTAACATACACATGTCAAAATAATCAATCGTATTTAAAACAACAAGTTTATTACCCTTATCCGCAGATTTGAAAACAATATTATTATTCTTACTTAATTCCATCAAAATATTCCATTCCCGGTAAGACATATTATATTTAACATTGTTTTTGTTTTCCATGAATTCTTGATAACCTATTTCCACAGAGTGATTCACCATTTTAATGAAGTTGGACACTTCATAATTCATAACTTTGGGTATAAAGTTGCTGCTAGAAGGTACATTCTCCGTGTTAAGTTTTACATAAGCATTAAGTGGTTCGTCTGACGTACATGAATAGAAACTGTCATCTAAACTTGAGGAGTTTGAATCTAAAACATTAACCTCACTATCAGCACTCAAACTAAAAAAATATTTTAAATATAGCTTCCTGCTAAATCTGTATACATCCATTTGCATATCATGAAGTCTAGACACAACTGTAGGAATGAATTTCAAACCCAGATTTAACACCGAAAGTTCATTATCATTAAATACATAGTTAGACAAATTCACGACATAATTGTCCAAATTATTAGAGGCAAAACTACCATTTACCTCTTTTATAGCCACCTCGTCTGGATGGTTCTGATGTTGCGTATTCTGTATAGTCCCGTTGGCGTTTCTGCCGTGAAGTGTCTCTCTGGGCTTGTGGCTGATCTGAACGAAAATTCTGCCGTAAATGTTCTGGATGTTCAGCTGCTGGTAGATGAGGAAAATCTGTATCAGCCCCATCGTCTTCAAAGGAAGTATAACCATTCTCCGACGCCGACGCTGATGAATTCAAAGGACGTGTCCTGTCTGTTTCCTGTTGGAACCTGACGTGTTTGCGTCCCCTGTGACGATTGGTTCTTGATAAAAATGCTTTATTTAACTCGTAATCACGCAAGTCTCTGATCAATTTGCCTTTCTTTCTCTCAATGAGTGTTAATTCATAGTCTTTCAATTTATCATTAACTTGTATGAGAAATTTATCCAAAAAGGATGTAGAAACACATTTTGATATGTCACCGCACATTTTCTTGATATCCATACACAATTCTTTCTGCTTTAATCGATCGCGTTCAATTAGGATGTGCAGCCATTCAGTAACACAATTGTGAGCTGCAGATACCCACCGTTTGTGAAACACAATGTCCGAATCTTTAGAGAGGTCAAAAGGTGTGGTGGGATCTTTAAACACCCTTAACCCCCTGGGTGTTGTCTCTGTATCTATATATCTTTGCAGTCCACAGATGTTAAAAAACGTTGCAGTTTCTTTAATCATTTTTTTCTCCAGGTTTTCAAGTAGCAGTTTGTGCTCTACATTATCCGGTATGAAAGTCTTTCTCCCCACACTACAAAAGGGATTAGGGAAGCGTTTTTTCCGGTCATCTTCCCACTTGTCCCAGAGTGTGTTGTTCTTTCCGGAACCAGTTCTATTTAATAGCTGTCGCTCACCTCTATCCGTAACATTGCTCACAAAATTGTCTAATGAAAGCTGGCTGCCATCCATTGTGTCACGCAGCACTCGTGGAAACTGTGCAAGTGAATCCGTCGACATAAGCAGCAGCAACAACAACAAAGGCACCAACACAAGTCGAAAAAGCACAATAGTTGGATTCACCAAACACGATTTAATGTAGAAATTCTGTCTCTCTGATGTCTCGGCCTCAGCCTTCAAGGAGTACAGAACAAGTGAAAAGCACAATCCTTATATACAAACTAAATCACTTAATTAAAACAATTAAACAATCAAATAATTAAAAAATTAAACTAGCAGCATTTTCCAATTAAAATCCTCATTCAGTCCATTTGGAAATAAAGTTTTAAACTTCAATATATAAACCGTTTCTTTATACAACAACATCTGTTTAATTTTTGACTGTTCATGCTTATTATCAGGCAGTTGTTCTAAAATTGTTGCCTGTAACATCTTATCATCACTATTATGCATTTCAAAAAAATGTCTGGCAACAGGACTTTCAGTTTTGTTGTTAATTATATCTCTAACATGTTCTAAGAGTCTTACCTTAAAGGCTAATTTAGTCTCCCAATTGAAATAATGACAGATAGCATTAGTTACAAAGGGACTCATCAGTGTGGTAAATGCAAGGCATTCAGTTTTGTTATTTCCAGCTTTGAGTACATTAATGGTATTCCCTTTAGAGTAAATAATTATTTTTGTTAGAATACTGAGAGGGTTATTTATGCTTTAAAATGCCCTTGTCATAAATTTTACATAGGGGAAACCAAGAGAGCCTTTAAGGTAAGACTCTTGGAACATGTTAGAGATATAATTAACAACAAAACTGAAAGTCCTGTTGCCAGACATTTTTTTGAAATGCATAATAGTGATAAGATGTTACAGGCAACAATTTTAGAACAACTGCCTGATAATAAGCATGAACAGTCAAAAATTAAACAGATGTTGTTGTATAAAGAAACGGTTTATATATTGAAGTTTAAAACTTTATTTCCAAACGGACTGAATGAGGATTTTAATTGGAAAATGCTGCTAGTTTAATTTTTTAATTATTTGATTGTTTAATTGTTTTAATTAAGTGATTTAGTTTGTATATAAGGATTGTGCTTTTCACTTGTTCTGTACTCCTTGAAGGCTGAGGCCGACACGTCAGAGAGACAGAATTTCTACATTAAATCGTGTTTGGTGAATCCAACTGTTGTGCTTTTTCGACTTGTGTTGGTGCCTTTGTTGTTGTTGCAGTCGTCCAGGTATGGATAGATTTGAATTCCCTGAAGCCTGCAATGTGCCATTACTGATGCCAGGCATTTCGTGAATACTCTGGGCGCAGTAGATAAGCCAAAGGGCAATGCTGAGAATTGATAATGCTCTGATCCTGCAAGAAATCTGAGGTGTCTTCTGCAATCTGGTCGAATAGGGACGTGCAGGTATGCCTCCTTGAGATCTAGAGTCACCAGCCAAGACTCCTTGCCCAACATGGGAAGAAGTTGCTGTAGGGTCAGCATCTTGAATTTTGGCACAATGAGATATGTGTTTAGTGCGGACAAGTCGAGAATAGGCCTCCATTGGGTTTCTTTTCTTGGTACAAGGAATAGTCTGGAGTAAATCCTTGGCCTTGTTTCATAGATGGTACCCTTTCTATTGCTTTCATCTGAAGTAAATTGTTGATTTGTCTTAGAACCTCTGGCTTCTGGTTTGGTGGAAGGTTTGGCATTCCGCTCTTTTTTGGTAAAGTGTGGAAGTGAAACCTGTATCTTTTGTCTATTGTTTGCAATGTCCATTTGTCTTTTGTAATGCAATGCCAGTTTTTTGAAAATAAAGCCAACTTTCCGCCCAAGGGTGCTTCCAGTTGTTGCCTGGTAGGCGGAATCAGAGCCAAGTCATTGTGTCTGTCCTGTGGAAGTGGTTGCAGTTGCAGCTGTGGCAGTACTCCTCTGGTTGGCAGGTTGCCACTGTCGACCCCTGTAGGCACCCTTTGATTGACCTCTGCCTCTTGGGCGTCTATTCCTGCCCCTCTGTGCTCTGGAGGTGTCTGGAAAGGACCAATTCTTTGAAGGCCAGTTTCTGCTGAACCTCGGAGGTTGGACCTGCAGAAAATCCTTCACTGTTTGCACAGATTTTGCTTTTTCTTCCACTTTCTTTAGAATCTCCTGTGCAGGGGAGCCAAATAAACTTTGTTTCTCCATTGGAGCATCTAGGAGTTTAGCCTTGACATGGTCTGGCAAGGATTGCTCTTTTAGCCAGGCATGTCTTCGAATTACTGCTCCAGTCATAGCTGATCTAAATGAAGCCTCCAGTGCATCATAGCCACATTTTAAGAAATGATTACTGACCTGCTGAGAGTTGTGTACCAAATCCTGAAGGGACTTACGGTCTAAAGGTTCAGGAGAGGAAAGCTTTTTATTCAGCTGATCTAACAAATATTCCTGGTACTGTATCATATGGAATTGACAGTTTAAAGCCCTGGCAGAAAGAGTAGCAGATGTATAAACCTTTTTTCCCCATCTCTCTAATGCTCTTGACTCTCTTTCAGAGGGTAGGGGTTTTTGGCAGTGGCAGCTGCAACACCTTTTGGGCCCTGAGAAATAGTTTCTGGGTCTGCAGCATGGACTTTATACAAGTGGAAGTGAGAATCCGGGACCCTGTAATATCTGTCAGGTTTGGCAGGGGCCGGGGGAAGAGAATCAGGGGCAGAACTGACATCAGTATATGCATCATCAACTACAGTTAGCACAGGTGGTATGGCTAAAGGCCTATACTGTGGCAAGTGTAAAAAGGTCCTCAGTCTTTTCCTAGAATCAGAGAAATCCTGACCCTGCCATTGAAAGTGTTCCCTCATTGAGTGCAAAGTCTCCCCAAAGGAAAATTCTTCTGGAGGGGAGGCAGAAGGAATAGAGTCTTCTGCATCTGAATCCTCATAAGGTGAGTATGGCCCTTCCTGATGGTCTGATAAATCAGATCCATCCGAGGAGTAATCCGAGGAGAGAGGTTCAGGGGGTTCAGTCCTAGGCCTTTTGTCAGGAGGAGGTTGAGAGGCCCTGTCTGGGTGAGGTTGGGAACCCCTAATCAGAGATATAAGGTCCTCAGCAAGGCTGAGAATCTGAGAACTTGAGGAAGGTCTCTGAGAGGTAGATTTTGCTGGTAAAGCTTTTGAAATTTTAGCTGCTTTAGCCCTGGAGAAGGCCTTAATAGACATAGAAGCAGGGGGCCTAGCTGCCCCACGTGCACTTGTAGGAATGTCCAATGGAATGGTGTCGGACAATTCTTGTGCGCTTGCTTCTTCGGTAGGAATTTCTGAAGCCGACTCAGCCGGGGCCTCTCTGGCCTCGGTTGTCGGAGGTATATTTTCGGCAGAAGTAAGAACCGAGGACTCTGTTTCTGCCGAAACCGAGACACTCGCAGTAGGCCTAACTGTGGTTTCAGCCGAAACCGCGGGCCGCGAGTGTCGGTCCTTTTCCTTGCGTTTTTTGGCTAATTGTGTAGTCGGAGTCTCCAACGGCATTTTATATGCAAAAGCGGATCCAAGAAACTCTTCTGCAAACTCCGACCGACGTCTAAGAGTCCGTCGGTTGAAGGAGGCACAGGCTAAACAAGCTGATACGTCGTGGTCTGGGCCTAAGCAAGGAAGGCAGTAAGAGTGGAAATCCTTATGAGGTATTTGTTTCCCACAAGTTAAACAATTATTTACTTTGTCTGACATCGGCTGAGGCAAGAAAGAGTCCCCAACGGGGTACTTAGCTTTTTTAGAAGTCTTCGGTAGCTGAAATCTCTGGAACTGACCGACCGGCACTTGCCAACAGCTTCTGCTTCGGGCACGGCGCGGCAAGAAAGACTGAGGAAAATGGCGTCGGCTGATGCCTTTATACCCCAGAAGCTCTGACTTCGGGGAAAGTGCGACATCAGCCGAGGCCAGACCCAGACTTTGGAATCTGGCCGACCGAAGGGCTGCCTGAGGCAGGACAACCCATATGTTATGACTGCAGATGCATCCTTGAAGGACATCTACCAACAACTAGAAAAAAAAAAAGTGATCCAATGTTCTGAATATTTGGTTAATAAGCATTCTTTAGTCTATCCTTTCGAAAAGTTGCAGGGAACCCATATATGATATGAGCTATACATTAGAGAGTCTAATAACAGAAAATGAAATATCAGTCAGTACAGTGATAGATGGACTGCACATCTTGAACTACTTCCCTTACTTCTGTTTTTCAGTGGCTACCAATGTTTTAGCATTTGCATATGTACTCTGTATTACAGAGAATATTACTTGATTTGCATTACAGGATTCTACAGCATATGCTTTTTCTTTTGATGCTTACTATACTGACTGTATGAACATTTTAGAAAGAGAAATGCAGTAATTACAACAGCTGTAGTAAATAACCCCCCACATTAAGTCTCATCCCAGTTCCGAGCCAGGTCTGCATAATTCCCTCTCTACGAAATCTACCCTTGTTTCAGTTAAGAAATGCATACCTTCACTTTCCAAGTACTCCCAAGGTCTTTCTTTGTAACGGGAAACTGTATCAAATCCAGTCTGCTCTATCTGTTCTGTTGCTGTACAGAATGACTGGGACAGAGGTCTCCTCCAATACCATCCTGGGGCTACAGCCTGTGAAGAAACAAACAGTAAAGGACAGGATAACATATGTGGAAAGTGCAAGCACATGTGGAAAGCTCCATATGACAACTCAACAAAATATGAACCACGTTTTAACACCACAATAGTAAGAAGAAAATATCTGCAGTTTAAGAGTAAAAAAAATATTGTAAAAGAATGAGAACAAAGAAAATAAGTTACTTTCTTTTTATGACACAGCTCATGAAGATAGTAATACCATACATCAATTCATTACATCCTGGACTTGCACAAAAAAAAAAAAGTTGAATTTCCATACTTACCATAATGTTCTATCTCTGTCATTTCTCTCATTCTTCCTCGACCTGTGGGTTTTGGATCTGACCTCAGATCCAACTTGGCCACTTTCCAACAACTTAGGCTCCAAACCTCGAGCTCCTCCCCTACCCATAATGCCTCACTCCTACCTGGTTACTTCAGACTGAGTTTGCTGCTACCATGTTTGCCAACAATAAACTATATAGGCAAACTACAACTACTTCTGACAGCTAGTAACGCAGAAGAGAGAAAGAACAGGAGCTCAACAAGGAAAAGAGATTCCTATAAACACATCTGTCAAGTCATACCCCAAGAGACAGGGAAAGTTGAGGAAGAATGAGAGACACAACACAGATGGAACGCTATGGTACGTACATAACTTCTTTATCCGATGTTGTTCACAGGTTCATAGGTGTGTACTAGGCTAATGGCCCTGGAGCCTTTACAAGCCTAGCCCATAGAAGTGCCGTGGCATCGTGCCGCCTGACGTTAGTTTCCAGTGCCTCTATCAAGCAGAGCCACTGGAGTGATCCACGGGGTGAACTTTCTATTACCCAAACACTCATCAAGATTTCTCTTGAAGAGGGACAGCGAGGTGCTCTGCTTGACATGTATGGGAAGTCTGTTCCTGAGCAAGGGCAGTCTCTGGGTCAGGAACCTGTCCCTCCAGCATGTTCTGTTGATTGTGGTAATAAGGTTGAGGTCTCTGGAGCATGTGGTGCAGAGGGATTGGGATTTCTTTAGATGTAGCAGTTATAACAGAGCTGGGTCAGACATGGCCTTGTAAGTCAAGCAGAGATCACCTCTAAGTAGGTGATACGAGACAGAGAATAGCTGGAGTCTTTTGAGTCTGTCCATGTAGGACATCTGTTTAATGCCTAGGATCCTCTTTGTGAGGTACTTCTGTGGCCTCTCCAGCTGTTGCCGCTGTCTAGTGAGGTACATGCCAAATGGGGCAGTATACGCGACGATTGGTCTAATGAGGGAAGAGTAGAGACAGACGATGACCTCTTTCTTCCTGGATGCAAAACGCAGAAGGACTTTCTGACCACAGTGGCAATGTGGTGGTCGAAGGAGAGATTGCGTCCCCAGGTCTCTTATAACGCCTTCAGTGTTCACTGGGCTCCCAATCGATGTGGTAATTAGTGGGAACCAAGTTTTTACCAAAGGGGATGACGACGCATTTTTTGGCATTAAGGTTAGGGCCATGATTTCAACATCAGTCATTGTTCTGTCTCAGTGAGGCCTTTCTGTAGGATGTCTGCATCACTTGGGGAGTTAATAATGGCTTCCAGCTTGCAGTCATCTGTGAACTTGGTCAGCCAGAGTCCCTTTGTGTTGGCCTGGACTTCTGAGAAGTAGATGCCGAACAGGAGAGGACCCAGGACTGATCCCTGTGGGACTCCACTCATGACTGGTCGACAGTATGACTTGGAGTGCACTACTTTTACACTGCGTGTTCTATCTGTGAGCCAATTTGCAACCCACCGAGTGATACAGAGGTTGATGCCTAGTTTGGTGAGTTTATCAATAATTCCCGAGTGAGGAATGGTATCAAAGGCCTTGGCCAGATCGAGGTAGGCTGTATGCACTGCCTTACCTTCATCCACAGCCCTGGTGACTGATTCAAAGAAGTCAATCGGGTTGAGTAGGCATGACCTCCCTTTCACAAAGTCAGATTGTGTGGGGTCTAGAGTTTGGATATTTCCTATATCTTTGTTGATCATGTCCATGATGATGCGCTCCATAGCTTTACATATAAGACTTGTCAGGCTAATGGGGTGATAATTCCCAGGGTCTGTAGTCGCTCCCCCTTTATGGAGAGGGATGACTGCATCCGTGCACCATTCGGTAGGGACAAAGCCTGAGGTGAGGCTTTGACTGAACAGGGCACACAGATGTGGTGCCAGTTCGCTTTGTAGTTCATGCAGAACACAGCCAGAGATATTATCGGGTCCCATGGAAGCTGTATTCTTGGCCTTGGACAATGCAGCTTTAACCTGTGCTGCAGTATTGCTGGGTGCCTGGCATTCTTCCGGTATTGTGATTGGTCCTTAAGGGAGGGAGAGAGGGGTAAAGTTGGCACTGAATCTGTCAGCCAGTATGATGGCAATATCTGTTGGCTCAGTATAGGAGGTACCATTGTTTAGTAACTCAGAGCAAATCTGGGTATTGCCGTGGACGTTCTTGACATAACTATAGAAGGCTTTGTGATGGTTTTTTAGTGACTGCCACAATTCTGCTTTCACAGCTGGCTTTGGAAGATTTGATGAGGGATCTCAACTTTTTGTTGAGGCTAATAAGGGCGTTTTTCCAGTCTTGGGACTTCAACTTTTTTCTGCAACAGCTACTTCCTTCTGTTGTAGAGTTTATTAATGGAAGGGGACCACCAGATTGTTTTCCTTTTTTTTGGAGGAGAGCATCTTGGTTCTGTTGGGTATGGCTAGTTCCACACATTTATGTACATGTTCATACAGTGCATTGGTGTATGATTCAGCAGTCATGCAGCTATTTTCCATTGGCATGGGTGCCATGAAGTCAGCCACCTCTGTTTTTAGGAGCCCAAAGTCAGCTTTGGAGAAGTTTTTCAAGGTGGTTACCTTTGCGGGGGTGTGTGGGTGAGATGTGGACTTCCATGGTGATTAGTTTATGGTCAGATCTGACAAGGGAGGGATTGACTACTGGTGTAGAGCAACGGACCCTCATGTTAGTAATAACCAGGTCGAGGATGTTGCTTCCTCTAGTGGGGTCAGAATGAGATGGTCCAGGGCACTAGAATTGATTATTTCCAGGAAGCGTTGGGCCAGTGTATTGGTGCTTGATTAGTCTTCCCAATTGATGGAGGGGTAGTTGAAGTCTCCTAGTATGAGTGTTGGGTTGGACCTTGATAGATTCCAGGGTGCTAGGAACGTGGAGTGAGAGTCTAGGGACATAGTTGGGGACCTACAGCAGGCTATGACCTGGATCGCCATCTTACCCAATGTTAGTTGTATCTAAAATATCTCAGATGCATTATGCTGGGCTACTAGTCTGGAGGTGTGCATATCCTTTATGAATATGGAGACACTACCGCCTTTGGAGCTTTGGTCCATGTTTCGGGGCCAAAAGGTGTGGAATAAGTTATAGCCTGGTAGCACACGGGTGCTTTCTGCTGCTATAAACCAGGTCTCCGTTACAGCACAAATGTCAATGTTCTCCATTTTGAGGAGTGCTTCAAGTGAGTGCATCTTGAAATTTAGACTTCTAGCAATGAGCAGCATGACCCTCAAATTGCATTTATTTATAGCTGTTATGGTGGTAATTTGGTCTTTGGAACACCGCCCAAAAAAGGCACTATTGGCCTTAGCCAGTACCCGGAAACCCAGGGGTGACAGACGCAGACCATCTCCGGCAAAGCATAGAGGCCTGTCAATCATGTCATCCCAAGCAGACAGATACTGGATCCCCTTAGAATGACATCAGAAACTTAACCAATTGTTGAAGTCAATCATTTTTTGTTTGTACTGTGGGATCATTCTAGGTGACGGTAGGATATTGCTCAGGGCTAGGGTCATACCTGCCTGGGCCACATAATCCGAGAGCTCCATCATGTCTTTTTTCATGTACTCCAAGGAGGTGTGTCTCAGGTCATTCACACCCACATGGACACTGACAGAGTCATACTTGTACTTGTTGTGGAGTGACCTGAGTGCGTGCATTGTGTGTCGATTCTGGCACCTGATGGACAGCTGTTACCTTCTTCTTATTCAACCTAGTGAGAGGGACATTTGTGTGCCTCACTACTGAGTCACCTATGATTAGTGTATTTGGCAAGGTGTTTAGCCTTAGGGGCTAAGGTTGAGGGGCACACTGTGGAGGTAAGCTATGTGTTCTGTGGTTTGTGCTGTTCATAGGTTCATAGAATAGATTTAAGGATATTTAGGTTCATAGAATAGAACCAGGCTAACTACCTTTGTGGGCCATTTTAAGCCTAGCCGATTACCCTATGTGAGAATCAAACCCTGCACCTTTGGTTTATAAGGCAAACACCTTAACCATTATGCCAACCTCCCACCCAGGGAGGTGGTAGAGTGCGTTTCTGTCTTGGAGGTCTCTGCTGTTTGGGTAAATTTCTATTGATAGCCTCCACGAAAGTGGGTGTGTGGTTTGTGTTTTTATGTGAGAGTTGTGATGGTGGGTGTTCTGGAGGGCTATGCATTCCATGTGATGTGGTGCGGGTGTTGACCTTCCCCTCTTGACCAGCTAGTCCGGTCTTGGCTGGAGAGTGCATAGCTTCCAATGATACAAGTGCATCTCTCACAAATCTGAGTGTTGGAAGGTAAGAGGAGAGGGTTGTCTGTGTACATGAGGCAGCAGCTACACTGCCTCAGAATGCCCAAGTGCACCAGGTTAATAGGAAAAAGCACAGGAAACTGCCCTTTAATCATGCCAGGAGGGGTGGTTGTAACTACTAAGTACTGGAGCTATTTCCATGAAGAACGACTATTGCTGATGGCGCTTAGGTGTGTTACAATAATTGCTACAAAAACCTGCTGAAGTGCAAAGCGATTAAGATATCTGAAGTGCAAGCGAGAGAGAGAACTAGCAAGATATATGGGAAAAACCGAACAGCAGACTTTCTGGCACCATTAATAGTTTACCTCAGCTCGTTGCTGCTTCGCGGAGCTTAAACAAGCCCAAACCTGCACAAATGCAGGCTTTTAAACCAGAAAGTAGAAAGGGATGGAAAAACTGCCCAAACGGCCAATAAACTACAATTTCTGGGAAATTTGTGGTAGATAGACTACCTAGTGCTTACCACTCCCACTGATAATCTAGAAGGCTTCCCTCCAACATATAAAGGCTTGGGGGGGGGGGGCTCAGAAGCTTACAAACAGTCCTGGATACAGCAAATCTGTGTCTGGACTAGACTGGTAACAGGAAAGGTGGGAAACAAGAGCAAACACAGGCTTTCTCATTCTTCCTCGACCGGTGGGACTGAGTCCCCAGCTACAACAAACCTTGGGCGGTCATCATGGAAGGAAATTCCGGAGCACTGCATAACCAAAAGCAGCACTACTTCTGGACACTATGTCCAATTTGTAGTGGGAAATAAAGTGAGAATTAGAGCAGGAGGCAGTTGAACAAATGTCATCAATTGAAACTTTAGCCCAAAAGGCTTGAGAAGTTGCCATGGAAATAGTAGAGTCAGCCTTAACTTGTTGAGATAACGGAACACCTTTGGACTTGAACAAAATGCAATCTCTTAACCATTTAGCTAAGGTAGTTTTGGTAACTGGTTTGCCCTTTTACGCATGCAAAAAGGATATGAAAAGTTGGTCAGATTTTCTGAAAGATTTCATTCTGTCTAGATAAAAATGCAACTTCCTGTGGACATCTAAGAGGTGAAGTGTGTATTCTCCTTTGTTTTGGAAATGAGGGAAAAAGACCAGTAGACTGATTGTTCTCAGTTGCACCTTTGGGAAGAAAGGATGGATTAGTATGTAAAGTTACTATGTCTTTGTGGAAAATTAAGTAAGGAGATTTAGAGGACATGGCTTGCAATTCAGATACTAGTCTTGCAGACGTGATAGCCACCAGAAAAATAGTCTTCCAAGATAAAAAGTTTAAATCTACATTGGCTGAAGGTTCAAAGGGAGGAAGAACCAGGGCCTGCAAAATCATAGTTAGATCCCAAGGGGGTGTTGGATCTTTGACAGAAGGGCAAAGAAGGAAAGTCCCTCTAAGAAAGGCCTTGCACAATCTATATGAGGCTAAAGAAGACGCATTTTCTCCTAAATGAAAATTCAAAATGGCTGCTAAAGTACAGTTTTGTACCTACCATAAATGTAGATGTTAGAGTGTAGACACTGCTGCAGTCATTACACCTGGGATATCCTGCCGTCAGGTGGTTCCCCAGCCAGCCTGAGTTCCAAAGTCTTGGTCCGGCGTCGGTTGCTGTCGCCTCCTCCCCGACGTCAGTGAGACAGGGGTATATAAGATGCAGCCGACGCCATTTTCTTCAGTTTTTCTTGCCCCAGATGTCAGGTGCCCCCAAATAGGTAGGCAATTCAAATTGCTAATAAAACATACATAAGAAAAACAAACAACATACTTTCAGCTACCAGGAAATACTCCCCATAGGTAGTAAAATGTAGAGGAACTAGGTACGTACTAGCCAGTAAGAGGGGAAGGAGGGAGGGTAACCTGGACTGCAGCAGTGTCTACACTCGAACATCTACATTTATGGTAGGTACAAAACTGTACTATGTTCATCGCGTGACACTGCTGCAATCATTACACTTGGGTAGAATCCCAAAGCTGAGGTAGGGTGGTTGGTTCTATAAGGCATTAGGGGTGGCTATAAGGCCCTGCAGCACTGCAGAGGTGAAACCAGCTCTGGATTTACAGTATAGAGGCAGATGGTAATGCTTGGTGAAGGTATGCACAGAGCTCCATGTTGCTGCTTCCAAAATATCCTTGGTAGGTATTCCTCTGAGGTAGGCAGTTGAAGTGGCTGTTGCCCTGGTGGAGTGAGATCTAATGCTGTTAGGCACAGGTTTTCCATGGTGCGTATAGCAGAAACGTATGCAATGTCCTATCCATTTGGAAATAGTCCATTTTGAAATAGCTTTTCCCCGTGCTGCTGCAGCATATGCTACCGATAATTGCTCAGATTTTCTGAAAGCGTTGGTTTTGTCCAAGTAGAAGTGTAACTGCCTGTGAATGTCCAATGAATGCAGTAGTCTTTCCCCTTTATTCTGTGGTTTTGGATAAAAAGTAGGCAAGTGAATGGTTTGATTTAGAGACACACTTGAAACCACCTTAGGCATAAACGTAGGGTTAGTTCTTAAGGACACCCTGTCCTGGTGGAAAATGAGGAAAGGTTCCACTGCCATTAGTGCCTGTAATTCTGAAACTCTTCTTGCAGAAGTTATTGCCAGGAGCAGAGCAGTTTTCCAAGAAATGTATTTTAATTCTGCCGTGCTAGCTGGTTCAAAAGGAGGTAAAGTCAATTTTTCCAAAACAAAGTTGAGGTCCCAAGTAGGAGTAGGTGCTCTACGGGGCGGTCTTATGTTTTTTGCCCCTCTGAGGTACTGTTTTAGCAAAGGATTAGAGAAAATTGGTGGATCCGTGTTGTAATGTGCAGAGATGGCAGAGGTGTGGATCTTGATGGATGAAAAGGAGAGGCCTTTGTCCAGCATCTCAGTCAAATATTGTAGTATCTGAGGAATGTTTGGCACAAGAGGATCAAGGCTGTGAGCCTGGTTCCAGGCACAGAATCTCTTCCATTTGTCAGAGTAGGCTTTCCTGGTACTAGGCCTTCTGGCATCCAGAATGACATCCATAACTGCTTTGGAGAGAGGCATTGCTTGCGTGGCTAGGGAATCTTCCTTGCAGCTAGGTTTAGTGTCTTTAGCTGGCTGTGGAGTAACTGATTGTTGCGCTGAGACAGCAGATGTGGTATTTGAGGCGAAATCCAGGGTGGTCCTTGTGCTAAGTTCTTTAAGATTGGGTACCAGTGCTGGCGTGGCTAGTCTGGTGCAATCAGGATAATTTTTGGCTCTTCTTGCCTGGCCTTTATGAGTACCTTTGGGAGAAGAGGCAGTGGTGGGAAAGCATATACTTGTATGTTTGTCCAGCTGAATGAGAGGGCATCCACTTTCCATGCTTGCGGATGGTAACTCCTTGTGCAGAATTTCTTTAGCTGGCAATTCACTGGGGAGGCCAAACAGATCTATGTCCGGGCTCCACCATTTCTTTGTTACCATTCTGAATATTTGAGGATTCAATTCCCATTCGTGGGGATCCATGATATTTCTGCTTAAGTCGTCTGCCAGTGTGTTTTTCTCTCCTGGCAGGAATTGTGCTTGTAGATGAACTTGATAGTTTATAGCTGTGTTCCACAAGGTCATGGCTTGTCTGCAGAGGGGGTAGGAGTGAGTGCCCCCTTGCTTATGTACCACATAACTGTGGTATTGTCTGTTTTTAGTAGTAATTGTCCTGGATGCAACAGGTCCTTGAAAGCTATAAGGGCATTTTATACAGCTAGTATCTCTTTTTGATTGATGCGCAGATGCCTTTTGTCCTGCGTTCCAGTTGCTCTGAATACATTTTTCTGCCATGTGTGCTCCCCAGCTGTAATCCGATGCATCTGTTGTCAGTGTTTGCCTGGCTGTGGGTTGAGTGAAAGGCTGTCCCTTGTTGAGGTGACAAGCTTGAACCCACCAGCGAAACTCCTGTTGAAGGCAAGGTATTAGCGGTATAACTGTTTCCAAACTTTGACAGTGTTGAGACCATACACTCTTTTAGGTACCATTGTAGTTTCCTCATATGCAGTCTGGCATATGTAATTAGTAGTATGCAAGATGCCATGAAGCCCAAGGCCTGCAGAATTTTTCTTGCAGGGAGCTAGGTCTTTGTTGCCATCAATTGAAAGTATTGAGTCAGTTGTCCTTGTTTGTCTGGTATGAGATAAGCCATCTGGGCCGTTGTGCTCAAGCTGGCACCCAGGAATATAATCTCTTGTGAGGGCACTAGTTTTGATTTATTTTCGTTTACTGTGTACCCCAGGCAACTTAACTTTTTTACAAATGCCAGATGCTTTAGAAGAGTGTTCTTGCTCTCTGCTTAAATCAGGCAGTCGTCCAGGTACGGATAAATTTTAATTCCTTTCTGTCTGCAAAATGCAATTACTGGTGCCAGGCACTTTGTGAAGACCCTGGGTGCAGTAGATAAGCCAAAGGGCAGTGCAGAGAATTGGTAGTGCATTGAACCAGCTATGAATCTGAGGTAACATCTGCAGTTTTGTCTGATAGGGACATGCAGGTATGCCTCTTTGAGGTCCAAAGTCACAAGCCAAGCTTTCTTGCCCAGCATGGGAAAAAGCTGCTGTAATGTTAACATTTCGAATTTCGGAACATCCAGGTAAGTGTTTAGAGATGAAAGATCCAGAATGGGCCTCCAGGCTTTGTCCTTTCTGAATACCAGAAAGAGTCTTGAGTAAAATCCTTGTCCTTGCTCCTGTGATGGTACCTTTTGAATAGCTCTCATGTCCACGAGTGCTGTAATTTGTTTTTGAGCCTCTGCCCATTGATTTGGTGGCAGATTTGGCATTCTTTTTAACCTTGGCAGAGTGTGAAAGTGGAACCTGTAACCTTGAAATACAATGTTGAGAACCCATGTCTTTGGTGATCATTTGCCAATTGTGGTAGAAGAGTGCCAGTTTTCCTCCCAAAGGGGCTGCCAAGGCGGATTTGTTTGGCAGCTGTAGTGGGAAGTCATCGGAGCTGCTTTTTATATGGTTGTGGCCTGTCTTCCCCTTCTTTCTGGCCTGATGCAACCCATTGTTGAGGCCTGTAAGGACCTTGTGTTTGACTTCTACCTCTTGGACGTCTGTATCTTCCCCTTTGAGGTCTGTCTGTAATTGGAAAGGACCAATTCTTAGTTGGCCAGTTTCTGCTAAATCGAGGAGGCTGTACCTGCAAGAAATCCTTCACTGTTTGCATAGATTTTGCCTTATCCTCCATTTTCTTTAATACCTCTTCTACCTTAACTCTAAATAACACATCCTGCTGCAAAGGTGCATCCAATAATTTTGCTTTAACATGATCTGGTAAACGTATGTTCTTTTAACCAAGCATGTCTTCTAATAACAGAGCCTATAACTGCTGCTCTGCAGGAGGCCTTAGAGAATCAAAACCACATTGCAAAGTATGATTTCCCACTTGTTCAGCTGCATGAAATAAATCCTGCATTTCTTTAAAATTAGGAGAATCTGATTCTGGAAGCATTTTTTGTTTTAACTGAGACAGTAAAAATTGCTGATATTTTAGCATGTGAAACTGGCAAATTAAGGCTCTCATTGCTAAAGTTGCAGACGTATATACTTTCTTTCCCCATCTGTCTAATGCTCTGGAATCTCTGTCAGAGGGAACTGGATTCTTGACTGATGAGGCCTTAACTCCTTTGGGTCCCAGAGAAATAGTTTCAGGGTCAACGACAGGGCTTTTATACAGAAATTTATGCGAGTCAGGGACTCTGTAGTATCTGTCAGGTTTAACAGGGGCTGGAGGTAAGGAATCAGGATTTAAGCTGGATTCAGTATACACACATCATCGACAATATCTAACACTGGCGGAATAGCAAGGGGTCTGTGTTGAGGTAATAAAAGGAAGTCTCTGAGCCTTTTCATGGATTCTGAGTAATCCTGGCCCTCCCAGTGGAAATGTTCCCTCATGGTATGTAGGGTTTCCCCAAAGGAGTAGTCCCTCAGGCGATGAGGCTGATGGAATAGATTCCTCAGCATCAGAATCCTCATAAGGGGGTAAAGAGTATCCTAAGTCTGAGGATGAATCAGAAGAGATGGACACCTTGTCAGATGAGTCAGTCTGCATCCTATCTAGGCCTTTTATCAGGAGGGGGATGGGACCCCCTGATCAGAGTAATTAGGTCTTCGGACATTTTGAGCATTTGTTTCTTAGGCATGGAGGCCTGTCCTGGAAAATGCTGAATTTGTTTCTTTGATTTTAAAGGAGGCTTAGGCTTAGCGGAGGGTTTAATGCTTAACTGAGTAGGTCTAAAGACACCCTCTGTAGCTGTGGGTTGTTCAGCTACTCCGGATCCCTCTGAAAGGTTAGTCTCGGTAGGCTGAAGAGCTTGTGTGTCCGAAGGTCCAGCCATCTCCACATGGGAGTCAGAGGCAGCTTGTGGTTCTACAGAAGCGGTCGTCAGGGGCTGCGAAGGCACCTCACTGAAAACCGGAGAACTGGTATCTGGCCTAGAGGAGGCTTCGTCAGTTTTGGGCCTCGGATGCCTATCCTTGTCTCTGCGCTTTTTGTGTATTCCGGTCGTCAGAAATTCTGACGGCATGGTATAATTGAATTTTCTACCAAAATAATGTTGGGCATAATCAAACCAACATTTAATAGTGCGCTTGTTAAACCTAGCACAAAACCAACAACCAGTAACGTCGTGGTCATGGCCTAATCATGGGATACAATATGAATGGAAATCCTTATGAGGTATTTGCTTCCCACAAGAAATACAGTTATTAACTTTTACTGACATCAGTCTGAGGCAAGAAAAAGTTTCCCCAACGGGGTACTTAGCTTTGTAGAAGACTTCAGTTCTGGATTCGGAATGAAAATCTCAGGAGACGGCCGACCGGCACTTGCGAACTGCTTTTGCTTCAGGCATCGTGCGGCAAGAAAGACTGCAGAAAATGGCGTTGGCTGCATCTTCTATACCCCTGTCGCACTGACGTCAGGGAAGAGGCGACAGCAACAGACGCCGGACCAAGACTTTGGAACTCTGGCCGACTACGGGACCGCCTGACGGCAGGATAACCCAAGTGTAATGACTGCAGCAGTGTAACACGATGAACATCTTTCTTTCTTTTGGCTAATAACAGTCTGAGATGAGCTGCGACTACCACCATGCATTTGGTAAACACCCTGGGGGCTGTGGTGAGACCAAAGAGAAGCACTCTGAACTGGTAATGATCGGCTCCCAGCCTGAAGCTTGGGTATCTTCTGGACGGCCTGTCCATCTTGATGTGGCAGTACACATCCCATGGAGCATATCCAGTCATCCATTTTCGAGACAGGTAGAATGGACTGGATCGTGACCATCCTGAATTTTTTACTTTTTATCAACTTGTTCAGGGATGTCAGATCCAAGATGGGCCTGAGATTCCTCGTCTTTTCTGGTACTAAAAAGAACATAGAGTAAAAGCCCAAACCAAACTGATTTTGCGGGACTTTCTGGATGACGCTTTTCTGTAACAGCTTTGAGATTTCCAACTACACTGCCTCTTTCTGACTGGGTGGAACATCCGGGAGAGAGGTTTTTGGCTTGGGCGATTTTGAAAAGGGAATTAAGTACTCTATGGATACAATCCTTTGCACCCACCAATCATTTGTGATGGCTAGCCAGACGTCTGGGTGCAAGGATAAGCACCACCCCCCACCGCCAACTGCCTCCAGTGAAGGATAGTCTGGAAATCTCTCAGGGTCTGTCCTAGAAGGAATCCCAAGACCCTTGATTTTGTGGACCCCCTCTCTCACGTGGGTGGCATCTACCATTGTAACAGTTTTTCCCCGTCTCTCCTCTGGGGGAATATTCTCCCTGTGATGTCTGAAAAGGATTCAGATTTTTTTAACCACAGCTCGCCTCCCCCTACTGATTCCTGGACAAGTATCTATTGGGGGGGGGGTGGAAAAATGGATCGTGATGGCAGACAAGAGTCTGTCTGTCTTTCTCACTATGGGAGACTGTGTCTCTAACAGTGGGCCCAAACAAAGATAATCTGTCAAAAGAGCCACTGACAAAGGATGCCTTGAAGGGTTCTGTGAGACCACAAAGCTGCATCCAGGCATGACGTCTAATAGCAATGCAAGAACCGGCGGCCCTAGAGGAACCCTCCGCCACATGGGAGATTAGCCTCATGGACACATTCAGTATAGATTGCAGAGTGGCCAGTCTGGAGGATAAGCATTTCCTGTCCACATTAGACATGGACTCTGGGATCAAGCTAGAGAGTTCTTTGATTAAATCCCTCTATAGCCTGGGGAAATGGGAAAGGTAGTTTAAGGCTTGTAAAGCCAGACGAGGCGTAAACTCTCTTTTCTGAATCTGTCCATCACCCCAGATCGCGTGTTAGGAGGATGGACCAAGGAGCTTTTCTGGGATAGCTCCTTGTTAGTGGCTACTGTAACAACCAGGACATCTATCAGAATACCCTTGGTTCAATGGGTTTGGGGGAGCACTGAGGAATTTGTCCGCAAGCTTTGATATCAGTTCTACACTGTCAGGATCAATCCACGCCCTGATTGACACCAAATCAATAAAAGCATCAGCAGGGGGGAGGGGCACAAAAGCCTCCAAGAACACCGATTCTCTGGGGTCGGGCTCCGGAAGACCATCCACCTCTAAGGTGCAAGATTTCCAATAGGACTCCAAAACAGACATCCTCAGGTGGAGATCTGGGGGACCCTTCCCCTTCCTCAAAATTGGTATATTCAGTGACTAACTCCTCTGGAGAAGTGAGGTGACTCCTCTTGCAGCTTCTTTTCCGAGGAATCTCCTCAGTAGGGCATTCCGGGGAGCCATCAGAAGAGATCTGGGGTCCCAAAGTTGGAAGTGCTTGTAGGCTTTGCTGGGCCAGCTGTCCTGAGGGGGGCAGTGGTGATTTTTCAGACACAATCTCCAAAGGGGAGAGAAGTGGATCCGAAAACAGGATACCCAAGGATCTTATGGGCATAGAAATGACTCTCTCCACCGCCTCAAAGGTAAAATGGGTCAAAGGAACCAAAAAGTCCCCTGCAGAGCCAAAACTGCTGGGAAAAATGATCCCCAAACATGCCCAGCTCTCCACTCCAAGAGGGAAGCTGGAGCTGAGCTGATGAATGCCGAAGCTCCAAGGGGAGACGACGTCTCTGAAAACTTTGGAGTCAAGGTCAACCTCTCAGAGGTGACATCAAAGCTTCGGCTCAGACAGCCACTCTGCTCCGAGACAGTTGGAAAGTGTAGTTGTGTACACTTAGCATAAATGTAGATGTTCAAGTGTATTCACTGTTGCAGTCATTACATTTGGGTTATCTGCTTGCAGGTAACCCTCAGTCAGCCTCATTAACAAAGTCTTGGGTCCTGCGTCGGTTGCTGTCCCTTCTTCCATGACGTTAGGTCGTCAGGGGTATAAAACATGCAGCCGACGCCATTACATCAGTTTTTCTTCCCCCAGATGTCAGGTGCCCTAATGGGAAGCAACTAAATACAAAAGTACAACGATATACCTCCAATAAAAAGCAAATACACCAAAAAGGCTTTTAAGCATAGTAAAGGAAAGTAGAGGTATATCCAAAAGAAGTTAGGGGGCTGGAGGGAGGGTAACCAGGACTGCTACAGTGAATACACTCGAACATCTACATTTATGGTAAGTGTACACAACTGTACTATGTTCTTCATGTTTCACTGTTGCAGTCATTACATTTGGGTAAATTCCCAAAACTATGGTTGGGAGGAGGAATTTAGATAGCATTAGGACCAGCTACAATGCCCTGCAAGACTGCAGTGGCAAAGCCAGCTCTAGATTTAGAGAAAAATGTCAAATTATAATGCTTGGTGAAAGTATGTACAGAACTCCAGGTAGCAGCTTCTAGATATCCCTGGTAGGGACGCCTCTGAGAAAGGCTGTAGAGGTAGATGCAGCCCTGGTGGAGTGACGTCTGATCCTCTGGGGGATAGGTTTTCCATGGTGTTTATAGCAAAAATGAATGCAATGGCCTATCCATTTAGAAATGGTTTGCTTTGAAATAGCCTTCCCCTCTGCCCCTGCAGCAGATGCCACCAGCAGTTGTTCAGATTTCCTTTGAGGTTTAGTCCTGTCCAAGTAGAATCTAAGTTGTCTGTGCACATCTAAGGAATGCAGTACCTGTTCCCCTTTGTTCTGTGGATTGGGAAAGAAGGTTGGCAAATGAATGGACTGATTTAAGAGCCACACTGGATACCACCTTGGGCATGAAGGATGGATTGGTTCTGAGGGACACCCTGTCCGCATGAAAGATGATGAAAGGCTCCACTGCCATAAGAGCCTGTAATTCAGACACCCTTCTAGCTGAAGTGATTGCTAAAAGGAAAGCTGTTTTCCAAGAAAGAAATTTTAAGTCTGCAGTAGCAACTGGCTCGAAAGGAGGTAGAGTGAGCTTCTCCAAAACAAAGTTAAGGTCCCAGGCTGGGGTTGGAGCTCTCCTGGGTGGTCTCAAATTTTTGGCCCCTCTGAGGAACTGCTTGAGCACTGGATGAGAGAAGAGGGGAGGTTATATGTTATAATGAGCTGAAATGGCTGAGGCGTGGATTTTAATGGAGGAAAAAGACAGGCTCTTGTGAAGCATCTCAGTTAAATATTGTAAAATCTGAGGTAAATTGGGTGCTGCTGTGCTCATCCATTGAGATTGGTTCCAGGCACAGAATCCCATTTTTCAGCATAAGATTTTCTAATTCTAGGCCTCCTTGCCTCTAAAATGATATTGATCACAGGTTTACTGAGGGATGGTAAAGGAGAAATTATGTAATTAGTCAGGCTGCAAGGGCCAGTGTTAGAAGCTGAGGGTGCAGAATCTGGTTCTCCTGCTGAGACAACAGGGAAAGAGTCTGAGGCAGGTGCCATGGGGATAACCATGACACACTGCGCAGGAGGGGGTTGCCAGTGTTGGCGTGGCCAGTCTGGAGCAATCAAAATCATCCTTGGTTTGTCCTGTTTTATTTTTAGTAGTACTTTGGAGAGCAGAGGCAGACAGGGGAAGGCACAGACTGATAGGTTTTTCCTGCTGAAGGACAGAGCATCCACTTTCCAGGCTTGTTTGTGGGGAGTCCTTGTGCAAAATTTGTCCAATTGGTAGTTCTGGGGAGAGGCAAACAGGTCTATTATCTGGGCTCCCCCATTTGCTTCTCACCATGTTGAGAATCCTTGGTTCCAGTTTCCACTCGTGTGGGTCCATGAGGTTTCTGCTTAGTCCGTCTGCCAGTGTATTTCATTTTCCTGGCAGGAATTGAGCTTGTAGGTGCACTTGGTAGCTCAAGGCTGTGTTCAACAATGCCATGGCTAGTCTGCAGAGGGGGTAAGAATGTGTACCCCCCTGCTTGTTTATGTACCACATAACAGTGGTGTTGTCCGTCTTTACCATTAGTTGTCCTGGAAGAATGTGGTCCTTGAAGGCTGTCAGAGCATTCTGTACAGCTAACATTTCTTTTTGATTGATGTGCAGGTGCATTTGACTTTGGTTCCATTTGCCCTGAATGCACTTCCCTGCCAGGTGACGGCAGGGGGTGGTGTGAAAGGTAGTCCCTTGTTTTGGTGGCAGGCCACTGCCCACCAAAGGAGCTCTAGGCGTAGGCAAGGTATGATAGGAATCATTGCTTCTAGATCCTGAGAATGTTGACACCATAGGCTTTTTACATACCACTGTAGTTTCCTCCTATGCAGTCTTGCATATGGAATTAGAAGAATGCAGGAGGCCATGAACCTCAAGGCTTGCAGTATTTGTCTTGCAGATAGCAGGGTTTTTGTGGCCACTTGTTTAAACTAGGTTGTCAAATTAATTTACATCTCTGCCGTGAGATAAGCCATCTGGGAAGTTGTATTCAAGCTTGCTCCCAGGAATATAATTTGTTGACAGGGTACCAGGTATGATTTCTTTTCGTTTATGGTGTACCCCAGACAAGTTAGAACCCTTTGTACAAGCACTTTGTGAATACCCTGGGCGCAGTAGATAAGCCAAAGGGCAGTGCGGAGAACTGATAGTGCCGTGTAATCTGCTTTGAAGCGTAGATATCTTCTGCAAGATTCCCTGATTGGGATGTGCAGGTATGCTTCTTTTAAATCTAGTGTTGCCAACCGGCATCTTTGCCTAGCATAGGAAGTAATTGGTGAAGAGTCAGCATCTTGAATTTTGAATTCTGGAATCCAAAAAGGTGTTTAGAGTAGACAGGTCCAGGATAGGATGCCATGAATTGTCCTTTCTGGGTACCAGGAAAAGTCTCGAGTAGAAACCTTGTCCTTTTTCCTCTTCTGGTAGCAGCTGAATAGCCCCCATGCTTAAGAAAAAATACTTGTTTTTGGGCCTCTGCTCACTGATTTGGGGGTAGATCCAGCCACCTGCTTGGTGTTGGCAACGTGTGGAAGTGAAATCTGTATCCCTGGGACACTATATTTAAAACCCATTTGTCCTGGGTAATGAGTTCCCAATTCTTTGCATGAAGAGCAATCGTTCCCCCCAAAGGGGCAGTCAGTTGATAAGTGCTTGGAAATTTTAAAAGGAAGTCATTGAGGCTGTTTACCATGGGGGGGGGGGGGAGTCTTATTATTCACAGATTTGGAAGTGGAGGCCCCCCACTGCTTAGTCCTGTGTGTCCCCTGGGACTGAAACCTGGGCTTTTTGCTGTGTCTGGGTTTAGCTTGAGAAGACCTGGAAGGGGCTGGAAAGGACCAATTCTTAGAGGGCCAGTGCCTACTAAATCTAGGATGCTGAACTTATAAGAAATCTTTAACAGTTTGCATAGATTTAGCTTTATCTTCCATCTTTTTAAGAACTTCCTCAGCTTTGTTGCCAAACAGGATGTCCTGATGTAAGGGAGCATCCAACAATTTAGCTTTAACATGATCAGGCAAAGTCTGCTCCTTAAGCCAAGCATGTCTTCTGATCACAGACCCAATAACAGCAGCCCTGCAAGAGGCCTCTAATGAATCAAAACCACATTGCAAAGTATGTTTTCCAACTTGTTCAGCAGAATGCATTAAATCCTTTAATTCTTTATTTTCCACACAGGCAGGAGTCATCATCATTTTCTGTTTAAGCAATCCGATAACATGTTGCTGAAACTTTAACATATGAAACTGGCAGTTTAAAGCCCTAATGGCCAAGGTTGCAGAAGTGTAAACCTTCTTTCCCTATCTATCCAGCGTCCTGGAGTCTCTATCAGAAGGGGTAGGATTTTTAGCAGTAGAAGCCTTAATGCTCTTGGGCCCCTGTGAAATAGTCTCTGGATCTGCAATAGGATTTTTAAAAAGGAACTTGTGGGACTCGGGGACCCTGTAGTATCTGTCAGGTTTTCTGGGAGCAGGAGGCAAAAAATCAGGGGCCAAACTAGATTCCGAAAAAGCATCATCAACAATGTCTAGTACAGGAGAATCAGCTAAAGGCCTATGCTAAGGTAGGAGAAGGAAATCCCTAAGCCTCTTTTATGAATCAGAAAAATCCTGGCTTTCCCAGTGGAAATGCTCCCTTAGAGTATGTAAGGTTTCCCCACAAGAAAAATCCTCAGGAGGGGAAGCAGAGGGAATGGAGTCCTCTGCATCAGAATCTTCATAAGTAGATAAAGGGCAAATCCAGATCATCAGAAGAATCAGAAAAGACAAAACCCTGGTCAGACGATTCATAATCGACTTCAGTCCTAGGCCTCTTAGAAGGGGGGGTGGCTACCCCTGATTAAGAGTTATTAGATCTTCAGCCGTTCTTATCATTTGTTTTTTAGGCATAGAGGCCTGAGCATGTGGCCTGGGCATCGTTTTTTTTAGGTATGGTTTGAGATTTAGGCCTAGGTAAAGAAGATGGCGTCGGTTTAATATGCAAGTCCATAGGCCTGAATACACCCTCAGAAGCCGGTGCCTGCACAGCGGCTCCGGACCCATCCAAGGTAGAGACATCCATGGGTTCCATAGATGAAGCATCTCATGGCATACCGGACTCTGAATGGGTCTCAGTAGATGCCTACGAATCAGAAGTAGTGGGTATCAGGGGCTGCAAAAGCACCTCAATGAGTACCGGCGAACTGGCGACTGGCTTAGGAGAAGTGTCGTCGGCAGTTTTGGACCTCGGCGGCCTGTCTCTGTCTTTATCTATGTATTTTTTCAGAATTCCGGTAGTTGGATGACTAATTGACATTTCTGGATAATTAAATCAAGAACCGAAGTATTTAGAGGCAAAAATATACAGACAACGGATAGTGCACCGATTAAATAAAGCACAAAACCGACAGCAAGGTACGTCATGATCAGGGCCTAAGCAAGGAATACAGTACGAATGAAAATCGTTATGAGGTGTTTGCTTTCCACAAGTAATGCAATTATTAACTTTTACTGACATCGGTAAGGAGCAAGAAAAAGTTTCCCCAACAGGGTACTTGGCTTTAGTTGAAGACTTCTGTTCTGAAACTCGAAAACGAAAATTTCAGGAGTCAGGCGACCGGCACTTGCAAACTGCTTCTGCTTCAGGCACCGCACGGCAAGAAAGACTGATGTAATGGTGTCGGCTGCATGTTTTATACCCCTGACGTCATGGAAGAAGGGACAGCAACTGACACAGGAACCAAGACTTTGTTAATCAGGCCAACTGAGGGCTACCTGCAAGCAGATAACCCAAATGTAATGACTGCAACAGTGAAACATGAAGAAAGTACAGTTTTGTACCTACCATAAATGTAGATGTCCGATAGGTATGCATCTGCAGTCCTTACATATGGGTTGTCCTGCCTCAGGCAGCCCTTCGGTCAGCCGGATTCCAAAGTCTGGGTCCGGCGTCAGCTGATGTCACCCTTTCCCCAACGTCAGAGCGCCTGGGGTATAAAAGAATCAGCCGACGCCATCTTCCTCAGTTTTTCTTGCCCCAGATGCCAGGTGCCCTCTAAGGAAGGCTAAATTTGGAGAAATGCAAAATATTCCAAACATGCACAGTAATAAAAAAAACAAATACACCATAATGAATAACCCCAGCTAGCTATAAGAGGGATAAGTACCCAAGAAATACCACAGAGGGGAAGGAGGGAGGGAAAACCTGACTGCAGATGCATACCTATCGGACATCTACATTTATGGTAGGTACAAAACTGTACTATGTCCTTCAAGTATGCATCTGCAGTCCTTACATATGGGTAGAATACCATAGCCAAGCTGGGGGTGGTAGGATCTAAGAAAATGATGGTGTAGCTAAAATGCCCTGCAGGACTGCCGTAGCAAAGCCTGCTCTGGATCTGGAATATAAGGGCAAATTGTAATGTTTGGTAAATGTATGCACGGAGCTCCATGTAGCAGCTTCTAAAATGTCCTTTGTATCCACCCCTCTTAAAAAGGCTGTGGAGGTGGCTGTGGCTCTGGTGGAATGAGGCCTGATGTTAGCTGGCACAGCTTTTCCATGATAAGAGTAGCAGAATCGAATGCAATTTCCCATCCATTTTGAAATTGTCTGTTTGGAAATTGCTTTGCCTTGGATGCCTGCAGCATATGATACCAACAGCTGGTCAGTTTTTCTGAAAGTCTTAGTTCTGTCCAAGTAGTAGCGTAACTGTCTGTGAATGTCCAGGGTATGCAGAAGTTTTTCTCCCTTGTTTTGCGGATCTGGAAAGAAGGCAGGCAGGTGAATAGCTTGGTTCAATGAGACCCTGGATACCACCTTTGGCATGAATAAAGGATTGGTTCTCAAGGAGACTCTGTCCTGATGAAAAGTAAGAAATGGTTGTACTGCCATGAGTGCCTGCAATTCAGATACTCTTCTTGCTGAGGTTATGGCCAGAAGGAAGGCAGTCTTCCAAGACAGGAACTGTAACTCTGAAGATGCTGCTGGTTCAAAGGGAGGTAGAGTCAACTTTTCTAACATGAAATTAAGGTCCCATGTAGGCACCGGTGGTTTTCTTGGAGGATTGATGTTTTTAATTCCTCTTAGAAACTGCCTTAGGAGAGGATGAGAGAAGACAGGTGGATCAGTATTGTATTCTGCTGAAATTGCTGAAGCATGAATTTTTATGGAAGAGTAAGAAAGGCCATTGTGGAGCATTTCTGCCAAGTATTCCAGGATATGTGCCATGCTCATTACTGTGGCATCTAGGCTCTTTGCGGTGCTCCAAGTGTGGAATCTTTTCCATTTTGCTGAATATGCTTTTCTCGTGGAAGGTCTGCGAGCTTCCATGATGATATCCTTCACTCTCTTGGATAGCTCTTCCTGGTGAGGAGTCAAGGTATTCTCCAGGCTGTCAGCTGCAAGGTTTTCAGGCTGGAGTGCAGAGTTTTGTAATTGTGCTGTGTTAGGAGTGACCATTGTGGTAGAGGCTACGGTTTCGTGTGCGACAGGCATCGTAACAGTGGATACCAGTGCTGCCTCGGCCAATCCGGGGCTATTAGAATCACTTTTGGCTGCTCTGTCCTGATTTTCAGTAAGACCCTGGACATTAGTGGAAGAGGTGGAAATGCATACACTGTTAGAGTATTCCAGCTGAAAGAGAGGGCGTCTACTTTCCATGCTTGTGGGTGGTATGTCCTTGAACAGAATTTCTTCAGCTGATGATTGTGGTGGGAGGCAAAAAGATCTATATCCGGCCTTCCCCACAATTGTGTTATCTGAAGGAAGATGTCTGGGTGTAGCATCCATTCGTGTGGATCCATGGTATTTCTGCTTAGGCTGTCCGTCAGTATATTGTCTTTTCCTGGCACAAACTGGGATTGCAGCTGTATATTGAGTTTTAGGGAAAGCTCCCAAAGATTCATTGCTAGTCTGCAAAGAGGGTAGGAATGTGTACCTCCTTGCTTGTTTATGTACCACATAACTGTGGTATTGTCTGTCCTTATTAGCAGGTGGCCTTGATGTAAAAAGTCCTTGAAGGCCTCGATTGCATGTATGACTGCCAGCATTTCCTTTTGGTTTATGTGCATGTGCAATTCTTTCTGAGACCATAGTCCTTGGATGCATCTTTCCTCCATGTGTGCTCCCCATCCGTGGTCTGAAGCGTCCGAGGTAATGGTTTGGCTGGTTACTGGTTTGCCGAAAGGCAGACCCCTGTTTGACTGGCTTGCTTGGGCCCACCACAGGAATTCCTTTTGAAGGCATGGAATGAGTGGTATCAAAGTTTCTAGGCTGTGATTGTGCTGAGACCATAAACTCCTTAGGTACCATTGTAGTTTTCTCATATGCAGCCTTGCTTGTGGAATCAGAAGAATGCACGATGCCATGTAACCCAGGGCCTGCAGGATTTTCCTTGCAGTCATCTGAGTTTGTTTTGTCATATTTTTGAAGTAATCCGGTAGTTGTCTGTTTTTCTTCTGTGAGAAAAGCCATTTGAGTGGTTGTATCTAGTTCCGCACCCAGAAAAGTTATTCTTTGGGATGGCACAAGTCTTGACTTGGGATACACAGTCAACATTCACAAGGCCTGCAGAAGGCGGATGGCATAATTCAAATGTTTTTCCAAAATTTGTTGGCTGTCCGCTTGTATAAGGCAGTCGTCCAGATACGGGTATATCTGAATCCCCTGAAGTCTGCAGTGTGCAATTACTGATGCCAGGCATTTCGTGAATACTCTGGGCGCAGTAGATAAGCCAAAGGGCAATGCTGAGAATTGATAATGCTCTGAACCTGCAAGAAATCTGAGGTGTCTTCTGCAACTTTGTCTAATAGGGACATGCAGGTATGCCTCCTTGAGGTCTAGAGTTACCAGCCAAGACCCCTTGCCCAGCATGGGAAGGAGTTGCTGTAGGGTCAGCATTTTGAATTTTGGCACAATGAGATAAGTATTGAGTGCGGACAAATAGAGACTAGGCCTCCATTGTTTTTCTTTTCTTGGGACAAGGAATAGTCTGGAATGAAATCCTTGGCCTTGTTCTGCGAGAGGAACCTTTTCTATAGCTTTCATTTGCAATAGGTTGGCAGTTTGTTTTAAAGCCTCTGCCCTTTGATTTGGTGGCAGGTTTGGCATGCCTTTTCTTTTTGGTAATGTATGGAAATGAAACCTGTATCCTTTGTCTATTATTTGCAGTGTCCATTTGTCCCTTGTAATACTGTGCCAATTTCTTGAAAATAAAGACAATTTTCCACCCAAAGATGCTTCTAATTGAGCCCTGGTTGGCGGGATCAAGGTGAAGTCATTGAGTCTGTCCTTGTGCAGCAGTTGTTGGTCCTGCACTACCTCGCTGGTTAGGAGGTTGCCAATGACGTCCTCTGTAGGAGCCTCTAGCTTGCCCTCTACCTCTGGCACGCCTGTTCTTGCCTCTTTGATATCTCTCTTCCGGAAAGGACCAATTCTTAGAAGGCCAATTTCTGCTGAATCTTGGTGGTTGTACCTGGAGGAAATCTTTGACTGTTTGTACAGATTTAGCCTTTTCCTCAAATTTCTTTAATACCTCCTGAGCAGTGGAGCCAAATAACTTTTGCTTTTCTAGTGGAGCGTCCAGAAGCTTAGCCTTAACATGATCTGGCAGAGATTGTTCCTTCAGCCAAGCATGCCTACGTATGACTGCACCTGTCATTGCTGACCTACATGAAGCTTCCAATGCATCATAACCACACTGCAAGAAATGGTTGCTAACTTGTTGTGAATTATGTACCAGATCCTGAAGGGACTTACGGTCTAGGGGTTCAGGAGAAGACAGCTTTTTCTGCAATTCATCTAACAAATACTCTTGGTACTGTATCATATGAAATTGACAATTTAAAGCCCTCATAGACAGAGTGGAAGAAGTGTACACTTTTTTACCCCATCTCTCTAAAGCCCTGGACTCCCTTTCAGAGGGGAGTGAATTTTTAGTAGTGTCAGCTGCAACCCCTTTAGGACCCTGGGAAATAGTTTCTGGGTCAGCAGAGTGGGCCTTGTAAAGGAAATGATGAGAGTCCGGGACCTTGTAGTACCTATCGGGTTTAACAGGAGCCGGAGGGAGGGTGTCAGGGGTAGTGCTAGACTCAGAATACACATCATCAATGACACTTAAAACAGGAGGAATAGCCAACGGTCTATGCGGAGGTAAATGAAGAAAAGTCCTTAATCTCTTCCTGGAATCGGAGAATTCCTGGCCCTGCCATTGGAAATGCTCTCTCATGGAGTGAAGGGTCTCCCCAAAGGACAGCTCTTCAGGAGGGGAGGCAGAGGGAATGGATTCCTCTGCATCAGAATCCTTGTAGGCCGTGAAGGCATCCTCCTGGTAATCTGTTAGAGCAGAGCCATCAGAGGCCTCATCAGAGGACTGAGGATCAGCGGACTCAGCCCTGGGCCTTTTTTCTGGAGGGGGTTGAGAGCCCCTGTCCAGATGAGGCTGGGATCCCCTGATTAAGGAAATAAGATCCTCAGCCAAACTTAGTATCTGTGAACCTGTAGTGGATCCCTGAGGAATAGTCTTGGGAGGCAGAGTTTTTTGCTGCTTAGCAGCTTTAGCCCTAGTGAATGCTTTAATGGACATGGATGCAGGAGGCCTGGCTGCTCCATGTGCAGGGGTAGTCTTATCTAAGGGAATGGTGTCGGTAGTTTCCTGAACACCAGTTTCCGAGGGTAAATCCAAAACAGACTCAGAAGAAGGCGCCAGGGCCGAGGCTGTCGGTTGTACCGTTTCCACGGTCGGAAGTACCAAGGACTCTGTTTCAGCCGAGACCGAGACACTTGCGGTAGGCCTAGGCGTGGTTTCAGCCGAAACCACGATCCGCGTGTCGGTCCTTGTCCTTCCGTTTTTTGGTTAAATGAGAAGTCGGAGTCTCCGACGACATTTTATAAAAGAAACTAGCCCCAAAGAATTCCTCTGCAAACTCCGACCGACGCCTAAGAGTGCGTCGATTAAAGGAGGCACAGGCAGTACAGGCCGAGATGTCGTGGTCTGGGCCTAGGCAAGGGAGGCAGTAGGAATGGAAATCCTTATGAGGTATTTGTTTCCCACAAGTCAAGCAATTATTAACTTTAAGCGTTTGATCTGACATCGGCTGAGGCAAGAGAGAGTCCCCAACGGGGTACTTAGCTTTTTGAAGTCTTCGGTAGCTGAATTTACAGGAGCTGGCCGACCGGCACTTGCGAACTGCTTCTGCTTCGGGCACCACGCGGCAAGAAAGACTGAGGAATATGGCGTCGGCTGATTCTTTGATACCCCAGGCGCTCTAACGTCGGGGAAAGGGAGACATCAGCCGACGCCGGACCCAGACTTTGGAATCCGGCCGACCGAAGGGCTGCCTGAGGCAGGACAACCCATATGTAAGGACTGCAGATGCATCCTTGAAGGACATCACCTGAGCGAGTCAGAGTAGGCGCTGGGGTCAAAGCGAGAGCCACTGTCTGCTCTGACGGCTTGGCTCTCAAGGAATTCGGATCCAAGGGTTCCGAAACAGCAGGTCGGACCAGAAAAGGAGCTAAGGGTTTAAAGGGTGACTGTCTCACCACAGTCCCGGTAGGGGATGGGGCTGATAAGACCCCTACCTGGATCTGCATCTGAAGGAACTGCATCATCAATCTGTCTACTTCCGACTCTGAAAAGGTTGTGGGTAGACCTGACAGATGATGCTCTGGAAGGACATCTAGACACAATCCTCAGGGACCTCTCTATGTGAAGCGAACCTGCGAACAGAGTAGGGAGCTCTGAAGACAAACCAGCTCTGGGCCAAGGAGAGGAATGTTTGGACTAACTCTTATCCGAAGCTCTGGGATCCAATGCCTTGGGAGCCTTGGTTGGAAGCTCACCAGAAGACAACAAAGTACACCTCCCCGGGGAATGTTTCCTGTGCTCTCTATCTTCACAATGCTTCTTGGACAGGGGGTTCAGCCCCTGCAGAGGAAGAGGAGGAACCTGCTGATGTGTCCGAAGGAAGTTGCTGACCCTTGAAAATAAGCTTGTTCCTTCTGTTGGCCAATGCCAGAGGATGGAAGCCCTCACAGATACTACAGGAGGCTGCAAGGTGAGCAGGGCCGAGACAATATACACACTCCGTGTGGGCATCAGATAAGGGAATCTTGTGCCCACAGGAAGAGCACTTTTTGAAACCTAATTGTTTCTCGGACATCACACAAAAAAGACAGACGCGAAAGAAGAGAAAGGGAAGAAAGTACAGTTTTCTACCTACCATAAATGTAGATGTCCGATAGGTATGCATCTGCAGTCATAACATATGGGTTGTCCTGCCTCAGGCAGCCCTTCGGTCAGCCGGATTCCAAAGTCTGGGTCTGGCCTCGGCTGATGTCGCACTTTCCCCGACGTCAGAGCGTCTGGGGTATAAAAGCATCAGCCAACGCCATTTTCCTCAGTTTTTTTTGCCCCAGATGCCAGGTGCTCTCTAGGAAGGCTAAATTTGGATAAATGCTGAAAACTTCCAAACATCTGCAAATTATATACATGTATAAACAAACAAATACACCATAATAGATTCCCCCAGCTAGCTAAAAGAGGGGTAAGCACCCTAGGACTACCACAGAGGGGAAGGAGGGAGGGTAATCCTGACTGCAGATGCATACCTATCGGACGTCTACATTTATGGTAGGTACAAAACTGTACTGTGTCCTTCAAGGATGCATCTGCAGTCATAACATATGGGTAGAATACCATAGCCAATCTGGGGGAGGAGGTACTAAGAAAAGGATGGTGTAGTTAAGATCCCCTGTAGGACTGCAGTTGCAAACCCTGCTCTGGATCTAGAGTATAAAGGTAGATTGTAATGCTTGGCAAATGTATGCACGGAGCTCCAAGTAGCAGCTTCTAAAATGTCCTTGGTAGCCACCCCCCGTAGGAAGGCTGTAGTGGTGGCCGTGGCCCTTGTGGAGTGAGGCCTGATATTTTCAGGAACTGTCTTTCCATGAAAGGAGTAGCAAAAGTGAATGCAATTTCCTATCCATTTTGAAATTGTCTGTTTGGAAATTGCTCTTCCTTGCACCCCAGTTGCATATGCTACAAAAAGCTGGTCAGTTTTTCTGCTAGTTTTTGTTCTGTCCAAGTAGTAGCGTAGCTGTCTGTGTATATCCAGGGTGTGCAAAAGTTTTTCCCCTCTATTCTGTGGATTAGGGAAGAACGTAGGCAAGTGAATAGCTTGGTTCAAGGACACCCTAGATACCACCTCTGGCATAAAAGTAGGATTGGTTCTTAGTGACACTCTGTCCTGGTGGAAAATAAGAAAAGGCTGCACTGCCATTAATGCTTGTAACTTGGATACTCTTCTTGCTGAAGTGATTGCCAGAAGGAATGCAGTTTTCCAAGATAGAAACTGTAGATCCGCTGATGCTGCTGGTTCAAAAGGAGGTAGTGTCAGTTTCTCCAGCACAAAGTTGAGATCCCAGGCAGGTAGAGGGGGTCTTCTTGGAGGTTTAATATTTTGTATCCCTCTCAGAAATTGTCTGAGGAGAGGGTGTGAGAAGATAGGTGGATCCACATTGTATTCTGCTGAGATTGCTGAAGCATGAATCTTAATGGAAGAATAGGACATGCCATTGTGGAACAATTCTGCTAAGTATTCCAGGATGTGTGTTAGGTTTGCCACTGTGACATCCATGCCCTTTGATGTGCTCCAAATGAGAAATCTCTTCCATTTAGCTGAGTATGTCTTCCTTGTGGAGGGCCTGTGAGCCTCCAGGATAATGTCCTTCACCCTCTGAGATAAAATAGTTTGATTGGGGTTTAAGGAATTTTCCAGGCAGTTAGCTGCAATGTTTTCAAGTTGGGATGCAGGGTCTTGAAATTGTTCTGCGTCAGAAGAAGAGGCCATAGGGGGAGAGGCCATGATTTTGCCTGAGACATGCTTCTCAATAATGGATACCAGTGTTGTCTTGGCCAGTCCGGAGCTATTAGTATCACTTTTGGCTGTTCTTCCCTGATCTTCAGTAGAACCTTGTACATCAATGGGAGAGGTGGGAAGGCATATACTGTTAGGGCATTCCAGCTGAAAGAGAGAGAGTCCACCCTCCAAGCTTGTGGGTGGTATGCCCTTGAGCAGAATGTCTTCAGTTGGTGGTTGAGTGGGGAGGCGAACAGATCTATCTCCGGCATTCCCCATGTCTTTGTTATGAGTTTGAAGATGTCTGGATGCAGCATCCATTCGTGTGCATCCATGGTAGTTCTGCTTAAGCTGTCTGCTAGTGCATTTTCTTTTCCTGGTACGAATTGGGCCTGCAGCTGGATATTGAGATTCAGGCATAGATTCCACAGATTCATAGCTATCCGGCATAGAGGGTAGGAATGTGTGCCTCCCTGTTTGTTTATGTACCACTTGATCGTTGTGTTGTCTGTCCTTATTAACAGATGCCCTTGTTGGAGGAAGGGTCTGAATGCCTCGATTGCATGCCTCACTGCCAGCATTTCCTTTTGGTTTATGTGCATGCTTAGCTGCCCTTGAGGCCATAGGCCTTGGATACATTTGTCCTCCATGTGTGCTCCCCATCCTCGGTCCGAGGCGTCCGTGGTGATGGTCTGCCTTGTTTTTGGTTTGTTGAAAGGCAACCCTCTGTTGGACTGGCAGGCCTGAGCCCACCACAGGAATTCCTTTTGAAGGCATGGAATGATTGGTATCATGGTTTCTAAACTGTGACTGTGTTGAGACCATACACTCCTTAGGTACTATTGTAATTTCCTCATATGCAGCCTGGCATGTGGGATTAAAATTATGCAAGATGCCATGTAACCCAGGTCCTGCAGGACTTTCCATGCAGTAAGCTGAGTTTGTCTTGACAGAGTCATGAAGTAATCTGGAAGTTGTTTTTGTTTTTCTTCTGTGAGAAAAGCCATCTGGGTGATTGTGTCCAGATCTGCACCCAGAAAGGTTATCCTTTGGGATGGTAGTAGTCTTGACTTTTGGATGTTGACTGTGTATCCAAAGGTCTGTAGCAGGTGTATGGCATAGGCCAAGTCCCTTAACAATTTTTTCTTGTTGTCCGCTTGTATTAGGCAGTCGTCCAGGTATGGATAAATTTGAATTCCCTGAAGTCTGCAATGTGCAATTACTGATGCCAGGCATTTCGTGAATACTCTGGGCAGTAGATAAGCCAAAGGGCAATGCTGAGAATTGATAATGCTCTGATCCTGCAAGAAATCTGAGGTGTCTTCTGCATTTTGGTCGGATAGGGACGTGCAGGTATGCCTCCTTGAGATCTAGAGTCACCAGCCAAGACTCCTTGCCCAACATGGGAAGAAGTTGCTGTAGGGTCAACATTTTGAATTTTGGCACAATGAGATAAGTGTTCAGTGCGGACAGGTCGAGAATAGGCCTCCATTGGTTTTCTTTTCTTGGTACAAGGAATAGTCTGGAGTAAAATCCTTGGCCTTGTTCTGAACATGGTATCTTTCTATGGCTTTCATCTGAAGTAAATTGCTGATTTGTCTTAAAGCCTCTGCCTTCTGATTTGGTGGAAGGTTTGGCATTCCGCTTCTTTTGGCAAAGTGTGGAAGTGAAACCTGTATCCTTTGTCTATTATTTGCAATGTCCATGTATCCTTTGTAATGCAATGCCAGTTTTTTGAGAATAAAGCCAGCTTTCCGCCCAAGGGTGCTTCCAGTTGATCCCTGGTAGGCGGAATCAGAGTCAAGTCATTGGGTCTGTCCTGTAGTAGTGGTTGTAGTTGTAGCAGTTGCACTACTCCTCTGGTTGGCAGGCTGCCACTGATGGCCTCTGTAGGAGCCCTTCGATTGACCTCTGCCTCTAGGGTGCCTGTTCCTGCCTCTCTGGGCTCTGGTAGAGTCTGGAAAGGACCAATTCTTTGTAGGCCAGTTTCTGCTGAACCTCGGTGGTTGAACTTGCAGGAAATCTTTAACTGTTTGCACAGATTTTGCTTTTTCTTCAACCTTTTTTAGAATCTCCTGTGCAGGGGAGCCAAATAAATTTTGTTTCTCCATTGGAGCATCGAGGAGTTTAGCTTTGACATGGTCTGGTAAAGATTGCTCCTTCAGCCAGGCATGCCTACGAATAACTGCCCCAGTCATAGCTGATCTAAATGAAGCCTCCAGTGCATCATAGCCACATTTTAAAAAATGATTACTAACCTGTTGTGAGTTATGTACCAAATCCTGAAGGGACTTACGGTCTAAGGGTTCAGGAGAAGAAAGTTTCTTATTCAGTTGATCTAACAAAAACTCTTGGTACTGTATCATATGGAATTGACAGTTTAATGCCCTGGCAGAAAGAGTTGCAGAAGTATACACCTTTTTTCCCCATCTCTCTAAAGCTCTAGACTCTCTTTCAGAGGGTAGGGGAGTTTTGGCAGTAGCGGCTGCAACCCCTTTAGGGCCCTGAGAAATAGTTTCTGGGTCTGCAGCATGGGCTTTATACAGATGGAAATGAGAATCCAGGACCCTGTAATATCTGTCAGGTTTGGCAGGGGCCGGAGGAAGAGAATCAGGGGCTGTACTGACATCATTGTACACATCATCAATTACATTTAGAACAGGAGGTATAGCTAAGGGCCTATGCTGAGGCAAATGCAAAAGGTCCTTAATCTTTTCTAGAATCAGAGAAATCCTGACCTTGCCATTGAAAGTGCTCTCTCATGGAGTGTAAAGTCTCCCCAAAGGAAAATTCTTCAGGAGGGGAGGCCGAAGGGATAGATTCCTCTGCATTTGAATCCTCATAAGGCGAGTAAGCCCCTTCCTGGTGGTCTGACAAGTCAGATCCATCGGTGGAGTAATCTGAGGAGTGAGGTTCAGAGGGTTCAGTCCTGGGCCTTTTGTCTGGAGGAGGTAGAGAGGCCCTGTCTGGGTGAGGTTGTGAACCCCTAATTAAGGAGATAAGGTCCTCAGCAAGGCTGAGGATCTGTGAACTAGAGGAAGGCCTCTGGGATGTAGATTTGGCAGGCAAAGCTTTTGAAAGTTTGGCAGCTTTAGCCCTGGAAAAGGCCTTAATAGACATAGAAGCTGGGGGCCTAGCTGCCCCACGTGCAGGGGTAGAAATGTCCAAAGGTATGGTGTCGGACAATTCCTGAACACTAGCTTCGGTAGGGAGTTCTGAAGCTGACTCAGCCGGGGCCTCTCGGGCCTCGGTGGTCGGAAGTATGGTTTCGGTTGAAGGAATCGCCGTGGACTTGGTTTTGGCCGAAACAGAGACACTCGCGGTAGGCCTAGCCGTGGTTTCGGCCGAAACCACAGGCCGCGAGTGTCGGTCCTTTTCCTTGCATTTTTTGACCATATGCAAAGTTGGAGTCTCCGATGGCATTTTATAAGCAAAAGCGGCTCCAAAAAATTCCTCTGCAAACTCCGACCGACGTCTAAGAGTTCGTCGGTTGAAGGAGGCACAGGCTAAACAGGCTGATACGTCGTGGTCTGGGCCTAAGCAAGGAAGGCAGTAAGAATGGAAATCCTTATGAGGTATTTGTTTCCCACAAGTTAAACAATTATTTACTTTGTCTGACATCGGCTGAGGCAAGAAAGAGTCCCCAACGGGGTACTTAGCTTTTTCAAGTCTTGGTAGCTGAAATCTCTGGATCTGACCGACCGGCACTTGCGAACAGCTTCTGCTTGGGCACCGCGGCAAGAAAGACTGAGGAAAATGGCGTCGCCTGGTGCTTTTATACCCCAGTCGCTCTGTCGTCGTGTAAAGTGCGACATCAGACGAGGCCAGACCCAGACTTTGGAATCCGGCCGACCGAAGGGCTGCCTGAGGCAGGACAACCCATATGTTATGACTGCAGATGCATCCTTGAAGGACATCAGAAGTTCCCCCAAGAACGGACTAGCGTATGCTAAACACTAAAAACTATAAAATTTTTTTTTGTAGAAGTAGGGTAGAAAAATGGAAAAGAAGGCTATAGCCAAAGAATTAGAAAAAGTAAATGCACTAGCTTATGGTTAAAGCCCAAAAGACTCTTCACCAGAGTTTGAGACAACAAACTGCAATGCTTGTCCTAAGAGCGGCAAATGATATCTGAGATTCCAAAACATCAGTTTTGTTGTTTTTATTTATTTAATTTACATTTTGTTAACCAGGTTTGTCCTCTACACCAAAGACCGCTTTTCAGGGGAAACCAGAACTGATATTCATACAGACTACAAAAAATTGGCCAGGACACTAGGGAAACTTCCCCAACTTAAGTGTCACAGGAACTTTTACATCCACCCGAGTTACCACCAACTCAGGCAGATGGGGCCTCAGGTTAACGTCTCATCAAAAGATTAGCACACTCAGCAGTGTAGCACCCCTTTCTGCTAAATTACAATGTCAGTACTGGAAAATAAATCCAGCTACCTTGTGTGGGAAAAGAACCAAAAGCCTTCTGATCTTTTAGCACCAAAGGGGAGTATGCTAACTGTTGAGCTACTGAGTTTGTCCCAGATGGTAACATTTTATGCAACCTTCACACAAAGATGCTTCCCAGAAATGCCTCTGTAATTCCGTCAATAATCCATTAAGTTTAATTCCAGTTCAAGATTTGCAGTCTACCCACTCTTGCATGTGCTCCGTAAACATCTCTCAACATGAATAATCTGTACTGGAAAGTCTGCCAATTTGTACATGCACTGCAGTTAACATAAAACCTAAATAAATTAGCAGCAACCTTACTACCGCTTAATGCTTAAACATTTTTACTACCGATTTCACCATTCAGCTAAAGAGAAATCCATAGTTATTTGGTGGAGCACAGAAATTGTGCTGCTCAATGCTAAGAAATATTCATAAAAACAGAGCCAGTTATAATCCTCTCAGTTAATTGCCCCTCTCTAAAGCCAAGGAAACCCTGCTCATTATTACTTAGCAAAGGACAGAAACTCACTTCAAAGCACAATAGTTGGTTGTCCAGCCTAAGTTTTAATATACTGCTGTTATTTCAAATGCTTTACAGTCAATAACACAAATCACTTAAAAGAACAGGTCGGAAAAATCCAGTACGTAGATGTACACATACACAAAGTGAGGAAGAACCAAAACACCATCTATATTCATTGCAATATACAGCAAACAACTGAGTCAGTTGCATTTCCTCTCACTCAAGTGTGGTTTATTTACAGGGCAACAAAACTTAAGTTTTCTTCCAAAACAAAAAAAGGTTCCTGGCAAGGTCCACATAAATCCATAGGCAATTTTCTGGTGTTCCAGAGACAAACCCACAATTAGGCTCCCAGTACTCTCCAGGTTCATGTGCTGAGCATTACCCCAATACTCTCCACGTTTGGTTCCAATAACTCACTTTTCAAGAAAGTAAATCATCTCTGCCACTTTGTACTGAAAAACTTTGCTTTTAAACAGCCCACTGTCAGGTGATTCATCTTCTATTCTGCTCCCACCTGCTTTACGACCACAATACTTAAAATTTACATGCAGCACCATGAAAATGTTACCATATAACATACTATAATACACTACTTATTGCTAACATTTAGGTAGTCACTGTAACAGATCAAATAGAAGTAAAAAAAAACGGGGGGGGTCGACGTTATACATCAGTAAGGTTTTTTTTGAAGTGTCTTAACCCACTGACTGATTTACGCAGGAATGGGTGTAGCCAGTGTGATTGACCAGCAGAAAGCCAGTGATATAATATGCAAATGCATCATGACTGGCATGGCATGCAGATTGATTTGTTAGTGAAATTATGCAAAAGGAACTTTACAGCACTATTTTTCCAGCTGTATAGAAACCGTCATGTGCCATTTTCATGTTACTGGAATAATTTTTCAGCCACTTTATTGACAGCATTAGACTATCATAATTCAGTTTTTTGATCAGACCGACTTGATCATAATTTACTTTTATGATTACTTTTTGTTATTAGTAACATTAGACTGCTGTTTTATTGGGTGTTTTACTTACAAATTATGAAGTTGGTTACAGCAGATGGACTGTACAGTTTTCTTGCGTTAGTAATAAAGGCCTGGGCTAGGGTTCTGACAGAACTAAAATGATGTTGGATAAACCCTGATCTCAAAACCTTTATCTATCCTCTTTTTTGTGGCTTTATTAAACTTTATCAAGGTTGGTTTTATTACATATTGTGTTGTTGTAGACTTGTCTACAAGGACTTGACTCACTAATTGCTGTCAAACTACAGTATGTTCCATGCGGGAAACCAAGTCCTACCACAGTTTAGTATAATTTTCTGTTGCGGGGTACGATCTGGTGTGTTCCAGAAGAAGAATACACTTTTACTGTTGCTGTCCCCTGGTATTCTTGCTTTGTAGGTCAGTTTGTATGTAGTCTGAATCAAGTACGTTCTAAAATGGACATGGGGAAGATGAATAGAAAGAACTTTTATCTCAATTATGGTACAAGCACTTGGGAGAGCATTTTGATTACCTTGCTGACACTTCTCATCTTTGCATTGAGAGATTGATGAGTCAGAGGGTCATGATGATATTTACTAGTAGTGCATTTTTGAAAGCCAGGGGAGTTTTAGGAATAAACTACTCCTGGGCTTGTTAAGACTCTTAAAATGTTTCATAGACTTTAATATTTTATTTTCATGATTTGTTTTACATATTTTGCTCGGCATCATTACTTTACTTTCTGCAGAATCAGTTTGCTGCTCTTTCTTACCAACTTGGGTACTGGCAAATTTGTACCGAGTACTGGGGAATGGGGCTATGCCATTAGGACCATACAGACAGACTTGCTTTTGCTGTTTATAGAAGGTAGCCTTTTTTGGTTAAGACTAACTTTTTGCATATTTGGGTTACTAATTCTAAGATGCAAGGCTTGAGTATTTATCTTTCGAGTTGGAAGTATCTCATTTGGGAAGAGATGGGACGACTGAAAATGTTAACAGCATGGTTCTGGAACCATTCCAGACTTGTTAAGGTAGTTGTTCCACCACATGGAAGCCTTTTTCAAGTAGATTATTATATTAAATGTTTTAAAAAGTTTGCATTATGCTGGTACTCTAGATGGACTGCTTTATCAAAATGTTTTTTGTGTTGACTGTGCAATTGGTAGCATCTATTTTGTCATTTGGTTGGCAAGTTAGAGCTTTCATGCATTTTGCATGTTCTTATGAGCTAGTTGTCAGTAATGCCCTGTTAGATTTGCAGACTACTTGATGCAGTGCTTTTGTTAAGAAGTAGTTTGCATGTTTGTACCTACACAAAGACTTTATAATGGCCTCACTTTCGGATATGCTTTAGATTCATCAGGACTGGGAGTGAAACATGGTTAGGTTTTTAATATAGCCCTCCTTTCCTAGCATACATGAGTTGAGCAGTAGTCGTGTGTTAAATCTGGAGGAAGAATATTTTTAGTGTTGTGTCTTCAGTGCCAGTAAGCTTAAATCTTCTTGTCCTATCCTCAATCTCTGAGACAACATTTTGGGTATAGACCTTTTGGCTTGTGTGCTTTTTGTTTTGTTCCACTGGGCAACAGAGTGCCAGGTGCTGATCTGTGAAATTAGGAAAACTGGCAAGACATCTAGTCATGTGGTTTCACTTTTTGAATTTTGTTTTTATTAAGGAAGACAGTGTATAGAGCTGATGTAATGGACATGGGTTTTATCAAGTACACTCTTGCTGTACCAGTTGGGTGATGACTTTCAAACTGGGTGGAATGTTTCAGCAGCTAAAGTTTGGAAGAATGTAATTCGTGGAATGACATGCCTGGAATGTGTTTTCATGCAAGTAGCTGCTACCTTTATGCAGAGTAATCAAAACTGCGTAAAACTAGGTTGCAGTTTAAAAACTGGACAGTTTCCATTGTAGGAAAAAGGGGGATTGGGGAAGAAGCTGCAGACCCATTAAATCGGGATTGAGCACGGGGGGGGGGGGGGGTGACACTGAAATATGACTGGAATTGGGATCATGGCTATTTCTTGTGATACGCTGTGTAATGCAAACTGCCCGACTTTCTTTTACTGAATTTTTTTGAATTTTCAGTATGTAAACATGTCCGCAGTATGTGCTTCTGATCCCAATGAATAGTCATGGACGACAAACGCAGGAAAATGTTTATTCATGAATGCTCTGTAATGTCAACCTGCTCCTGGGTGTTAGGTGGGGCTTGTTACTGCACATCTCATAGGTTAAGACACTTCAAAGTCCATTAGTAATGCAGCAAAATTGTACACACCTGCTTGTCTTAATATGGCCAAAGCATTCAACACCATTCCCCATTCAGATTGTTGGCAAACTCACAGAACTAGAAGTAAACACCAATGTCACTTACCAGACAGCCAAATGGCTCACAGATAGGACACAAGAAGCCAGAATAGGGGAACTCTACATCAACAAAAGGTCAGTCACCAGTTGAGTCCCTGGGGCTGCTCATTTTTGGTATCTACTTTTCAGAAATCAGAGCTAATGTCAAAAGTCTCTGGTTGCCCAAGTCTGCAGATGACTGCAAGCTTGGCACATTCAGAAAATCCCAACAAGAACACTAATATCCTTCAAGAGGGCTTGTTGCAAACTAATAACTGGTGCAAGAGCCGTGGCCTAAAACTGAATGCCAAAACAATGTACAAATTTCTTTTGGAAAGTCTGACACCCCGGGGAATAACCACATAGACAATACTCTCCCCTAAGACTACACCCAGTTGTTCGGGATTTGAGATCATATGTGGATAGTGACCTGGCCTTTGACCATCGTGTGTATACTTTTGCATGGAAATCATTATACACTGCACACATTATAAGGAAGGGTATGGTATCTAGGTCCAAGGATGTCACTGACCGAATGAAGGCCAAGTAAAGGGAACAATCAGCAAGTAAAATGCTCCCTTCTGTATGTACCTGACTGGGCAAATACAACAACTGGAATGCCCACAGAGATTCCTGACAAAAAATGAATACAAGGCATTAACCACATGTAAAATGCAGACTGCCTTTAAGCCTCATCTTTATAATCAGTCTCTTACAGACCAGACTTGATCAGTGCCTGGCTTAAAAGGCATAATCTGATCCAGTACTGAAGAACTTCCAAAACATCTGCAAGTCTGACAACGTTAGACCTAAACTTCATTTGCAACATAGACAGAACATGTTAGAGTGACCTATACATGTTTCAGACACTTCCCTGCTCTGGAACAAGCTTCCCATCCTTATCAAGCAGAGTTCTTCCAAAACTTATTCAAATGCAACCTGGGCCAATGGATGTTAAATCAGAAATTTACCCCTGGACTGGAACTTATGCCCATGTTGGACAGAGGCAGCTTATGAATGCTTTGCCACATAAACCACAATAGATGCCCATTAATAATTTAACCTATCAATTACAAATGGGAAATCATGGTTAGGCCTTTCATACAGCCGTTAGCCTTGTAATCGCCTATGATCCCATGAATCAAATATGGGAACTGAACTGTCTTGTTATATAATTTGGATAGGGAAGGCCAAGAAATGTCAATTTATAAAATTTATAAAAGATAACTACATCGTACCTACATAAAAGAGAATTATAGGGACTACACAGTCTTAACGGTTAATGCCTAGCTACATAAATTTTGCATGTCATGTGATCACATTCCTTCTACAAACTCGTTTCGAGTTTCATGCTTTGCAATAACTTAAATGTAGGCTAATGCAAAAACCTGTTCTATTACTCAATTACTTACACTGCAGTCACTTATGCCAGATGAGAGGTTTATGCTTATTATTCACAGATAGTGTGTGGTTGATGTGATGTGAAATCTCTTTGTTGTTCTATTAACTTTTAAATGACTTTAGTGTAGTTTGCCAGAAGAGATTTCTAATGTTGCAAATGTAAGTTGATGCAAAACATTTTGTATTACTTTCCTACTGTTTCACTGTGATGCTTGCTTAGGCAGATTCAAGTTTTCAGACAAAGTAGCTTGATGCAAAACCTGCACTTCTATAACTTTTTAAGTGAAATAGTGCAGTCCCTTAGTAATGCCTACTTACAGAGGTTCACACATTATTCAGACAATTTAAGGTGATGCAAGCCTGTTCATTTTAAACTGACTGTGGTGTTGTAATGCCAGACTAGAGTTTCATGTTTATTATTGTTCTGAAAACTTAGGTTGACACAAAATATATTCCATTAACTTTTTAAATGAATTACAGTAGCAATTTTCCTTGCTATAAGCATTTTGCCCCTCCCCTCCATTATTTTTCACATTTTTTGCAGAAACACTGAAAATTATCTGGTAGAGTGACTTGATTCTGTGGTGGCTCCTGTTATCTTGATTTGCTATTGAGCACATTATTTATTCAAAACTGCCAAAACATAATGCTTATTCAAATATGTTTAAATCAACTTGCGTCATTTTAAAATTGTTTTTCTGAATGGCTATTTCCCATTAAATTACAGAGTACTATAGTTGATAACATTACACTATTTAGCATTACTGTCAGCTGAAGTGACACTGATGCAACTGTCCTGTACTTTTGTCCTGACTCTCAGAAAAAAAGGCTGACAGGTAAAATCACTAAGAATTAGTTTAAAAAAAAAAAAAAAAAAAAAAAAAAAAAAAGGAATACAGAAGGATACCGTTTACTGGAGCAACATAGGTTTATGCAATTGAGAATTAGTAATCCCAGCCTTTTATGCCATTTGCTCATGACATGTATATTGAGGTAAGACTTGTTCTATGGATTTAAACTGAATTACTGTTTTTTGTGCCTGATTTGCAGCCTCTGATACCCATACTTTAGCTTTGCCCTACAGTCTTCAGTAAAAGGTGACTGTTATAAAAAATATTTTTGCATGCTGTTCTGCGAAAGTTGTGGCCTGCACACTGTCGGACATGGATGTATGGGGCTTGTTGAACTGCAAAACTTGTATGGCTGATATTTACTCATGCTGCTGGAATATGAACTAAATTATTACTCTGCCACCTTTAGTACAGACTAGTATATGATATAGTGCGAGCATGGAATGAACCACACTGAAGTGCTGATAGGGGAGCAGAGTATGTGTGTGCAATTATGTATATGTTTACTTTGCACCTATATCTGTGTGTATGGTTTTGTAGATTATAAATGAAGTTTGAATTAAATTACAGGCTGTGTTGTTTACAGAATTTTAGAAATTTACAGTGTTAATTTTTTGGGTGATATGTAGTTAAACTTCATGCTTTTGGCTGAAAGTCCACTTCAACCAGACATCATGAAAATGGTACAAATTCATGCAGTGAGAAAATACGGTGTTCCACATTTTTGCTGTTTAACACACACTGCAAGGCTCTGAATTCCACATTGGCCACTCAAAAGGTTGACAGCTATTGGCTGGTGTGAAAACCCATTTCAGCCATAAGTCATGTCAGCAGGTAGAAATGGGATGGGGGTACACATACACTTGTATGTTTAGGTGAAGCAATTGTAAATACTAATACAGCTTATAAACCATAACTGACAGCACCAATACAGCTTCTAAACTTCATCGGACAGTTCCTTATCAACTGCAGCTATACAAAGCAATTAAATTAAATAGCCTGAAACTCAAAAGCAAGCAAAAAAGTGGAAGTTTGCTAGGAAATAGTAAATCTATAAAGATGGGAGGGGTCACTGGTAAAAAAAACTAAAACAGTCCTAGAATCCTATGCATATTGTAAGCACATAAAAATTGCCTTCTGTACAGAGTCTGCATAGCCTCCCTGCATTTGGGTGGGTTTTCTCTTTGTGCTCCAGCTTCCTCCCACGTTCCAAAAATATGAAATAGGTGGAATGGACACTCTGGCTATAGGTGTGAATGTGCATGAGTGTGTATGGTATGGAAGAACAGCTGTAGCAGGGCTAGCCAGCTGGTGGTGTGAACAATGGCTCTTGATGGTCATTGTTGACGTGAAACCCAACTCCATGTGCAAAAACTTGGGAAAAGGGGGTTATGCATACAAAAAACTATCAGCCAACTCATCAGGGAACATTTAAAATAAAGATTCACTGATCAATACCTAACCATAAACCTAACAGACACATTTGTGTTTAGCTAAGGAAGAGAGGAACATGGACCTGAATTCTCTTTACTCACTACCAAAATAAAGAATAAGTAACAGGCAAACTCCCTTCAACTATTCTGCCCATTAACAACTGTGTTGGTCTAAAACACACACACACACACACACACACACACACACACACACACACACACACACGTCATGCAAGAAGGCATACAATAAATAGCCAAAAGCAAAAAAAAATGTTGACACACTAGTGAAATCTGCAACCTGAAGTTGGTCTAATGTGCTCATGTTGTTCATGCAAACATGACAGGACTTGGGAACCAAGGAGCCTCAGAAAGTTTTATGTACCAACCAGCGGAACCAAGATCTACAGCATATAGATCTAAAAGCTACTGGGGGGAGACCACTTTTTCACTGCACTGATTATTCTGTCACTTGAAACACTATGGCTGGACACAGCTTACTGCTTGAAAGACAGTGAGCACCAAAACCTCTTTCCATTCTTAATGATTTCTTGTTTAGGCCAGTCTCACACTAACTTTTCAGTAACTGCATTTGTGGCAAAATATGTACAGAATTCTGTATACTTTATCTCCTTACAGTTCTTCATGCTCTTCTAATAAATATGATGTACGTAACATGTATGACATATGTAGGTTCCTTGCCAGTCTGTATTTCACCTACAAATTACACACCACTGGATTCTACTCTGCAGCCTTGCACAAATGCAGTCTGAATAATCTTGGCAAGGGTTTATTCTATTTCCACCTGAGCTTATTTTGTATAAGCCATCCATCCATCCTCAACCCCTTTTTCCCATTTTGCACATGGGGACGGGGTGTCACTTCAACAGTGACAATCATCTTGAGCCAAGGTTTACATTGCCGGGTGGCTACCCCTGCCACTGTAGGTCATCTGCACCACACACACACACACACAATTTAGTGTGTTCAATGCACCTACTGCATGTCTTTGGAATGTGGGAGGAAACTGGAGCACCCAAAGGAAACCCACGTGACCATAAGGAGGCCATACAGACTCTACACAAAAGGCACTCCAGCCGAGAAGTGAACCAGAGAACCTCTTGCTGTGAGGTGAAACCGCTAACCGCTGCTAACACCATTCATGAAATATTTCTCATGCACACAGGATTACTGACAGCTCCTTTTCCAGATCAGCATATCTCTTGGTTGCTGATAACATTCTAAATGGAGAGTGTGAATGGAATCTTATACCTTTCCTCTATGTTGTGCAGGGGAATGTAATGGTGTCACAGCTATGTACTTCTTCAAATACAACTACCACATCCATCCCCATTTGACAGAATGCAGAGAGGGACAAAAACTCTCCTAAACTCCACTGAGAGGATTCACATAGGAGGGGTATGTTACACCTGCCCCTACAAAGACAGGAAAAAATTACCATGCATCCTCCCTTCCATTGTGTCTGTAAACTAACCTATACATGAAGGATGTAGGGTGTCCATCCCATTCTAAAAAAGTCTATGTCAAAGACTTAAGTGCTGGAGTGCTGTTTCTTATTCAAAACAGTACTGAAGCAGTCCTAATTGTGAGGAAACGGTCCACAAATTAAGAGAACTCCCAAATGGCTAATTATGCAGCTGTCTATTGGTAGTCATACCAAGCTCTTCACTGCTGCTGCCTTTGTATACCTTCTCACTCTTTCTTGTAGTTACCAGCACTGTTAAATGGGTAGGTCTAAGCAGTGACCATCTCAAGAGAGCTCTGTACCATCATGACCTCAACCAACCTGTAACAGAATTAAACAGGCCAGATACTGACTCTGCTACCACACATTGCTTGACAAACTGATAATAATAAACAATACTTCTAGATGCAGTACTAACACCGCAAACCCAAATAACATGAGTGATCTGCAACCTCTCTCTCTCTCTGGTAAATTAAGAATCACATTCTAAACACAAATAGTGAACAACCTCCTCCCCTCCACTGAAGCTACACTTCCCATTGAGCTGTTAACTTGGACTCTACAATAAATGGTGTTGTGAATGCAATGGTTGGAGATCTGCATACTGAAGTACACAAAGATGTAACAAGTTTAGGTTCAAAGGTGTGTACTAGGCTAATGGCCCTGGAGCCTTTACAAGCCTAGCCATACGATTACCCTGGCATCCTGCCACCCGACCTTAGTTCCCAGTCCCTCTGTCGAGTAGAGCCACTGGAGTTATTCCCGGGGTGAATTTTATGTTTCCCATCCACTCATCAAGATTTCTCTTGAAGAGGGTCAGCGAGGTGCTCTGCTTGACATGTATGTACATATATGTACGTGTGTGTGTGTGTGTGTGTGTGTGTGTATATATGTATGCATGTCTGCGTGTGTGTATATGTATATATATATATATATATATATATATATATGCACACACACATACGTATATATATATATATATATATATATATATATATATATACGTATGTGTGTGTGCATATATATATATATATATATATATATATATATATATATATATATATATACACAGACACAGAAGGGCTCCAAGCATGGTATACATGATTTCGTAGCTGCCTCAGCATCGCTGTTCATTAGTAAAGTAGGGGGCAGTCCTGGATAAATTTCTTACTTCCTACCCATATAGATCTAAATTACACTTTAAAATGGACAGGGATTAGAAAAAGCTATGCACTTAACCATAACTTGGCATCTGTGTTATCCTATGTCACTATTCATCACTCTTGGGTCTTGGGTCAGACATCAGATCTGAGCCGGCGCTTTACAGACAGCTTCAAGGGCTCAAGCTCCTCTCACTCCCATGATCTCTTGCTGCCCTTTAATTCCTCAGATTGAGTTTGCCCTTCACTAGAAAGCAGCTAAGGAAGACCTTGACCACCACCTCCACATCCTCTAGTTCCTACAGGATGAGGGAAGGAGGGAGGGATAGTGGTGAATAGTGGCACAGGATAACACAGATGCCAAGTTACAGTAAGTACATAACTCTTTATCTGATGTTATCCATGTCACTATTCCTCACTCTTGGGTCAGACTCCTCAGCTACCCTAAATTCTGGGCGGCCTCAGGGAAGGACATACCACAGAACTGTGGAGCTGAAGGAAGCCCTGTTCCTGGATACAATGTCAAGTTTGTGGTGGCTAAGAAAAGTGTGCAGAGAAGACCAGGTGGCTGCCGCACAAATGTCAACTATGGAGTGATGGCCAAGAAAAGCAGCTGATGTAGCCATTGACCTAGAGGAATGAGCTCTAACTGGCCTTGGTAAAGATAAACCCTTGGACTAATAAGCATATGAAATACACAATGAAATCCAACGAGATAGTTACTCTGGACACCGCCTGACCTTTCCTGTTGAGAGAAAATGTCACAAACAACTGGTCAGACTTGCGGAGGTTCTTAGTCCTATCTAGATAAAAACACAGTTGTTTATGCACATCCAGCGTATCCAAAAGATATTCCCTTTTGTTAGTAAAGTTGGGGAAGAAGACTGGTAATTGGATTGACTGGTTCAGATTCGCTTCTGTAGCAACTTTACGGGGAAGAAGACTGGTAATTGGATTGACTGGTTCAGATTCACTTCTGTAGCAACCTTAGGCATGAATGATGAATTAGTGCTAAGGGCCACCCTATCTTTATGAAAAACTATAAAAGGCGGTTTAATAGAAAGAGCCTGCAACTCAAAAACTCTTTTGGCTGAAGTTATGGTTACTAAAAGTGCAGTCTTCCATGATAAGAATTTGATATCACACGTGGGGCAGGCTCAAACTGACCCTGTGTGAGAGACTGCAGCAAAAAAGAAAGATCCCAAAGGGGAGAAGGGTCCTTGACTAGGGGGATGAAAGGAGAATGGTCTGCCTGTCAGATGGTCTGGGGACCTCAGCCGCAAATGAAGATGATGCCTGTACACCAATCTGAGGCAGATCGGAGCTAACATTGGGTGAACCAGGGGAGAACACTGAACAGCTCGAGTCCACTGCAAAACCCTCATGTAGAACCTGACCAGTGGCACAAGGTAGATCACCGCCACCATGGACCCAAAGGCTCTGAGAACCAGGGGACATGGGGGTGAGACAGGCCGACAAGAGACTGGACGTGAGATCTGATGAGGTGTACCCACCAGGGTGGGAGTGCTGCAGTCTCTGACACAGTGTCCAAATGAATCCTGATGAACTCTAGACTGAGACGGAGTGAGATTGAATTTGAGGAGATTCACTGTGAAGCCTAGCTGGTCTAAAAGCTGTAGCAGATACTGCAAGGCAGTGGCCAGACAATGCTTCGTGGGAGCTGTGAGGAGCCAATCGTCAAGCTGGGGAAACCCCTGGAATCCCTGCAGTCTCGGGTGAGCTGCGACCATTGCCATGCACTTAGTGAACACCAGGGGGATTGCGGAGAGACCAAAGAGCAGTGTTCTAAACTGATAATGATTGGCCCCCAACTCGAAAGCTGAGATGTCTCCTGGAGCACATCTATTTTGATGTGGTAGTATGCATCCTGGAGATCCACGGAGCACATCCAATCATCCTTGTGCAACAGGGGCACGATGGACTGAACAGTGACCACCCGGAACTTTGACTTTTTGACTGAGAGGTTGGGTTTGCGAGGTCCAATATCAGACGCATGCCCCTTGTACTCCTTGGCACCAAAAAGAAGTGAGAGTAAGTTCCAGATTCTCATTGCCCTGGGGGGACCTCTTGGGGGGCCATCTTCCGAAGAAGCATGAGCACTTCTTCCTGAGCTAGCTCCCGCTGATGGGGTGGTGCATCGGGGCGGTATCTCATGATGGAAGGAGGCTGGGAAAAGGGAATAACTCCTGGAGTTGATATTTAGCACCCAATGATCTTTTGTGATACTTGCCCAGGCTGAAGGGTGCAAGGACAAACGACCCCCAACTGCCTCCCGGGCAGAACCATTGGGCAGCACTTCAGTAATGCTGCTAGGGCTTCTCAGAGAAGGGTTCTCTGGATCCCTGTATTTGTGGGCCCCCCTCTGCCCCTGGGGCAGTGTCTGCCATTCAATCCTCTCCCACGACTACTGAAGGAGAGTTCATCTTGAGCATCCTGGAAGGCCAACTGCGACTTGCGAAACCCCATCTTCATAGCCCCTCGCTGTGTCTTGGAAAAGGAGCCTTGAGGGGGTGGAGAATCTGATTCCTACAGCTGACAAAGTCTTGCCCTCCTGCTTGCTGCGGGTAAGAGTTTCTTTGACTGAAGGGCCAAACAGGACAGAACCATCAAAAGGGGCATTGGTAAAGGACACCTTGAAGGACTCCGCAAATCAGCAAAGGCACAGCCAGATATGACGTGGAATAGCGATGCCTGTGCTGGCCACATGAGACGCTCTTTCCATCACACTGGTAATCAGCTTCATCGATGAATTAGCCAGGGAAGAAAGTGTGGACAGTTTGGGGGACACCTTCCTTAGTTCCCCGGCCAGGAGTACCTCAGAAAGAGACATGGTAAGCTCCTCGACCAAGTTCCTTTGAAGTCGGGTGAAATGTACCAGATAACTGAGTGTCCACAGCCCAAAGGTGGCTGAGGCAAACACCTGCTTTCTGTGCTTGTCAATCACCCAGGACTCACGGTTGGGTGGATAGACAGACATACTCTGTTCCACCAGTTCCTTCTTGGTGGCGGCTACCAAGATTGCATCAACTGATATGCCTTTAGACCAAAATTTAGACCAAAATTGTCAGCTCATTTGGGGACAGACTCCACAGTATCAGGCTCCTTCCCTGCCCCCTTGGTGATGAGATTAACAAGCTCATCTGCCGGAGGGGACACCCAAAAGGTACATAGTCCCATCCCAAAAGCCTTCCGAAAAATGGACTCCTTGAAGGACGAAGGGAGGGGAGACTAACCAGCCTCAAGCTTAAGGAATTTCCGGATGTCCCCAAAGGAGACATCCTCGGGTGAAGACCTGGGGGACCCATCCTCTTTGAGGTTCGTATCCTCAGTGAGTGACACAGCTCAGGAATCTAAGTGTCTCCTCTTACACTACCTCTTCTGAGAAACCTCCTCCAGGGGAGGCTCAGGGGAGGACTTGGAAGACAGGGGGACCCCCGAGTGTGGCAGCTCCCACCTGAAGGCTACTTCGAGAGAGCCGACCACAGACAGGATGAGTGGGGTCCTCAAGATGGGCCTGGGAAGATCCCTGAAAGGCCAGGGAGGAAAAGTACAGTTTTGTACCTACCATAAATGTAGATGTTCAAGTGCTAATACAGCTGCAGTAATCACATATGGGTTCTCTGCCGTCAGGCGGGTCCTCGGTCGGCCGAATTCCAAAGTCTTGGTCCGGCGTTGGTTGTTGTCGCCTTCTTCCCTGACGTCAGTGCGACAGGGGTATATAAGTAGCAGCCGACGCCATGTTCTCCAGTCTTTCTTGCCCCAGATGTCAGGTGCCCCCAAAATATATATATATATATATATATATATATATATATATATATATATATATATATATATATATATATATATCAGTCATATATATATCAATCATATATACAAGCAATGCAATGTTATCAAAAAAGAGTAGTTGCAAGCAAATACACCATATGAGGATAACCCAAAATAAGTTGTATGAGGAGGTGTTAGCCACTAGTCCTATACCTAGAGGGGAAGGAGGGAGGGAAACCTGTACTGCAGCTGTATTAGCACTCGAACATCTACATTTATGGTAGGTACAAAACTGTACTATGTTCATCGTGCATACAGCTGCAGTAATCACATATGGGTAGAATCCCAAAGCTACGCACAGGGTGGTAGGCACTAGGTAGAACTGGGGTGAGCCAGAATGCCCTGCAACACAGCAGTAGCAAAGCCTGCTCTAGTTTTGGAATATAAAGGCAGGTGGTAGTGTCTTGTGAAGGTATGTACAGAACTCGAAGTGGCTGCCTCCAAGATATCTTTAGTAGGAACTCCTCTGAGGAAGGCTGTAGAGGTAGCTGTGGCCCTGGTGGAGTGTGGTCTGATGCCTACAGGGACAGATTTCCCATGATAGGAGTAACAAAATCGTATGCAGTGGCCTATCCATTTAGAGATTGTCTGTTTGGTAACAGACTTCCCTTGAGCTCCTACAGCATAAGACACAAAAAGTTGTTGTGATTTCCTGAAAGGCTTTGTTCTGTCCAAATAGTAACGTAGCTGTCTATGGATGTCTAAGGAATGTAGCAGCCTTTCTCCTTTGTTTTGAGGATTAGGGTAAAAGGTAGGCAAGTGTATGGCTTGATTTAAAGCTACCCTGGATACCACTTTAGGCATAAATGACGGGTTGGTTCAAAGGGAAACCCTGTCCTGATGGAAGATAAGAAAGGGCTGCACAGCCATGAGGGCTTGTAGTTCCGAAACCCTACGAGCTGAGGTAATGGCCAGAAGGAAAGCTGTTTTCCAGGACAAATATTGCAATCTGTTGAGGCAGCTGGTTCAAAGGGAGGCAATGTTAATTTTTCTAGAATGTAATTAAGATCCCAGGCTGGCACTGGTTGTTTCCTTGGTGGTCTTATATTCTTAGCCCCTCTGAGGAATCGTCTTAAAAGTGGGTGAGAGAATAACGGTGGATCCGTGTTGAATTCTGCAGAAATGGCTGAGGCATGGATTTTTATGGAGGAAAATGAAAGTCCACTGTTCAGCAGCTCAGCAAGATACTGTAATACCTGAGGCAAATTCAGTTTTCTAGGGTCCTGGCCTTTTTTCTCATTCCAAGAGCAAAACCGTTTCCATTTTATGGAGTAAGTCTTCCTAGTAGATGGCCTTCTGGCCTCCAGAATGACATCCTGAACCTCTTTGGAGAGTAGGGTCTGCTGTGGTGTTAAGGAATTTTCCATGCAGCAAGATTGAGTGTTTTCAGCTGACTGTGCAGAGTTTTGTAGCTGTGCTGAGTTAGCAGAAGAGGCATTAGAGGTAGAGGCCAGGGAGGAGTATGTGTTAGGCTCCTTAGGAGTGGGTACCAGTGCTGTCCTGGCCAGTCTGGAGCAATCAGTATCATCTTCGGTCTGTCTGTTCTTGCTTTCAAGAGCACCTTGGGTAGAAGAGGCAGAGGTGGGAAAGCGTACACCGTCCATGCTGTCCAACTGAATGAAAGGGCGTCTACCCTCCAGGCTTTTGGATGAAAAGTCCTTGAACAAAACTTTTCCAGTTGATGGTTCCTGTGGGAGGCGAAGAGATCTATGTCTGGCCTTCCCCATGCTTGGATTATCTTTGTAAACACCTGTGGATGCAGCTTCCATTCGTGTGGATCTGTCATATTTCTGCTTAGATTGTCTGCCAGCGTGTTTTCCAAACCTGGCAAGTACTGTGCTTGAAGTTCGATTTGCCATTCCAGAGCCAAGTTCCAAAGTGTCATGGCTAGTCTGCACAGGGGATATGAATTAGAAGTTATGTACCTACCATAACGTTCCATGTTAGTTGTCTTCTCTCGCCTTCTTTCTTGCTGGATGGGTTCGGAGCCGATCCTCGGCTCCGACTCGGCACTTGCTTTAGCTCGAGAACTCCTTTTACCAGCTCGAGGCAACCCTATATCCCATGATGCAAGGCGGAACTACCTCAGATCTCGTTTGCCGCTTAGCGAAAGAGGTCTCCTTTGCCAGCTGAGGTAAGTTTTTTCTTAGTCAAATAAGAAAAAGTGTAGTTAGGGGTTTATTTTTCCCTGTTAGTGTAGTCTGTAATTAGTTACAGCCCACCCTATTCCCTATTTTTCTACCTTTTTATAAACTTTTATAAGTTTTAATCTAAAGTAGTTTAGTCAGGCCTAGTTCCCTTTTGTTATCCCTTCCTGTGTGTTTGTGTAAGGGATTAATTTGTGTGTTTGTTGGGACTGTTTGTGTTCTATCCTCCTAGGATGTCAAAAGAAGGCAAGGTCTCAGGCTTCAAGAAGTGTGACCAGTGCTGTCAGAAAATGTCTCTGACAGACGGTCACACTTCTTGTGTTTATTGCCTGGGGCCTTTGCACCTGCAGGACTCCTGTGCGTTGTGTCATGCTTTTAGCCAGAGAGTCCTGCAGGAAAGGAGGAACAAACTCATCCTCCGAGGTTTACTTAAACCTGAAGGTTCTCCTCCTAAATCAGGGTCAGGAAAACCTCTTAAGCCACCGAAGGCTCAGGCTACAGTGTCCAAGCCTCCTCCGGTGGCTCCGGCTCTGTCGGAGCCGATATCGGCTCCGGCTGGAGTCGATACTTCTACTCGAGTAGTGGGTTCGGTGTCGGCTGGCTCCGATACCCTGACTACTGTGGCCTTGTCGGCTCCGGCTGGAGCCGACACTTTATCCAGCATCGGAGCCGAGAAATCCTCGGCTCCATCTGGAGTTCTAGGGACTTCGGCTCCGATGGCTTCGACCCGTAAGAGATCTCGGTCCCCCTCTATTATGAGTATCCACTCGGCTCCGGGATCTCCTCTTTTGTAGGAGCGGAGCCATCGGAGCCGATCTTCGAGATCTTCCAGGCTGTCTGACCACGACTTGGAGAGGGTGGTAAGCAGGCTGTTGAAGTCACAGGCACTGGCCCAAATGCTCCATAGCCTGTCTCAACAGACTTCGGCTATAGCCCCAATTCTTGAACTTCCACCTCCGACTCCACACCAGAGTTCGGAGCCGGAGCTTCTTGGGACAGCGACTGTTTCGATGCCGGAGCCGATACATCCTTCGGCTCCGTCATCCTCGGCTCCGATCTCCTCCTTGAGACCTTCCTTGGATGGATCCGGTCGTCGGGTTTCCACTGTCGGCTCCGAGGGGGCTAGTGGCATCGGACCCTTGTCCGACCCCGCTCTCCCTCTCAGGGCTTCGGCTTTGGTAAGCTCGGCGCCGACATCGGCCTCGGAGCCTTCTCTCTCTTTGGAGCCGACCATTCCTGTCTCTTCGGAGCGGGTATGTTCTGGTCTCCCGGGGAGAGGAGCCTTTGAGGTGATGAGGAGTGTCCTCGCCTCTGAGCCTGGTCAATGGTCCATCCCTCTAGCTCCTCCCTCATCAGTGCCTGCAGATGTCTCTTGCCAGCCTCTTGCTCTCAGGCCCAGGGATCCATCGCCCCAGGTTTCCCCACTGGGAATTTCCTCCTCTTCCGAGGTTTCTCCTGACCCTGCAGGGGAACCCCCTCGGAAGAGGACGTGTAAGAGGAAACACACAGACTCCCCTGAGTCTACTACATCTGATACCGACTTAGATGAGTCGGAGGGTTCCCCACGGTCCCCCTCTGAGGATGTCTCCTTTTCAGACATCCTTGAGCTCCTCAAACAGAGGGGAATTGGCCTCCATTGACCCCTCCGAGGATGAGTCGGTATACCTGGAGGCTTTGGATCCCGACCCTCCACCTCCTGGGTGTCTCCGCCTTCGACCCACTCATGCAGGTAGTGGCTCGGAAGGCGTGGGCGGCTCCAGATTCTGTGGAACCTGTCCCCAGAAGACCATCCAAGTTCATTACGGCCCGTCGGATAAACAGTTCCTTTCCAAAGGTGTCTCTGTGGATGCTATGGTGGTGGCGGCCACTAAGAAGGAACTGGCGGATCCTTCAGTACCTGTCCATCCTCCTAACAAGGATTCTAGGACCATGGACAGGTATGGAAAGCGGATGTTTTCTTCAGCGACCTTTGCTATGCGTCGCTGAATTACCTTTGTCACTTCACCAGGCTTCAACGAGATATTCTCAAGGAACTGGGTGAAGTAGTCCAGGATCCTTCTGCTGCTGGGGCTCAGGAAAAGATTGCCTCACAGCTTGCTATCCTGAATTCCATATCTAGCTCCTCCATGCGGCTCATATCTTATGCGGCCGATGGAGCGAGCAGGGCCGCAGGCACAGGAGTTGCTCTTAGACGCCAAGCCTGGATGCGGCTATGTAATTTTGCGGACCCCTTTAAGGCGTCCTTCACTAATACCCCCTTTGATGGTTCGGCTTTGTTCGGACCTCAAGTGAAGGATACCTTGACCAGGTGTGAGCAGGACGGTAAGACTCTTTCTGCCGTTGGAGTCCATTTTTCCACTCCTTCTAGACCATATCCCAAGGGTCAGAAAGGGGAAGATGTGGTTCCGTAAAGCCCAAGGAGCTACACGGACACACGTGGTCAGTTTACCCCAGAGGCAGAGGGGTAACAATAATAGGCCGCCCTAGAGGCAGGGGGTCCTCAGAACCAGGGCAACAGGGAGTCTCTTCCTGAGAAGCCCTTTCAGCATCCCTGAGGTGTTGCCCGACTGTCCACCCTTGGAGGCAGTCGGGAAGGATTTCACTGTACCCAGTAGCCTGGCAATCCCTATCCCAAGAGAAGTGGGTACAGTCGATTATATCCGAGGGTTACAAGATCCCCTTAAGGTTTCCGTACCTCTACAATCCCTTCCAGACATCTCACCCGGTCAAAGGGATTTGGCAAAACAGGAGGTTTCAAAACTCCTAGAAAAAAAGAGCCGTCCAGACAGTGCCGGCAGACCAAGTAGGATCCGGCGTCTACTCAAGATTCGTTTGGTCCCCAAAAGGACGGGAGAGTGGAGACCAATATTAGACCTCAGCAATCTGAACAGATTTGTCAAAAAGGCAAGATTCCGGATGGTCACGCTTCAGTCCATTCTGCCCTTTCTGGGCAAGGACAACTGGATGTGCTCTATAGACCTTCAGGATGCGTACTATCACATAAAGATTCACAGGCTCCAGGAGGTTTCTCCGCTTTCGCTAGGGACCAGTCATTACCAATTCAGAGCCCTGCCCTTTGGCCTCACTTCAGCCCCAGAGTGTTTACCAAATGCATGGCAGTGGTCACAGCTCACCTGAGATGTCTAGGATTCCAGGTGTTTCCTTATTTGGACGACTGGCTCCTCTCCGCCACCTCCAAGTGTCAGCTTCTTCAGTCCAGAGACTACACCCTACAGCTTTGCAAGAATCTGGGAATTTCAGTAAATTTGAAAATCTTCTCTGCTGCCTTGCCAATCTATCACCTTTATAGGCGCAGAGTTAGATACCGTCAAAATGTTAGCCAGGCTAACAGATCAAAGAATTCTGGACATCCAAAAATTTGTTCGGCTTCTGTTACAAAGCAAAAAGGTCAAAGCCAGGTTTGTCCTGAAAGTTCTAGGTCTAATGGCTGCGGCCATTGTTCTTCTACCACTGGCTCGCTTTCACATGCGTCTCCTGCAGTGGATGCTTTTCACGCAGTGGTCGTATCACAATCTTCCGATGAGACACGAGATCTTAGTGACACAGTCGTGCAGGGCTCATCTGGGCTGGTGGATATCTTCCCCTCTTCTTCATCAGGGCCGACCCTTTGTTCCCCCTCCTCCAGTTGCCACAGTCACCACGGATGCCTCTCTGATCGGGTGGGGGGGGCATTATCAGGGCAGGATGGTCCACGGGACGTGGCAACCCATAGAATACCATCTGCACATAAATGTCCTGGAGATGAGAGCAGTGCTTTTAACGTTGCAAGCCCTCGACGACTTTCTTCCCACGGGGACTATTGCTGTACAGACGGACAACATGTCCGTGGTCTGGTACATCAACAAACAGGGCGGAACCAGGTCCTATCCCTTATGTCGAGAAGCTCTCAGACTTTGGCAATGGGTGATCTCTTCTCAGCAGTTTCTGATAGCAACGCACATCCCCGGCAGGTCCAACCTATTGGCGGACAGGCTAAGCAGATCTATTCTGATGCCTCACGAGTGGTCTCTCAATCAATCTGTAGTGGATCAGATTTTTCTGAAGTGGGGCACTCCTTGTTGCGATCTTTTCGCTACCCCTCAAAACAACAAGTGCCCAGACTATTTCACTCTATTTCCCCTTCCAGGCCAACCCCTGAGAGACTCTCTAACCCAGGATTGGCCTCGGGACTTGTTTATGCTTTTCCTCCCTTTCCATTGATTCCACAAGTCATTCAGAAAGCCACCGTTTTGAGAGCCAAATTGATGCTCATTGCTCCTTTTGGCCTCGACAAATTTGGTTTCCGTCTCTGCATCGTCACCTTCTGGTGCAGCCCTGGCATCTGGACCCAGTTCCGGATCTTTTGATCCACCAGTCGGGTCAGCAGCACCGGGCCATTCATTCTCTCAACCTCACTGCTTGGTTGCTCCACTTCCTTCCCTAGCCAGGCTACCAATGATTTCTGACTCAGTCAGAGACATTATAGTGTCTTCTTTGAAGTCGTCCACTAGGACTACTTATGCTAGCAAGTGGCGACGGTTTTCGATTTGGGCAAACTCCAGAAATATTGATCCTTTTACTGCTCCCGTACATTCTGTTTTAGATTTTCTAGCGGAGGTTTTTCATTCGGGATCCTCGTCATCTACAGTCAAAGTACAACTGGCTGCTATTTCCAAGTATCATGTTGGCTTGCATGACAATAACATCATGTCTCATAGATTATGCAAGGCCTTTTTGAGAGGAGTTTTTCTCCTAAAGCCACCTATAAAGCATCCTCCTCCGCAATGGGATCTAAACTTAATGTTGGCATCCTTGATACTACCTCCCTTGAACCGTCTGCTTCATGTTCTTTGAAGTTATTGACGTGGAAAACTATATTTTTACTGGATGTCACTTCTGCAAGAAGGGTTTCCGAGATTCAAGCTCTCTGTATTCGTTCACCTTATTTGGTTTTTCATAAGGACAGGGTATCGTTAAGAACTAACCCTTCCTTTCTCCCCAAGGTTGTATCTCAAACCAATATTAACCAATCTATAGATCTACCAGTCTTTTCCCTAACTATTCTGACAGAGCTGAACAGAAATTGCATTTTTGGATGTCCATCGTCAGCTCAGGTACTACTTGCATAGGACTAAACAAATTAGAAAATCGGACCAATTGTTTGTCTCTTATGCAGAAAACAGGTTAGGTCTTCCAGTTTCTAAAGTGACCTTATCCAGATGGTTGACTTCCACCATTTCCTATGTGTACTCTCTCAGAGGCAAACAACTATCTTCTAAGCCAAAAGCACACTCCACCAGGCGTCTATCCACTTCTGCAGCTTTTCAGGATAGACTTCCCATTGATACCATTTGTGCAGCAGCTACTTGGGCCACGCCTCATACCTTTGTTTCTCATTACAGGTTGGATTTGGCCTCCAGAGATAGGGCCAGTTTTGGTTCCACAGTTCTCAAGAGTCTGTTCCATTGAGCCACCTGGGATACAGGTGCTAGGACTTGGTCCCATCCAGCAAGAATGAAGGCGAGATTGACAACTTAACATTTAGAAGTTATGTACCTACCATAACGTTCCATGTTAGTTGTCTTCTCTCGCCTTCTTTCTTGCGTCCCTCCCTCCTTCCCCCTGGCCTGGACAGATCTTGGAGAGTTCCTAATAGTTTGTTTCCTCTGGATCTTTGTTATGAGGACTTCTTTTAGGAAACTTTGTTCCTAATTTGGTTAGGATAACCTTTAGCAGGGTAAGTTAGCTGCCAAGCGAGATCTGAGGTAGTTCGCCTTGCATCATGGGATATAGGGTTGCCTCGAGCTGGTAAAGGAGTTCTCGAGCTAAAGCAAGTGCAGTCGAGGAGTTGGCTCGAACCCATCCAGCAAGAAAGAAGGAGAAGACAACTAACATGGAGCGTTATGGTAGGTACATAACTTCTAAATGTTAAGTTGTCAATCTCGCCTTCATTCTTGCTGGATGGGTTCGAGCCGATCCTCGGCTCGACTGCACTTGCTTTAGCTTGAGAACTCCTTTACCAGCTCGAGGCAACCCTATATCCCATGATGCAAGGCGAACTACCTCAGATCTCGCTTTCGCTTAGCGAAAGAGGTCTCCTTTGCCAGCTGAGGTAAGTTTTTCTTAGTCAAATAAGAAAAAGTGTAGTTAGGGGTTTATTTTTCCCTGTTAGTGTTAGTGTAGTCTGTAATTAGTTACAGCCCACCCTATTCCCTATTTTTCTACCTTTTTATAAACTTTTATAAGTTTTAATCTAAAGTAGTTTAGTCAGGCCTAGTTCCCTTTTGTTATCCCTTCCTGTGTGTTTGTGTAAGGGATTAATTTGTGTGTTTGTTGGGACTGTTTGTGTTCTATCCTCCTAGGATGTCAAAAGAAGGCAAGGTCTCAGGCTTCAAGAAGTGTGACCAGTGCTGTCAGAAAATGTCTCTGACAGCACTGGTCACACTTCTTGAAGTGTGACCAGTGCTGTCAGAAAATGTCTCTGACAGACGGTCACACTTGTTGTGTTTATTGCCTGGGGCCTTTGCACCTGCAGGACTCCTGTGCGTTGTGTCATGCTTTTAGCCAGAGAGTCCTGCAGGAAAGGAGGAACAAACTCATCCTCCGAGGTTTACTTAAACCTGAAGGTTCTCCTCCTAAATCAGGGTCAGGAAAACCTCTTAAGCCACCGAAGGCTCAGGCTACAGTGTCCAAGCCTCCTCCGGTGGCTCCGGCTCTGTCGGAGCCGATATCGGCTCTGGCTGGAGTCGATACTTCTACTCGAGTAGTGGGTTCGGTGCCGGCTGGCTCCGATACCCTGACTACTGTGGCCTTGTTGGCTCGGCTGGAGCCGACACTTTATCCAGCATCGCATGCCGAGAAATCCTCGGCTCCATCTGGAGTTCTGGGGACTTCGGCTCCGATGGCTTCGACCGTAAGAGATCTCGGTCCCCCTCTATTATGAGTATCCACTCGGCTCCGGGATCTCCTCTTTTGTCGGAGCGGAGCCATCGGAGCCGATCGAGATCTTCCAGGCTGTCTGACCACGACTTGGAGAGGGTGGTAAGCAGGCTGTTGAAGTCTCAGGCACTGGCCCAAATGCTCCATAGCCTGTCTCAACAGACTTGGCTATAGCCCCAATTCTTGAACTTCCACCTCCGACTCCACACCAGAGTTCGGGCCGGAGCTTCTTGGGACAGCGACTGTTTCGATGCGAGCCGATACATCCTTCGGCTCCGTCATCCTCGGCTCCGATCTCCTCCTTGAGACCTTCCTTGGATGGATCCGGTCGTCGGGTTTCCACTGTCGGCTCCGAGGGGGCTAGTGGCATCGGACCCTTGTCCGAGCCCCGTCTCCCTCTCGGGCTTCGGCTTTGGTAAGCTCGGCGCCGACATCGGCCTCGAGCCTTCTCTCTTTGGAGCCGACCATTCCTGTCTCTTCGGAGCGGGTATGTTCTGGTCTCCCGGGGAGAGGAGCCTTTGAGGTGATGAGGAGTGTCCTGGCCTCTGAGCCTGGTCAATGGTCCATCCCTCTAGCTCCTCCCTCATCAGTGCCTGCAGATGTCTCTTGCCAGCCTCTTGCTCTCAGGCCCAGGGATCCATCGCCCCAGGTTTCCCCACTGGGAATTTCCTCCTCTTCAGAGGTTTCTCCTGACCCTGCAGGGGAACCCCCTCGGAAGAGGACGTGTAAGAGGAAACACACAGACTCCCCTGAGTCTACTACATCTGATACCGACTTAGATGAGTCGGAGGGTTCCCCACGGTCCCCCTCTGAGGATGTCTCCTTTTCAGACATCCTTGAGCTCCTCAAACAGAGGGGGAATTGGCCCTCCATTGACCCCTCCGAGGATGAGTCGGTATACCTGGAGGCTTTTGGATCCCGACCCTCCCACCTCCTGGGTGTCTCCGCCTTTCGACCCACTCATGCAGGTAGTGGCTCGGAAGGCGTGGTAACTCCAGATTCTGTGGAACCTGTCCCCAGAAGACCATCCAAGTTCATTACGGCCCCGTCGGATAAACAGTTCCTTTCCAAAGGTGTCTCTGTGGATGCTATGGTGGTGGCGGCCACTAAGAAGGAACTGGCGGATCCTTCAGTACCTGTCCATCCTCCTAACAAGGATTCTAGGACCATGGACAGGTATGGAAAGCGGATGTTTTCTTCAGCGACCTTTGCTATGCGTTCGCTGAATTACCTTCGTCACTTCACCAGGCTTCAACGAGATATTCTCAAGGAACTGGGTGAAGTAGTCCAGGATCCTTCTGCTGCTGGGGCTCAGGAAAAGATTGCCTCGCAGCTTGCTATCCTGAATTCCATATCTAACTCCTCCATGCGGCTCATATCTTATGCGGCCGATGGAGCGAGCAGGGCCGCAGGCACAGGAGTTGCTCTTAGACGCCAAGCCTGGATGCGGCTGTGTAATTTTGCGGACCCCTTTAAGGCGTCCTTCACTAATACCCCCTTTGATGGTTCGGCTTTGTTCGGACCTCAAGTGAAGGATACCTTGACCAGGTGTGAGCAAAACGGTAAGACTCTTTCTGCCGTTGGAGTCCATTTTTCCACTCCTTCTAGACCATATCCCAAGGGTCAGAAAGGGGGGAAGATGTGGTTCCGTAAAGCCCAAGGAGCTACACCGGACACACGTGGTCAGTTTACCCCAGGGGCAGAGGGGTAACAATAATAGACGCCGCCCTAGAGGCAGGGGGGGGTCCTCAGAACCAGGGCAACAGGGAGTCTCTTCCTGAGAAGCCCTTTCAGCATCCCTGAGGTGTTGCCCGACTGTCCACCCTTGGAGGCAGTCGGGGGAAGGATTTCACTGTACCCAGTAGCCTGGCAATCCCTATCCCAAGAGAAGTGGGTACAGTCGATTATATCCGAGGGTTACAAGATCCCCTTCGTAAGGTTTCCCGTACCTCTACAATCCCTTCCAGACATCTCACCCGGTCAAAGGGATTTGGCAAAACAGGAGGTTTCAAAACTCCTAGAAAAAAGAGCCGTCCAGACAGTGCCGGCAGACCAAGTAGGATCCGGCGTCTACTCAAGATTCTTTTTGGTCCCCAAAAGGACGGGAGAGTGGAGACCAATATTAGACCTCAGCAATCTGAACAGATTTGTCAAAAGGCAAGATTCCGGATGGTCACGCTTCAGTCCATTCTGCCCTTTCTGGGCAAGGACAACTGGATGTGCTCTATAGACCTTCAGGATGCGTACTATCACAAAGATTCACAGGCGCTCCAGGAGGTTTCTCCGCTTTCGGCTAGGGACCAGTCATTACCAATTCAGAGCCCTGCCCTTTGGCCTCACTTCAGCCCCCAGAGTGTTTACCAAATGCATGGCAGTGGTCACAGCTCACCTGAGACGTCTAGGATTCCAGGTGTTTCCTTATTTGGACGACTGGCTCCTCTCCGCCACCTCCAAGTGTCAGCTTCTTCAGTCCAGAGACTACACCCTACAGCTTTGCAAGAATCTGGGAATTTCAGTAAATTTCGTAAAATCTTCTCTGCTGCCTTGCCAATCTATCACCTTTATAGGCGCAGAGTTAGATACCGTCAAAATGTTAGCCAGGCTAACAGATCAAAGAATTCTGGACATCCAAAAATTTGTTCGGCTTCTGTTACAAAGCAAAAAGGTCAAAGCCAGGTTTGTCCTGAAAGTTCTAGGTCTAATGGCTGCGGCCATTGTTCTTCTACCACTGGCTCGCTTTCACATGCGTCTCCTGCAGTGGATGCTTTTCACGCAGTGGTCGTATCACAATCTTCCGATGAGACACGAGATCTTAGTGACACAGTCGTGCAGGGCTCATCTGGGCTGGTGGATATCTTCCCCTCTTCTTCATCAGGGCCGACCCTTTGTTCCCCTCCTCCAGTTGCCACAGTCACCACGGATGCCTCTCTGATCGGGTGGGGGCATTATCAGGGCAGGATGGTCCACGGACGTGGCAACCCATAGAATACCATCTGCACATAAATGTCCTGGAGATGAGAGCAGTGCTTGTAACGTTGGAAGCCCTCGGCGACTTTCTTCCCACGGGGACTATTGCTGTACAGACGGACAACATGTCCGTGGTCTGGTACATCAACAAACAGGGCGGAACCAGGTCCTATCCCTTATGTCGAGAAGCTCTCAGACTTTGGCAATGGGATCTCTTCTCAGCGGTTTCTGATAGCAACGCACATCCCGGCAGGTCCAACCTATTGGCGGACAGGCTAAGCAGATCTATTCTGATGCCTCACGAGTGGTCTCTCAATCAATCTGTAGTGGATCAGATTTTTCTGAAGTGGGGCACTCCTTGTTGCGATCTTTTCGCTACCCCTCAAAACAACAAGTGCCCAGACTATTTCACTCTATTTCCCCTTCCAGGCCAACCCCTGAGAGACTCTCTAACCCAGGATTGGCCTCGGGATCTTCTTTATGCTTTTCCTCCCTTTCCATTGATTCCACAAGTCATTCAGAAAGCCACCGTTTTGAGAGCCAAATTGATCCTCATTGCTCCTTTTTGGCCTCGACAAATTTGGTTTCCGTCTCTGCATCGTCACCTTCTGGTGCAGCCCTGGCATCTGGACCCAGTTCCGGATCTTTTGATCCACCAGTCGGGTCAGCAGCACTGGGCCATTCATTCTCTCAACCTCACTGCTTGGTTGCTCCACTTCCTTCCCTAGCCAGGCTACCAATGATTTCTGACTCAGTCAGAGACATTATAGTGTCTTCTTTGAAGTCGTCCACTAGGACTACTTATGCTAGCAAGTGGCGACGGTTTTCGATTTGGGCAAACTCCAGAAATATTGATCCTTTTACTGCTCCCGTACATTCTGTTTTAGATTTTCTAGCGGAGGTTTTTCATTCGGGATCCTCGTCATCTACAGTCAAAGTACAACTGGCTGCTATTTCCAAGTATCATGTTGGCTTGCATGACAATAACATCATGTCTCATAGATTATGCAAGGCCTTTTTGAGAGGAGTTTTCTCCTAAAGCCACCTATAAAGCATCCTCCTCCGCAATGGGATCTAAACTTAATGTTGGCATCCTTGATACTACCTCCCTTCGAACCGTCTGCTTCATGTTCTTTGAAGTTATTGACGTGGAAAACTATATTTTTACTGGATGTCACTTCTGCAAGAAGGGTTTCCGAGATTCAAGCTCTCTGTATTCGTTCACCTTATTTGGTTTTTCATAAGGACAGGGTATCGTTAAGAACTAACCCTTCCTTTCTCCCCAAGGTTGTATCTCAAACCAATATTAACCAATCTATAGATCTACCAGTCTTTTTCCCTAACTATTCTGACAGAGCTGAACAGAAATTGCATTTTTTGGATGTCCATCGTCAGCTCAGGTACTACTTGCATAGGACTAAACAAATTAGAAAATCGGACCAATTGTTTGTCTCTTATGCAGAAAACAGGTTAGGTCTTCCAGTTTCTAAAGTGACCTTATCCAGATGGTTGACTTCCACCATTTCCTATGTGTACTCTCTCAGAGGCAAACAACTATCTTCTAAGCCAAAAGCACACTCCACCAGGCGTCTATCCACTTCTGCAGCTTTTCAGGATAGACTTCCCATTGATACCATTTGTGCAGCAGCTACTTGGGCCACGCCTCATACCTTTGTTTCTCATTACAAGTTGGATTTGGCCTCCAGAGATAGGGCCAGTTTTGGTTCCACAGTTCTCAAGAGTCTGTTCCATTGAGCCACCTGGGATACAGGTGCTAGGACCGGTCCCATCCAGCAAGAATGAAGGCGAGATTGACAACTTAACATTTAGAAGTTATGTACCTACCATAACGTTCCATGTTAGTTGTCTTCTCTCGCTTCTTTCTTCGTCCTCCCTCCTTCCCCCTGGCCTGGACAGATCTTGGAGAGTTCCTAATAGTTTGTTTCCTCTGGATCTTTGTTATGAGGACTTCTTTTAGGAAACTTTGTTCCTAATTTGGTTAGGATAACCTTTAGCAGGGTAAGTTAGCTGCCAAACGAGATCTGAGGTAGTTCCGCCTTGCATCATGGGATATAGGGTTGCCTCGAGCTGGTAAAGGAGTTCTCGAGCTAAAGCAAGTGCAGTCGGAGCCGATTGGCTCCGAACCCATCCAGCAAGAAAGAAGGCGAGAGAAGACAACTAACATGGAACGTTATGGTAGGTACATAACTTCTAAATGTTAAGTTGTCAATCTCGCCTTCATTCTTGCTGGATGGGTTCGAGCCGATCCTCGGCTCGACTCACTTGCTTTAGCTCGAGAACTCCTTTACCAGCTCGAGGCAACCCTATATCCCATGATGCAAGCGGAACTACCTCAGATCTCGCTTCGCTTGAAAGAGGTCTCCTTTGCCAGCTGAGGTAAGTTTTTTCTTAGTCAAATAAGAAAAAGTGTAGTTAGGGGTTTATTTTTCCCTGTTAGTGTTAGTGTAGTCTGTAATTAGTTACAGCCCACCCTATTCCCTATTTTTCTACCTTTTTATAAACTTTTATAAGTTTTAGTCTAAAGTAGTTTAGTCAGGCCTAGTTCCCTTTTGTTATCCCTTCCTGTGTGTTTGTGTAAGGGATTAATTTGTGTGTTTGTTGGGACTGTTTGTGTTCTATCCTCCTAGGATGTCAAAAGAAGGCAAGGTCTCAGGCTTCAAGAAGTGTGACCAGTGCTGTCAGAAAATGTCTCTGACAGACGGTCACACTTCTTGTGTTTATTGCCTGGGGCCTTTGCACCTGCAGGACTCCTGTGCGTTGTGTCATGCTTTTAGCCAGAGAGTCCTGCAGGAAAGGAGGAACAAACTCATCCTCCGAGGTTTACTTAAACCTGAAGGTTCTCCTCCTAAATCAGGGTCAGGAAAACCTCTTAAGCCACCGAGGCTCAGGCTACAGTGTCCAAGCCTCCTCCGGTGGCTCCGGCTCCGTCGGAGCCGATATCGGCTCCGGCTGGAGTCGATACTTCTACTCGAGTAGTGGGTTCGGTGCCGGCTGGCTCTGATACCCTGACTACTGTGGCCTTGTCGGCTCCAGCTGGAGCCGACACCTTATCAACATCGGGCCGAGAAATCCTCGGCTCCATCTGGAGTTCTAGGGACTTCGGCTCCGATGGCTTCGACCCGTAAGAGATCTCGGTCCCCCTCTATTATGAGTATCCACTCAGCTCCGGGATCTCCTCTTTTGTCGGAGCGGAGCCGTCGGAGCCGATCTTCGAGATCTTCCAGGCTGTCTGACCACGACTTGGAGAGGGTGGTAAGCAGGCTGTTGAAGTCTCAGGCACTGGCCCAAATGCTCCATAGCCCGTCTCAACAGACTTCGGCTATAGCCCCAATTCTTGAACTTCCTCCTCCGACTCCACACCAGAGTTCGGAGCTGGAGCTTCTTGGGACAGCGACTGTTTCGATGCCGGAGCCGATACATCCTTCGGCTCCGTCGTCCTCGGCTCCGATCTCCTCCTTGAGACCTTCCTTGGAGGGATCCGGTCGTCGGGTTTCCACTGTCGGCTCCGAGTCGAGTCGAGGATCGGCTCCAAACCCATCCAGCAAGAATGAAGGCGAGATTGACAACTTAACATTGTGTTCCTCCTTGTTTGTTTATGTACCACATTACTGTGGTGTTGTCTGTTTTTATCAATAATTGCCCTGGATGCAGGAGGTCCTTGAATGGTGTAATTGCATTTATTACTGCTAGCATTTCTTTTTGATTGATGTGAAGGTGCTTTTCCTTTTGGGACCATTTGCCCTGAATGCACCTGCCTGTCATGTGCGCCCCCCAGGCGTAATCTGAGGCATCTGTTGTGATGACTTGATTTGCTTGAGGCTTGCAGAATGGGAGACCTGTGTTTGTTTGACATGCTTGGGCCCACCATTGAAATTCCTTTTGAAAACATGGAATTATTGGTATTATTGTTTCCAAATTGTGGCTGTGTTGAGACCATAGGCTTTTTAGGTACCATTGAAGCTTTCTCATATGCAACTTTGCACATGGGATTAAAAGAATGCAAGATGCCATGAAGCCCAGAGCCTGCAGGATTTTCCTTGCAGTAAGCCTAGTACAATTTGCTAGTGTTTTGAAGTACTGAGTTAGTTGCCCTTGTTTTTCTGGCGTGAGATGGACATAAACACCCAGATGGCCTAAGTTGGCACCCAGGAAAATTATTTTCTGAGATGGTAGTAGCCTGGATTTCTCTTTGTTGATTGTGTATCCCAGAGAATTCAGTAACCGTGTTGCATAAGCCAGATGTTCCAGAAGAGTGTGCTTGCTGTCCGCTTGGATCAGGCAGTCGTCCAAATAAGGGTAAATTTGTATCCCCTGAAGTCTGCAGTAGGCAATTACTGATGCCAGGCATTTCGTGAATACTCTGGGTGCAGTAGATAAGCCAAAGGGCAATGCAGAGAATTGATAGTGGATTGAACCTGCAAGAAATCTGAGGTATCTTCTGCAGCTTTGTCTGATTGGGACATGCAGGTATGCCTCCTTGAGGTCTCCAATGTTACCAGCCAAAACTCCTTGCCCAGCATGGGAAGATGCTGCTGTAATGTGAGCATCTTGAATTTTGGTACGAGTAGAAAATTATTTAGGATGGATAAGTCCAAAATGGGTCTCCAGTCGGTTCCTTTTCTTGGTACCAGGAAAAGTCTGGAATAAAAACCTTGGCCTTGTTCGTGAGTCGGAACCTCTTGAATGACTTTCATGTCCATGAGTTTTGTAATTTGTATTTGTGCCACTGCCCTTTGATTGTGTGGCAGGTTTGGCATGCCTCTCTTTTGGAAGAGTGTGAAAATGAAATCTGTAGCCTCTGTTTATTATGTCCAGGATCCATTTGTCTGTTGTGATAATATGCCAATTTCCTGAAAATAGTGCCAGCTTTCCTCCCAAGGGAGCTGCCAGCTGAGATTTGCTTGGCATGAAAAGGGGGGAAGTAATTGGGTTTGCTTTCTGTATTGTTGAGCACTGTCTTCGCCACCTCTTGGTGCTTGAGTTGGCCATTGCCTGCCTCTATATGATCCTTGAGATTGTCCTCTGCCCCTTGAGCGCCTGTATCTGCCTCTTTGGGGTTTGTCTGTGGCTGGAAAGGACCAGTTTTTTGTACGCCAGTTTCTACTAAAACGAGGTGGCTGTACCTGTAGAAAAGCCTTGACAGTTTGCATAGATTTAGCTTTTTCTTCCATTTTCCATAGTATCTCCTCAGCATTAGTACCAAATAGCACATCCTTTTGTAAAGGAGCATCTAGTAGTTTAGCTTTAACATGATCAGGCAAGCTTTGTTCTCTAAGCCAGGCATGTCTACGAATGACTGCTCCTGTAGCAGCGGCTCTACTAGAGGCCTCTAAGGCATCATAACCACATTGTAAGGTGTGTTTACCCACTTGTTCTGCACTATGTATCATATCCTGCAATTCCTTCAAATCTGGTTGTTCAGCTTGAGACATCTTGTTCCTTAATTGAGATAACAGAAACTGCTGATATTTAAGCATATGGAACTGACAATTTAAGGCCCTCATGGCTAGGGTGGTCGAGGTGTATACCTTTATCCCCCACCTTTCTAAGGATCTAGATTCCCTTTCGGAAGGTAGTGGGTTCTTGGCAGTAGAGGCCTTCATTCCCTTGGGGCCTTGAGAAATGGTCTCAGGGTCAACATTATGGCTTTTGAAAAGAAATTGGTGAGAGTTAGGGACTCTGTAATACCTATCAGGTTTGACTGGTGCAGGAGGCAGGGAATCCGGATTGAGACAAGCCTCCGAGTAAACATCATCAAGTATGTCCAGGACAGGAGGAATAGCCAGAGGTCTGTGTTGAGGTAACAAAATAAATTCCCTAAGCCTTTTCTTGGAATCAGAAAAGTCTTGGCCTTCCCAATGGAAGTGCTCCCTCAAGGTGTGCAAGGTTTCCCCCAAAAGAAAAAACCTCTGGGGGAGATACAGAAGGAATGGACTGTTCTGCATCAGAATCTTCGTAAGGGGAGTACGAGTGTTCCTCCACATCAAAATGTTCTGAGAAAATGGAGCCCTGTTCAGAAGAGGGAGTGTCTTCCTCCACTCTGGGTCTCTTGTCTGGAGGGGGTTGGGAACCCCTGATATAGGAAATTAAATCCTCAGCCATTTTAAGCATCTACTTTTTAGGCATGGGGCCTGGGGATGGGCCCTGTGCAACAGGCCTCTTGGGATGCATGGCTGATTTGGACTTAGTGAAGGCCTTAATGGAAAAGGAAGAAGAGGGTCTAAATACACCCTGGGTGGAAGTGGACCTGTCCACATTAGGAGGCTCAACACTCACAGTGGTTTCAGTGGTTGTAGTCTGAGTTAGGGCCGAGGTACCAGCGGTCTCGGGTACAGAAGACACCGCCAATGAAGTGTCGTCGGTAGTCAGGGACTGCATAGGCGTCTCGCTGAGAACTGGACCACGTGCAGCCGGTTTTGGCGTGGTGTCAGTGGAGACCGCGGACCTCGCGTGTCGGTCCTTGTCCTTTCGTTTTTTGGACAAAACGGTAGTCGGAGTATCAGACGACATTTTATAATCAAAGGCTTTACCAAAATAATGTTGGGCGAACTCCACCCGACGCTTAATAGTGCGTTTATTGAAAGTAGCACAAAAGCGACAGCCCGAGACGTCGTGGTCTGGGCCTAAACAAGGTATGCAGAGGGAATGGAAATCCTTATGCGGTATTTGCTTCCCACAAGAAATACAATTGTTAACTTTGTCTGACATCGGTCTGAGGCAAGAAAAGTTTCCCCAATGGGGTACTTAGCTTTAAAGAAGACTTCGGTTTCCAATTTTTCGTAAATTCAAGAGCTGGCCAACCGGCACTTGCGAACTGCTTCTGCTTTGGGCACCGTGCGGCAAAAAAAGACTGGAAAACATGGCGTTGGCTGTTACTTATATACCCCTGTCGCACTGACGTCAGGGAAGAAGGCGACAACAACCGACGCCGGACCAAGACTTTGGAATTCGGCCGACCGAGGACCCGCCTGACGGCAGAGAACCCATATGTGATTACTGCAGCTGTATGCACGATTAACATCAGTCTGCTCTACGACCCGGAAAGACAAGGGGCTGGACGATACTCCATTCGCACTCCCAGTAGGAAGGCCCACGTGGGAGGACAGACTGGAGCAGGGCAGAACTTCCCAGCCCCCGGATAGTACCAGCCCCAAGCTATCAAGGGCCGAAGCACCAAGGGAAGGGACCAGTCTGAAAAACCAGGACTGAAACACCCACCCAAGGACTCCAGGGTGAGTGCTTGGGTCTGGACTCCATCTACGCAGGGGAAGGCTGAGAGGAGGAGTCAGAGAGTCTGATGGGGTGGGGGCAGAATGGTCCTTGGAAATCCTAGTCACCCTCTCCACATGGTCCACGGCCAGGAAGTCCAAAACTGCTCTGGTCGGACAAGGAGAAACCAAGGAGGGGGTGGGCGATGACCCCCTAGCCAGATGGTCAGGGGACAAGAGAAACCCCAGCTCAATCTGAGCTTTAAGAAAGGACCTAATCATCCTGTCCATATCCGTAGGGAGTAAACTCCTCTGGAGGAAGAGGATGACCTAGCTGTGAATGACTGCCTAGACCCAGAGGTCCTCCCCTCTAAAGAACAGCTTCTGTGCTTGGAGACCATAGGAGACTGCCCCACACCAGAGCCTGGGAATCCTCAATCACAATAGTGGGAACTGACACTAATCCTGGATCCAATCTCCACAGATCAGAAGACAAAGTAGGATCCAAAGGCCTGGATCCCACATCCCGGATCTGAGGGAGCCAATTCTGTGACTGTTCTGGATCCTGCCGGGTCATAAGGTCTCTGACTGGAGACCCTGGATCCCAAGGTCGATTCTCAAGTCCTCAGATCTGAAATTTTAGGCGCAGAAGCCCCGGATCCGTGGTCATGTGTCTTAGGATCAGAGAGCATCGGATCCGACTGAGTAGAGACTGGGGTCAGATCTGAGACACTAGGATCTGACAGTCTCATTTTCTTAGCAGAAGACAACCCCAAGGAGAGGGGGCCTTCCTTTTGTGCTCGGATGGTCAAGACTTGACAGGGGACTGAGCCAAGGAACCCCCATGAAGCAACCCTTTCAACAAGAATTGGTTTCGGCACTTGACCAAAGCCCTGGGGTTGAATGTGGCACAAATGACGCATTCAACCTCCAGGTGATCGGTGCCCAAACAGTAAAGGCACTCCTCATGCGAACTGGAAACCAGTATCTTCCGACCGCATGAAGAACACTGCTTAAAAAGCCTATGGGCTTGTCAGACATAGCACCTAAGCCCTTCCTAAGGGACAAGCTAACTCACAGCCGTTAAACAAGCCGACGCTTCACATATTGCAAAATGATTATGCAGAGTATCCTTTTTGCAAGGCATCTCTGCGGGTGTTTCAGCTATCGCTTAGATCTGGATATATAGATGCAAAAGGGGGCATTACACTCAATGACTGGCCTTCTGAAAGCTAAACAGAGGTGGGGCAATGACATCCCTGGAACAACAAGCAATCCCTTAATTAAAAATCTGTGCAGTACAGGACTTCCTCAATATGGTGGACACATGCTGGTTGAATTTTAGGTGCTGTCCACACAAGTTCCCAAATCCCAAATGACTGGTCAACTCTTATGGTGCATTCTCAATGTTTGTTCCCTAGGGGAAATGACTTGCCAAGGTATATAATAATGCATTTTTGGCATTTAGCTTTAGTCATTGCTTCTAGCACCAGTTATATGTTTGGGATAATCTCTTCTGCAGGATGGCCAAGTCTTGAGGATTCTTTAACTGCATTCAGCTGGCAGTCATCTGCAGACTTTGTCATCCAGAGTCTTTCAGTATAGGCTTTAACTTCAGAGAAGTAGATGACAAACAGGAGAGGTCCCAGCACTGAGCTTTCCTGACAACTGTATTTGTTTGAAATTAAGAAAAGGCTATGTTGTAACCTGAAGAGGACAGTTTACAAATGTGACAATGTTTTTAGTCCTCTTTCAGTACACAACTGGTTTGTAATGAGTAGTTCTCGCTAGAGATTTCATATCCAGTGGGGAGTGGACACTGACCACCTGTTTACAGTCATCAGCAAACTCAGCCATAGGTCTTGGTTTACGGTTTATAGGTGAGTGAACTATATGCTAAAAAAGAGGCATTCCAAAATGGGGTCCTGAGGTACACCACTAGTTAACTTTTCACTTTCCGCCAGTATAGTTTCAGCCAGTTTGCTATCCATCATACTAAGCAAGGGTCTACATTTAGGTCTTTCAGTTTATTTACAAAACCAGCAAGAAGGATGGAGATGAATCCTTGGCCATATCCAAACAGGCTGTGTGGTCCAACTGATCACATACTACTGCCTCCACTATTTTCTTGACTAAGTGAATGAAATTAAGCAGATATGACCTACTCTAGACAAAACCAAACTGCTGCGGTTCAAGCTGTATTAGGTTCTTGATACTGAAATTAAATTAAGTAAGATATGATGAGTTCCATAGCTTTACAAATTAGTCTAGTTAGACTGACTGGTCCACAGTTATAAGGGCTAGAAGTATGGCCCACTTATGAACGGGCATCACAACAGCCACTCACTCTACATTTCAGCAACATACCCTGATGCTAAACTTAAGTTAAACATGTTCAATGGCAGCCCACGAGAGCATGTATGAAGCTACTTACTGGACACTGGGTAAACTGCTTGGACCCACTGCTGAAGTACTACTTTTAATTTCCAAGAGCATAGCTGGGGCACATTCCTTGATTATCTTTGGGAAGTGAACGGTATTCAGGGATTTATGGAATTTCAATGACTGTTTCTGGATCAGCAAGTATATTAGCTATATATTTGGGGTCAGAATTGGTGATGCTATTTTTGGATTAGATTAGAACATTGCTAGGTGTTACTTTTTATTTTTTTTAATCTAATTAAATAAGAATTTATAGTTATCCTTGCCCTCAGATGCTAGTTTCAGTCTGCTTTGATCTTCCCAATAGTTCTTTTTAGTTCTTTGCTGATCTAATTGATACACTCTTTAATGTGGGTAGATTTGGAGTGCAGCACTAAGGTGGTTTGTTTTTATATTTCCCATTATATTTGGTTTTATTGGAGGTTGATAGGTCTAGACACTCTTGCACATGACAGTAGAACTCCACTGTACAAACAGCAGCTGAGGCTGCATGATGACTGGGAAGATTACATTTCAACAGCTCCCCATACAGCTTTAGCAGGTTTGTCCGTCTGAAGTCCCTAAGTTCAGATTTATCTGCTGAAAAGCTGTCTAAAACTTTAAAGGAAAAGGTCATTAATTTGTGATCAGGTGCAGCCAAGGATGGAGATACTAAAGGAGTGGGACATAGGGGGGTTATTGGCAAGGATAAGGTCTAGAATGTTCTGCTCCCATCCAGAACTCTTTAGATATAGTCTGCTTTTCAGTTACAGGTGCACCAGTACATTGATGGATAGCTAAAAATCACCCTTCATAAAAGTATTTTTTATTATGAGTATTTCAGATAGCATACTTGGAACCTCTCTTGGTCATTTGGGGACACAGACGGTGTCCTACAACAGGCATAAATTGATCATTTGTTTTGTTTAGGGCAAGCTGAAGTTTAATAAGTGCAGTTTGTGGATCTCTGGGAATATGCCAAGAGGCTATATGGCTTCTGACAAATATGGATATGGCCTACAGTTTCCCCTCAGGCTTCAACATATGCTAAGAACTAAAAACAGTTAAGGAAGGAATGCTATCTTTACAATGAAACAGTCTCATTTACAGCACAAATATGAAGGAGTTCAAGCTGCACGAAAGCCTCAAGATCAAGCAATTTGCTACCAAGACTTCTTTCATTGAAAAGTGCAACCTTAGCACAGTCATAATTACAATTTGCTCCAATTTTATCTGCTATATTGGAATGTTCAGTAGCTAGAGTCTGCCTAAAAAGGGCATTACGGGCAGTGAAGGTTTTGGCCAGTAAGTGGAAGCCATGAAACAAGAGGTGCAAACCTTCCCTTGTGAAGTTGGTTTACCATCTCATCCCAGGCAGACGCATTCTGCCCCCACCCCCCCCCAGATGACACCGATGACTTATAGGTTTCATAGATACATTGGATCAATAGCATAGTACTTGACCTGAGCACCATTTAATAACATAGCACAGTACCTCAAATTGTAGGTACCTATTGACATGATTAAATTATACCTAGTTTCAACCCCTTTCAATGAGGGCTTAAGAAGCCATACCCAGGGTGTATTAACGACTGCCATTCCATTCATCCAGGTTATACTTAAAATGAGTTTAGGGAGCTACTTTGCTGCTCCATAACAGGGAATTAGGGAATTCTCTGGAATATACATCTGCCTTGCCTATTGGTCCTATTAAAGTTTAAGTGGAAGTTAAGATCTCGAGTGAGTGTTGAAGGTGTAGTTAGTTTTGCAGACGTGCAAGAGGTCATACAGGACTGGATTCTTTGAGGTTCTGTAAGCTAGACAGAGGTTACCTCTCAAGAGTAAGTCTGTAGAAAACAAAAAACAGAGAGAAAGCACTTTAAGGCAGTCTGAGTAACCCAGAGGAAGTCATGTCATTAATTAATGAGAAAATGCTGCAGTCTCTCATGCTTTGACAAATACATGCTAAAGGGGCCATTACATTCTATTATGAGCCCGATGAGGGAGGAGTAGAAAGGGAGAACGTCCTTATATATGTAAGAAATAACCCCTGGTGATTAGTCTGGCAAGTAAACTGATTTCCTAACAGTGGATATATGGTAATCAAAGAATAACTTGTTTTCAACTAAAGTGCCCAGGTCCCCAATGGCTGAATCGACTTTCAAAGGGATATCAACTATATGGTAGGTGTATGGTTGCCCAGTTTTGCCTAAGGACACAATGCTGCATTTCTTGGCATTTAGTTTTAAGCTGTGGTCCTGGCACCACTTACTGGTGTCAGTTAGTCCTCCCTGAAAAATCTGAAAGTTGGATGGGGAGTTACTGACAGCGCCAAGTGGTTAGCCGCAGATCCTTGATGTCAGTCTTGACATCAGAGTAGTCATCTTAAGATGGATTCCAGGGGGACACAGCTGGTAGTCTTTTTGAAAAGAATGTGCTTCTCACACTAATACACTGGGTTGTCAGCCAGTTTGCTCTCCATTGTGGATAATGTGGTTTTATATTTTGTATGAATACCTTGTCAATAATGCCAGAATGTGGGATGGTATCAAAGGCCTGGGCGCCAGTTCCCAAGTAGGTAGTGCAAACCTATTTACCAGAGTCTAATGCATCAGTGACATGCACAAAGAAGCTCACTAAATTCAGGAGGTAGGATCTGCTTTTAACAAACCTAAACTGGTTTGTGTCCAGGGCTCCATAACTTCATAACTATGTGTTCCATTGCTCTGCAGATAAGGCTGGCAAGGCTTATAGTTCTACTATTTTCTGAATCAGCAGTGAACCCCCGCCCCCTTGTGGAGCAGAATGATCACCACAATTCTCCATTCCTCTGACATGAATCCAATGTTAAAGGAATACAACGGGTTTCTAAACTGAATTCCTCAACTTCCCTGCCTTTTTCCTCCCTATGTACATGTTCCTGCATAAACAAACAAGAAACCATGGTTTAAAAAATTTCAATTCCCCTCACTTTGCTCAAACAAGCCTACCTTAGCGTACAGGGATTGTTTACCTTCCAAAAACATTCTCTCGCGTTTCAGTTTAGCATGTTACAGTCCCCCAATTACTGACATCATCGCGGCCAGGCAGTGGAGGTATTTTTTTTAACAATTCCCTCCCCCCGAGGTGACATCACCGCAGCCGGCCTCGGTCAAACAAACAAACCCACCCATTCTGTGATGTCACAGCTGCCTTGTCCTTCCCCCAGCCTTGGAGTGCTAAAATAGAGCTGCAGTAAGGTAGAGAAGTTCTTTTCTTGTTGGTGTTTCCAGTACGCATTATTTTGCTAAAGGAACCTGTTGCGGGAAGCTTTGCTGTTAACAGCGTTGTTTCAGGGATCATCTAAATTGGTAAGTAAACTTTTTTTTATATAAAATACAGTTGTAGCTCACTTTCTTCTATTTTAGCTTTATTTACTTATAATAAGCAGCATAACTTCCCATTTTTGTGTCATAGCTGTGTTTAGAAAGCATTACCGTGTTTTTGGGTTGTTCGCAATAGTAACGGATTTATTTTTTGTGCGCATAACTATGCGATCATGATCCGCCTAGCCTTCTGTTTACACTCGTTAAGCTGTTTATTTATTTTTTTTCTAATGTAACACTACAGTTAAAGGAGTGTAACAGAAGGGCTAGGTAGAACGTGACTGCACAGTTATGCACACAAAACATGAGCTGTTGTGGTTCCTAACTATTAGTGCTAACAAGCCCCATTGACCCTTAGTAGTACATTCTCATGGCGCGTCTGTGTTTAACACAGAGCACGCCATGAGAAGCAGTAATTAGTATCTGTTATTCCCCAAGTGCCTTTAACAAGCAATGGAAACTGGCATCCCGATTTGTATGTGACCTTAATGTAAAACAAGCAGAAATGGTAACGGGCAGTGTAAACTATCTTCTATACTTACCATTCAGCGTGTTATTACATTAAGGTCACGTTAAAGATAGTTTGTTAAATTCCATTTAAACATTCCCGCTAAAGCAAGCCACACCCCCAACAGCTGAAAGCTGTGAGTTGCTCCTTCCAAATTTCATTTCTAGGACGTCGTAGCAAGCACAACAGTTTTTTATAATGTTCTTCAATGTCTATAGATTTCACCAAAATATGGCTACACAGTGCGAATTTTAATCGGAGAATAAAGATACTTCGCCTTCACTGTCTTTATTCTTTAGAGATGTCTTGGGAGTCGACAGGTCTTAGCTTGCTACTCATTTCTTATTGAAATGAGAGGTAGTGCTGTATAGTTTCTGCCTGCTTCTATCAAAAGTGGTTTCAGGCTTGCAGTTTCTCGTTGAGAGTTCTGGTTGATAATATAGGTAAGCACCACCTTCTTTAGTAATCACTGTTTTTATGTATACTGTGTTTTTAAAAGTTACTGATATTGACTGCTGCGGTAGCGTTGTCGCCTCACAGTAACACGCTGTCCGGTTTGATTCTCAGCTAGAGCGTCTTTGCGTGGATACATGCGTGAATGGGCGCACCTTCGTTGAAGGTTGTCCGTCGTGCCTGGCAAGCCGGTACGTAAAAATCAACCGGCAATCATTAGCGGACCGTAGTTTCGCTGTGGCGACCCCTAACCGAAAAAAGCCGAAAGATGCAAACAAACTGATATTGACTGCATAATTTATTAGTTGACTGTACAACATGTATCAATGGAGCATTGCAAAGCACTGAAGGCATGTATAAAATGAGTTTTATGATGTTCAGAGCTGCTGAGCTGAGGAAAGCTGCTGTATTTTCTGGATAACTTTTGCTTAAATATTCATGACAGTTTTACAGAGACTAGAATTGACGACAACTGATTACTGGCCATGAACAACAGTGAAACTGCATTTATTTACTTTTCACCCGTTCTGAATGATAATTTTTATGCAGTGAATGTTAAAAATGGGCATTGACTGAACACTTTTCTGCCCTTCGTGCAGGTGTGATTGGGAGTCCCATTGTTGCAGTTGTCAAATAATACTAATAATGGCATTAACAAAAGTAGTATTAAAGTTGCATTCAAGGCTTATTTTACTCTAAATCTGATGGTGATTCTGGTTGCAACACAGCATACAACATATATTCCCTTTTGTAATTTTTTGGCAAATTACTTTGAGGAAAAGAGTAGTGGAAAAATAGAAATATGATCCGTGACTTAAATCTGGCCCTGTATCTATGATAAAGACTGCCTAAATAAAATTTAGCTGTAACATTATAAGTAGCATTACAACTTTAGTCACATAATTATGTCAGCCAGGTGTGTTAAAAAGTTCACTACTGGATATGGTTTATTAACTTATTTAGTTATTATTTTTTATTAGTTTTTCATTATGAGCAGACAGATGATCCGCTGTGGTGACCCCTAACCAGAAAAAATCTGAAAGAAGAAGTTTGTCATTTGAGGTTTTCTTCTTTCTATACGTAAAGCCACTTTTGTTACACTATTTTCTTTAGAATTTTACTGTACATTTAATTTAGTATTATTCCTTCATTTAGGATATGCAGCTGTCTTCTGTGTCTTTGAAAAAAAAATAAGAACAATGCATTGTTTGGGAAAACAGATATTGAATAAAGTTAATGCAGTTTTCTTGCAAGAAACACATTTGCTAAAGGTTGACAGTCATTATAAGCAGCTTCTTTTCAATAGTAAGAGAAACAAAATGCTATATTGGTGGAAGATTTCGAGTTGCTGTAGGAATAAAAAGAAAACATGAGACAAGCAATTAAAAGAATCTCTGGAAATCTAAAATGCTGCATGTCAAACAATGAAAACATTTATTTACATTGTCAAAAACACTATCAGCAGAAGAAAACAACAGTAGCTACCAAAAGTCGGACTCAAACTAAAACAATAACTATCAAAACAAAGAATAGTCCAGCTAACACGGTCTTAATCATATACTTTAATAAAAAAAATAAAATGAGACATGATAAGATTAGCGCTTTCAGGTAAAAACCTTTCTTCAGATCTCGTTAAAAACTAAGCATCATCTCAGAGTTGATGTTTATACTGCTGTGTGGCTAAACTTCTCTGGCTTTAGAAAAATGTAAACTAAACAGCTATTTGATATTATTACAAGGACTGCATAATATAATCAAATGCTTGAAATTCTCTCAAAGAAAAGACAAATATCTGATATTAGAAATAAAAAGTACAACACAGTAGTCATTGGTTTTTAATGTATCCAAAATGCCACACAGTTCTAATGTGCATACAACTAAAATGGAGAAAATATCAAGTTAACATCCTTGTAAACTGCTGACTGCAGTCCTTAAAAATATTACTTTGTTTGAAAAAATGGAACCACTTAATCCTTTGCACAAAAACTTCTGTACAAGGACACTGTGACACCCTGCCTCTATGCTCACTAGATACATTCTTACAAGAGAATATAAGTAATCTGAAAGCTAAAAATTACACGTTTCATTCACATATATTTGGAGATATAGCAGACAGTCAGTTTTTAACTTGCAGTCTGGAATACTCTTATATTTATTAGAAACTTAAATTTGGTTCTTTTACAAATTGATTGTATTTAAACTGGCTATTCCTTTTCCCTTTATTTTTATCTTTAAGTTTTATAGGTTTCTTGCTGATTTGGGTCACTGACTTCTTTTAAGTCTTTTCCTCTGGACATCTGACATGTCTTACATGCTGTATGTCCTTTAAATAATTTTGCTAATAGAACCCATATTTTCAAATATATACCTTTGTGTCCTTCTCCCTACGCTTATTACGTGTTTGTTAATCTTGTAATACTGCAATATTGTCACCTTTATGATGTAGTGTTCACTTTGGTGTTAAAGAGAGCCACATGCATTTGGTGTTTTGCAAGTTTACCTTGTTACAGTATGTGCAAATGCCAGCAGAGCCAACTGGAGTTTTGTAAAGAATGATATGTCCTTTGAATATCAAACTGATTTACACAAGATGCTTGTGTTAGAAATGTATTAGAACTTTATGTCATTTGTATAGCAAAAGAACAGTTGTGTACCTACCATAAATGTAGATGTTCGAGTGTATTCACTGTTGCAGTCATTACACTTGGGTTATCCTGCTGGCAGGCTACCCGTAGTCGGCCTGAATTCCAAAGTACTGGTCCGGCGTCGGTTGCTGTCACCTCTTCCCTGATGTCAGTGCGCCAGGGGTATATAAGATGCAGCCAACGCCATTTTCTTCAGTTTTCCTTGCCCCAGATGTCAGGTGCCCCCAAGAATGTAGCAATACACATTGCTTATAAAAAACATACACTAAAATAAACAATACCTTCATCGACAAGCAAATACACCACATAGGTTGTATAGAATACAGAAGTATAGATAAGTCCCAGCAAAGAAAGGGGGGTGGTGGGTGGGTAACCCGGACTTCAACAGTGAATACACCGGAACATCTACATTTATGGTAGGTACACAACTGTGCTATGTTCATCGTGTTTCACTGTTGCAGTCATTACACTTGGGTTGAATCCCAAAGCTGAGGTTGGGCGGCTGGGTCTAAATAAGATTAGGAGTGGCTATGAGGCCCTGCAGAACTGCTGTGGCAAAGCCTGCTCTTTATTTAGAGTAAAGAGGTAAGTGATTGTGCTTGGTAAAAGTGTGCACTGAACTCCAAGTTGCATCTTCCAAAATGTCCTTGGTTGTTACTCCTCTGAGAGAGGCTGCTGATATGGCTGCTGCCCTGGTAGAATGTGGCCTAATATTCTTAGGCACTGATTTACCATGCTGTTCATAAAAGAAACAAATGCAGTGTCCTATCCATTTTGAAATAGTCTACTTTGAAATGGCCTTTCCTTGTGATCCTGCAGCATATGCCACAAAAAGTTGCTCAGTTTTTCTGAAAGCTTTTGTTTTGTCCAAGTAGAAGCGTAGCTGCCTGTGTATGTCCAAAGAGTGCAGAAGTCTCTCCCCTTTATTCTGGGGGTTTGGATAAAAAGTTGGCAAATTAATGGTTTGTCCAAGTAGAAGCGTAGCTGCCTGTGTATGTTCAATTCAAAGAGTGCAGAAGTCTCTCCCCTTCATTCTGGGGGTTTGGATAAAAAGTTGGCAAATTAATGGTTTGGTTAAGAGCCACACTGGATACTACCTTTGGCATAAATGTTGGGTTTGTCCTTAGAGAAACCCTGTCCGGATGAAAAATGATAAAAGGTTCCACTGCCATTAATGCCTATAACTCTGAGACTCTTCTTGCTGAAGTTATTGCTAGGAGCAGAGCAGTTTTCCATGATAAGAATTTTATCTCAGCTGTATTGGCTGCCTCAAAAGGAGGCAGTGTGAGCTTTTCCAAGACCAAGTTGAGGTCCCATGTAGGTATAGGTGCTCTCCTTGGGGGTCTTGTGTTTTTGTCCCCACTGAGGTACTGTCTTAGCAGTGGATGTGAGAAAATAGAAGGTTCCGTATTGTAATGAGCTGAAATGGCAGGGGCATGGATCTTAATTGATGAGAAGGATAGGCCTTTGTCCAGCATCTCAGTTAGGTATTGTAAAATCTGAGGAATATTTGGAACAAACGGTTCAAGTCCTTGTGTCTGGTTCCAAGCACAGAATCTCTTCCATTTTTCTGCATAAGATTTCCTGGTGCTGGGCCTCCTGGCTTCCAAAATGACATCCATAACGGCTTTAGAGAGAGGTGTGTTCTGAGTGGTTATATTATTCGCCATGCAGCCAGATTTAAGGTTCTGAGTTTTGTGTGTGTGTGTGTGTGTGTGTGTGTGTGTGTGTGTCCCTGGTGTGTGTGTGTGTCCCTGGTGTGTGTGTGTGTGTCTGTCCCTGGTGTGTGTGTGTGTGTGTGTCTGTCCCTGGTGTGTGTGTGTGTGTGTGTGTGTGTGTGTGTGTGTGTGTGTGTGTGTGTGTGTGTGTGTGTGTGTGTGTGTGTGTGTGTGTGTGTGTGTGTGTGTGTGTGTGTCTGTCCCTGGTGTGTGTGTGTGTGTGTGTGTCTGTCCCTGGTGTGTGTGTGTGTGTGTGTGTGTCTGTCCCTGGTGTGTGTGTGTGTGTGTGTGTGTGTCTGTCCCTGGTGTGTGTGTGTGTGTGTCTGTCCCTGGTGTGTGTGTGTGTCCCTGGTGTGTGTGTGTCTGTCCCTGGTGTGTGTGTGTCTGTCCCTGGTGTGTGTGTGTGTGTGTGTGTCTGTCCCTGGTGTGTGTGTGTGTGTGTGTGTCTGTCCCTGGTGTGTGTGTGTGTGTGTGTGTGTCTGTCCCTGGTGTGTGTGTATGTGTGTGTGTGTCTGTCCCTGGTGTGTGTGTGTGTGTGTGTGTGTCTGTCCCTGGTGTGTGTGTGTGTGTGTGTGTCTGTCCCTGGTGTGTGTGTGTGTGTGTGTGTCTGTCCCTTGTGTGTGTGTGTGTGTGTGTGTGTGTGTGTGTGTGTGTGTGTGTCTGTCCCTGGTGTGTGTGTGTGTGTGTGTGTGTGTGTGTGTGTGTCTGTCCCTGGTGTGTGTCTGTCCCTGGTGTGTGTGTGTGTCTGTCCCTGGTGTGTGTGTGTGTGTGTGTGTCTGTCCCTGGTGTGTGTGTCTGTCCCTGGTGTGTGTGTGTGTGTGTGTGTGTGTGTGTCTGTCTGTCTGTCCCTGGTGTGTGTGTGTGTGTCTGTCCCTGGTGTGTGTGTGTGTGTGTCTGTCCCTGGTGTGTGTGTGTGTGTGTGTGTGTGTGTGTGTGTGTGTGTGTGTGTGTGTGTGTGTGTCTGTCCCTGGTGTGTGTGTGTGTGTGTGTGTGTGTGTCTGTCCCTGGTGTGTGTGTGTGTGTGTGTGTGTGTGTGTGTGTGTGTGTGTGTCTGTCCCTGGTGTGTGTGTGTGTCTGTCCCTGGTGTGTGTGTCTGTCTGTCCCTGGTGTGTGTGTGTGTGTGTGTGTGTGTCTGTCACTGGTGTGTGTGTGTCTGTCACTGGTGTGTGTGTGTGTCTGTCACTGGTGTGTGTGTGTGTCCCTGGTGGGTGTGTGTGTGTGTGTCTGTCACTGGTGTGTGTGTGTGTGTCCCGGGTGGGTGTGTGTGTGTGTCCCTGGTGGGTGTGTGTATATCTGTCCCTGGTGGGTGTTTGTGTGTGTGTGTGCGACAAAATTATATAATGCAATTACTTAAGCTCTGCTTCAAATCAGTTGTGTCTCAATTGTAATTGTCTGACCATGAACTGTGAGTCCCGGTTTGGGAACATTACTAAACCATTGTACAAAAAACCTTGTCTTGTGTTGGACAATGAGAACTGCGCCTACCTATTTGGGAACATTAATAAAACGGTGTGCTAAATGCATTGTCTTATATTTTGTAATGTTCACTAACTTGTGTAATCCATGTAATGTAATACAACTTAAGTAATCTATGTAATTTCTTCTGTTGGAGATTTTCTCCCTGGCCCTCTGCTGACAAAAGGACATGAATCCAGTGCGACTATCCCAGTAAACAAGTGTAACATAATTAAACGTTTTTGGCCTCATGCAATGTTGCCATCCTTTGTCTGGACGCTTGGTAGCGGACATATATTTATGTAGTCATTTACTGTCAAGTTGATTCAAAACTGCTTATGTATTACGGATGCATTGTGTCCCTGCTGTGTGTGTGTCCCTGCTGTGTGTGTGTGTGTGTGTGTGTGTCCCTGCTGTGTGTGTGTGTGTGTGTGTGTGTCCCTGCTGTGTGTGTGTGTGTGTGTCCCTGCTGTGTGTGTGTGTGTGTGTGTCCCTGCTGTGTGTGTGTGTGTGTGTGTGTGTCCCTGCTGTGTGTGTGTGTGTGTGTCCCTGCTGTGTGTGTGTGTGTGTGTGTGTCCCTGCTGTGTGTGTGTGTCCCTGCTGTGTGTGTGTGTCCCTGCTGTGTGTGTGTGTCCCTGCTGTGTGTGTGTCCCTGCTGTGTGTGTGTGTCCCTGCTGTGTGTGTGTGTCCCTGCTGTGTGTGTGTGTGTCCCTGCTGTGTGTGTGTGTGTGTGTGTGTGTGTGTGTGTGTGTGTGTGTGTGTGTGTGTCCCTGCTGTGTGTGTGTGTGTGTGTGTGTGTGTGTGTCCCTGCTGTGTGTGTGTGTGTGTCCCTGCTGTGTGTGTGTGTGTGTGTGTGTCCCTGCTGTGTGTGTGTGTCCCTGCTGTGTGTGTGTGTGTCCCTGCTGTGTGTGTGTCCCTGCTGTGTGTGTGTGTCTGTCCCTGCTGTGTGTGTGTGTCTGTCCCTGCTGTGTGTGTGTGTCCCTGCTGTGTGTGTGTGTGTCTGTCCCTGCTGTGTGTGTGTGTCTGTCCCTGCTGTGTGTGTGTGTGTCTGTCCCTGCTGTGTGTGTGTGTCTGTCCCTGCTGTGTGTGTGTGTGTGTCTGTCCCTGCTGTGTGTGTGTGTGTGTCTGTCCCTGGTGTGTGTCTGTGTGTGTGTCTGTCTGTCTGTCCCTGGTGTGTGTGTGTGTGTGTGTGTGTCTGTCCCTGGTGTGTGTGTGTGTCCCTGGTGGGTGTGTGTCTGTCCCTGGTGTGTCTGTCTGTCCCTGGTGTGTGTGTGTGTGTCCCTGCTGTGTGTGTCCCTGCTGTGTGTGTGTGTGTGTGTGTGTCCCTGCTGTGTGTGTGTGTGTCCCTGCTGTGTGTGTGTGTGTGTCCCTGCTGTGTGTGTCCCTGCTGTGTGTGTGTGTGTGTGTCCCTGCTGTGTGTGTGTGTGTGTCCCTGCTGTGTGTGTGTGTGTGCGTCTGCTTGTTTTGACCATGGCTTAGAGTAGGAATTTCATGTTTGACCTTTCCTTACGCTAGGGCCTTAGCAAGTGACCGTCACAACTGAAGGACATTAGCTTGGACATCAGTGGAACCATGGGTTGCAGTTAATATGGACAATACGTGCTTAAAGAGCAGACTAGCAGTTAGTGAAACCTATGTCAGTAAGTCCCTATATGCACTACTTGTCCGAGGACTTGTGAATACTTGTATTGGTATAGACCTGGTGGTTGTGTTGTACCGAAGTCATTAGTTGGAGAAACTATGCTAATCTGTTGGTGAGAAGTAATATCACATTAACTGTGGTGGACCATGTGTGTAATGTTGTGGTGTGAGTGGACGTCTGAGGCTGGCTACTGTGAAGTGGTGCAGTGTAGTGGCGCTTGTTTGGCAGCTGCAGTTGTAGGGACTGGTCTTTCTGGACAGAAGTGAGATTAACATAATGCATAAATGGCAAGAGGAGGCATGTTTGGGGTAGCATGCATAGCTGCAGGAGTGTTATGAAAGTGGTGAGATGAGTGGATTTGACTGCAGCTGCAAGTAATGTTGTGGTGCGAGTGGACCTCTGTGAGGCTGGCTACCGTGAAGTGGTACAGAGGCTTGTCACAATAGTGCAATATGCAGTATTTGCTCCATATGCACATTGTAACCAAAAGCCAGCCAGCATGTGAATACATCATGTAAGTACTGACTTTTGACTGCTGCTATATAGTTAGGTGTATGCATTAATCTTATCCTGTATGGACAGGTCTTGCACAATAACAGGCAAATTGGGATGTCACGTGGCACTATGAAGTGGATAATGCTAGCTCAAGAATGGATGAACATGAGAAATGAGTGGTAGCTGCTGTATTTTACAGGGGGTGAAGATATTTGATTACTGTCCCGAAAATAGTAAGGTAAGAAACTTTAAATCAAACATTTTGATACTGCCTGATATAGGAACTGAACATTGCAATGGAGAATTCAGATCTGCCTTATGCAAGATATGCAAGGCAACAGTTAAGGGACTACAGCTGCAAACGTTCATAGTGTGCCCATTCAAACTAACAGGTAAACAAAACGATAAAATATTAACTGCAACTTGCTAAGAAAGAGCAAACCTACAGGTAGCCAGTTAAGTGAATGAAACCAAAAAGCCAGAGAATCATGGGAAATATTAACGACAGGAAAAAAATCTTAATTACATATGATAACAGGTTATGTTACATTTCAATATGGACCTTTTATTCAGTAGTAGTGTAGTAACAGCGATGTTTTGAAACACAGAAATTTGGTATGTATTAGTTGCACATTCTGCATGGCAAATGATACTTGGTCTATCGCTTGCATACTTCTCTTGTATTTGCATCAGATACCGCTAGTGTGCAGTGCGGGTAAAAAAATTAAATTACCCTCGTATCAGAGGTGGCAGTGCAACATATTCATAGTGGCTTAACCTGAGAGTAGCTTTAACCAAGCCCCATGTGAAACCTGATCAAGCACCTAGAATTCAGTGTAGCTTCAACACCGTAAGTCTGAAGATGAATTCACATACATGAGCAGGAGTAGTTGCATATTCATGTCTAAAGGTATATGGGCAAGGCAGGTTGTCACTACGCTGAAAAACTGGTATGTAATGGTGGATAATTAAAGCCCTAGCACCAATTCAACTGTAGTCTGGCAAATATTTAGTAAGGGATTTAGTCCAAGCACAAATATTTCTACAGTGATTCTTTCCAGTGTCATCCATTATCTGATTCAAGGTAAATTAACCTTGATATCCTTTATTAAAAAAAAAATATATTTTGTCAGAAGTGACTTCTGGAGACACGAAAAAAGAAGGGGAAAATATAGCAATGTGGTTTGTATGTACAAAGACAAATCCAGGGACACTGCAAAAGTTTTTTTGCGAACCAACCAGTGCAGTAAAAAAATATGTAGGCAAACACTGAATACCAACACACTTTGCACATGTAAATCATTTTTAGCAAGGTGGAAGCATGAAGTGATACCTTAGACACTTACACTAATAAGTGTTATTTAGCTCCCCGGTGGAAGATGTTACAGAAGTTGCTAGATAAACTGGATGCTAATACAGTCAAGTAAGGCCATGGCTACAGTGCAGCAATAAAAAATGTCCCCTGTAACAAAAGAAATGCTAGAGCAAAGATTCACTTGCATGAGTCAAGCACCCTGCTGAGATCTGCCAGTCAATGAAATTACCAAGTCAAATTACCCTCAGGACTTTGACAGCCAGGGAAGCTAGGTGTTGCGGGGGAGGGTTGAAGTAAAAGAACTGGAATTCATTGTCTCACAAATTAGTGCCATTTAAACTAAATTAGAAAAAAGGCAGCAGTAAACAGCACTTTGTGTGTGTTCTGTGACATTTGCACTGTTTCAGTTTTAAGTAGTCATTCAACAGCAAGGAATGTTACTTTAACTATTCTATTTTACTCAGAACTTTATATGCATGCAACATCTATGAAATGACAAGAGCTTTAGGCAAATGCAGGCCTGCATGATGTAACATTTCTGAGCAAAACAATGACTCGTGGGATACTGAGTGGCAACCTGATTTATCCAAACCACGTCAATATGCTGTACTCCAGGTGGTCAGAGTCTGTAATTACATATAAAAATATTTAAAATCCTGTAAATAACCCCAGAGTGCTGTTAAAGTGTAGGAAACATCATGCCATGATGTTTTAAACATGTTTTTTGAGTCTGTGGGTGCGGTACTCCTTTAAGGCTGAGGTTAAATAGACTTAGTAGTTAGTCTACCAAACAGTGTCTAATGCTGACAAGAAGAATATCTGGAACATTATCAAGACCCCTTGGCCTTGGAGATAGCATTCAGGTCCTGCATGGAGTGGATTACATGGGGTGGTGTGGGTGTGCTAACAAGTTGGGTAAGGTTAGTGGAAGATATGAGAGTAAAGTTAATGAAGAATTTGTCTGCTAAAAATGTTGGGTATGTCCCTCAGTGGACGAGTAAATGTTGTCATTATCTATTAGCTCTATGCATTGCTGGCCATTACCACTAATGCTTACGACACAGCCAAAGAAGGCTTTGTGGTTGTCCTTAGCAGACACACCACTTCTCAATTCAAAATTAGTTTTGAAAGATATGACTTTGTTTCGGAGTTCTTTGTTGATCTTTCTGAATTCATCTCCAGACTAAGCATTTTTTTTTTTTTTTTTTTTTTTTTTTTTTTTTTTACAGGTGACAAGTTTCTTCCTCTAATTGTATACTTTTTTATATAAAGGTTTACTCCTGGATTTACTCCTGGATTTCGAATTATATTTATGACTTAAGCAGCAGATGCCTTCATACATGCTTTGAGGTGGACACAGAAATTATCCACAAATGTGTCAGCATACAAGATGGAGTTATCAAGGTGAGGAGGGCACTTAAATTTCATCAGGTCATAAGTTAGCTGGATTAGGTTTGCCTTAGATTGGTCTCTAAAGACAGAAGGGCTTTCCAATAATACTAATTATAAGGGTAAAACATAACTTATCGAGTGGTAGTCAGATTTGACCAGTGACATTGTGACTGTAGGTGTGCACTGGATGGCAATGTTGGTGAGAATCAGGACCAATATTTTTAAACCCTAGTTGTGACCTGAACCAATTGTTCTAGGGAGCTAGCATTAACAAAGACTTACAGGTAACATAGGTGAATACTAGGTTTATTAATCCGAAGGGCCACTTTAAGCCTAGACAATAACCCCAAGTCAGAATCAAACCCTATACCTTGTGTCTGTGAGGTAAAGACCTTAATTATGCCAAACCACCCCACAGAAAGTACTACTTATTGTAACAAATAACTGCAGCAATAAGCAGTAGATTTATCCAATCATGTATGAGAAGTGCATACCTCTGATTTAAATGACAACTCAAGATGAACTTTATATACCTATATGCAACCAAATGAATGCCACAGCAATACTTCAGCTAGCTGTTCTCAGATGCATACAGTGTAACCCACTAGTGCACGCACGCACGCGCGCACACACACACACACACACACACACACACACACACACACACACACACACACACACCTGAACATGCTTAACTGAAGCAAACAGACACCATCTTAGGTTCATAGGTAGGTACTAGGCTATCTGCCCGAGGGCATTTATAAGCTTAGCCAGAATGTGTCAGCGTTCGCCGCCCCACTGATTAATTAATTGAGCCTCTGTCAAGCAGAGCCAATGAAGTGATCCCAGGGGTGCATTTTCTGTTACCCATCTACTCGTCAAGGTTTCTCTTGAAGAGTGTTAATGAGGGGCTCTGCCTAATGTAGATAGGAATTTTGTTCCAAAGCATGGGGAGTCTCTGTGACAGGATCTATCCCTCCAGTATGTTCTATTTATTGTTGTGGCGAGGTTTAGCTCACTAGAGCACGTGGCTCACAGGGACTTGGATTTCTTTAGGTGGAGCATGACCATCAGTTCTGAGTTGGACATGGCTTTGTAAGTCAGGCAGAGATCACCTCTGAGTAAGCGATATGCTACTGAGTACAGCCGGAGGTTTTTCAGTCGGTCTGCATAGGACATATGTTTGAGGCCAGTAATCCTCTTGGTGAGGTACGTTTGTGGTCTTTCCAGCTGTTGGAAGTGTCTTGTGAGGTACATCCCAAATGGGGCATTGTACTCTATGATGGGTCTGATGAGTGATGAGTAGAGGGGCACTATAACCTCTTTATTTCTAGATGCGAACCCTTTAGTAATTAGATGGGCCACATAGAAGGATTTCCTAACTACTTTGGCAATATGATTGTCAAAGGAAAGATTACTATCTACATGGATCCCCAGATCTCTTACTACCTCTTCTGTATTAACGGGGCTGCCACCTATGTAGTAATTCATGGGTGTTTTGTTTTTCCCAAATGGGATGACTACGCATTTTTTGGCATTTAGCTTGAGGCCATGACTTTGACACCAGGTGTCCGTCTCAGTAAGGCCTTTTTGGAGAATGCTCGTGTCAGCCGGAGAATCAATTATGGCTCCCAGTTTGCAGTCATCGGCGAACTTGGTTAGCCATAGTCCTCCTGTGTTTGCCTGTACTTCTGATTAGTATATACCGAACAGTAGGGGTCCCAAGACTGGGCCTTGTGGGACACCACTTGTGACTGGTTTAGAGTCGGACCTGGAGCCTGCTATTCTTACCGTGTGAGTTCTGTCTGTAAGCCAGTTGGCAACCCATCTTGTGACGTAGGAATTTATGTTCAGGCTGGTGAGTTTTTCTATAATACCTGAGTGAGGAATGGTGTTGAATGCCTTCGTGAGGTCAAAGTAGGCTGTGTGAACCACCTTTCCCTCGTCTACGGCCTTGGTGACTGTCTCAAAGAAGTCAACCAGGTTTAGTAGGCATGATCGGCCCTTAAAGTCGAACTGGGTCAGGTCAAGTGTTTGGAGGTTCCCAATGTCTTTGCTAATAAGTTCCATGATGATGAGCTCCATAGCCTTGCAGAACAGGCTAGTCAGTCTTATGGGGTGATAGTTACCAGGGTCAGTTGTGACCCCTCCTTTGTGGAGCAGAATAACCGTTGCTGTGTGCCATTCTATGGGCATGTAGCCTGTGGAGAGGCTGAGGTTGAACAGCGTGTTTAGGTGGGGGATTAGTTCGTTCTGTAGTTCATGCAAGATGCATCCTGGAACACCATCTGGCCCCACTGACGCTGTGTTTTTGGCTTTTGAAAGGGCTGTTTTCACCTGTGCATCTGTGATTTCTGGGACACTACACTTTTCCGGTATTGTGGGCGTTGAATTTTCCGGTATTGTTGGAGGTGAGAGTGGGGTGAAGTTTGCACTAAATCTATCTGCCAGGATGTTGGCAAAATCAGTAGGTTTGGTATATTTTGGGCTATTTTGCACTAGCTCAGAGCACATCTGTGAGTTGCCACTTAGATTCTTGACATAGCTAAAGAAGGCTTTGTGGCTATCTTTCGAACCCTTGGCTATTTTTCTTTTGAAGTTAGCTTTGGGTGATTTTATGAGGGACCTTAGTTTCTTACTGATGCTGATCAGGGATGTCTTTCCTTCTTGGGATTTGCTTTTTTTCTGAACTAGTTTCCTCCTTTTATTGTATAACCTGTTTATGGCAGGGGTCCACCAGACTGGTTTCCTTCTCTTAGGGGAGTGAGTCTTGGTTTTGCTAGGGATGGCACGATCCATGCATCCTTGTAGGTGCTCAGAGTGCATTTGTAAAGGATTCTGCATCTTGGGCAAGTGTTATCCTTTTAGCGTGGGGGCTGTGAAACTTACCACCTCTGTCTTAAGTAAGATGAAGTTTGCTTTCGAAAAGTTTTTCACTGTGGTTTCCTTGGTTGGGGGTGGTGGTGAGGTGTGGACATCCAGAGTGATTAGTTTATGGTCTGATCTAACCAGTGACAGGTTGACCTCCGGTGCAGAACACCTGTCGCCCATGTTGGTGATGACCAGGTCCAATATGTTTTCACCTCTGGTAGGGGAGTTTACCACCTGATCCAGGGCGTTTGAGTTGATAAATTCCAGGAAGCGCTGAGCCTGGGAGTTTGTACTCAAGTAGTTTTCCCAGTTAATGGTAGGGTAATTGAAATCACCCAATATCAGGGTGTTCAATAGGACCTTCATGTTTTACAGTGTCTCCAGAAAGGCAGAGCGGCGGTCCTATCTTCAAATATTTGAAGTGGTGTAGGTTTCCCACTTAATGGAGGAAAAGCTGAACTGTTCCCAAGAAAACAGTGTTAGGCTTGTTAGACAGCAATGTTAGTTTGTTCAGATACATGTCTCATGAGATGCAGGTGATAGATGGAGCTACGTTGTTGGCTAGGATATGGTACAGAGTTCACTTTAATGTGGAAATGATATGCAAGTTCAAGGTAATTTTCCTGGCTTAAGAATCTGGAGGCGAAATGGCTTCCTAGCAATACAGACTCTCTCTCTCTCTCTCCAATAATACGGTCATTTTCCGTGTTGGGTCTGACTATGGTAGGCAATGAAACTCCGAGTTGTAGGGGTGCTACCGCTGTTCTAAAACCATGTTTCAGTAACTACACATATATCGATATTTTCAAGAGTTAAGAACGCCTGTAAGAAGTTTAACTTTTTGTTTAGGCTTCTAGCATTGAGCAATGTTACCTTTACATAGTTTTGATTTTGATTAGATAATTTGAGGAGACCATCCTTGCCTAAAAAAGCACTATGGGGGAGGAAGAGGTCCTGGACAATATATGGAAGCCATGACAACAGAGGTGCAGACAAAGTCTAGCAAAGCAGCCAGGGTTGTTGAGAATCTCCTCACAAGCTGATATATATTAGATCCCCTTAGAATGACACTAATAACTAAGCTAATAATTGAAGGCAGTTACCTTTTGTTTTTATTGTGACATTACTCTTGGTGATGGTAGGATGCTGCTCAATATTACTTTCACATTAATTTTAGATGCATATTCTGAGAGCTCTATCTTGCCCCTCTTCATATGACCCAAGGAGGTATGTCTCAAAACATTCACTCCCTCATATGCAATTACCAAGATGTGTGCAGTTAGGGTGGAGGGACAAACCCGAGTGACACTGGAGATCAGGCCCCTAAGAGCTAGTCAAATGTCACCCTGTCTTTGCTCAACCTGGTGAGTGGTGCATCTGTGTCTGACTATGGAGTCACCGAAGAGCAAGATGTTACCAGATGTACTTACTTGGCCTTGTTACCTTAAGGGCTTTAACCTGCCAGTTGAGTAATTCCTTTTTGTGGTTATGTTTTTAGTAGTATCTACGAATAACATTTGCCTGTTAGCATGACTGAGTGTCCTGAATACAAAACCTTCATCCAAGAGACCTTTGTAATTTGGGCATAAACTTTAAGTAACTCAGCATAAGAAAGTTTGTCATGGGCATGGTTGTGTGAGGTGGGTGTCAGAACTGAAAACATTCAGGTTACAGTTTACAGTCTTTGACAAGAGGCTGGCCTCAAGGTTAGTAAACACCTACATCTCTCACATATGGAATCACTTACAGGTAGACTCAAACAATAGTCAGTGAGCATGAGGCTGTTTGTGCAATGCCTCAATGTTCCTACTGTAATCAGGATGGCAACAAACAGTGAGATACACTGCATTTGTTATATTTAATGCCTGGAGTAAAAGGTGTACTAGTGAGGTGTATTCACAGGAAGGGTCATACACTAGAACACAAGGATGAGCAGATTTTAAAAGAAACGTGGAAATGTGTTAAACCTTCTAGGCAGTAAGATAAGGTGGGTACACTGAGCTTTAGCAATCTAAGGGGAGAAACTTACCAGTATAAGATGATGAGAGGAGATTGGGAGGAGCTTCCAAAGGCAATTTACAGTAAGGCCAGTCAGGTATTATGTGGATGGGCACTCAGTATTATGGATCAATGGCAGGGTAAAAGTATTTCAGTACTTTACCCAATTGATACTGTTGTGCTTACTGACAACACCAAAGAAAGGGAAGAGGGTGGGACTGACAGTCAAAATACCATAATGGGGCATAAACAAGAAAGACACTGTTTTTAATGTGAAATTAGCATCAGAAGAGGAGGGTAAGAAAAAAAAAAAACAGACCTAGAACAAGCCAGAAGAAATCAGAAAATGAAACTCAGCCCCCAAAAAACCTTCCCTCTCCAATGATATGTATTAATCTGAGATACAATACCTGTCTCAACAAAATGATTTGGTTAAAAAACAAAATAATGCACTTACAGTTCTTTTTCTTCTTTCGTTTTTTCCCGGTTAGGGGTTGCCACAGCGGATCACCTGTCCGCTCATGATTAGCAGTGGAGTTTTACAGCGTCGAGTTGCCAGCCCGGCGCCCAACCTTCCACAGAAGGCACACACACACACACTCTCACACTCTCTCACACCTAGGACTATTTAGAGTGTCCAATCCACCTACAGCATGTCTTTGGGATGTGGGAGGAAACCAGAGCACCTGGAGGAAACCCAAGCGACCACATGGAGGACATGCAGACTCCGCACAGAAGGCACCCCAGCCAAGGATCAAACAAGGGAACCTCTTGCGGCGAGGTGACAATGCTAACTGCTGCACCACTGTGGCCACCCCCAAAATAATGCACTTACAGTAAAATGCTTTAAAACAATTTTGACCACATAATATTAGAATAAATAAGCTTTTTTGCACTTTCCTGGTGTAGAGATGCTCAGAAGAATTAGACAACTGTTGAAGTAAATTGTTGCATCATTTTTGGTGAAGGCTAAATTCCACTTAGGATCAGAGACTTTCGTGCATTTAGACACATGCACAGTTTGACCCAACATGTCTCCCTGCATGTCCCTCAGGGTTGAGTGATGCAAGTCATTCATACCTACATGGGCTACCACTAGGTCATATTTGCCCTGTGTGAGGTACTAAAGAGCTCTCATAACTTTGTGGATCCTTTCACTGGATACACAGCTGTCACCTTGCCCTTGTCCAGCCTCATATGTATTAGGTTAGCATGCCTAATAAATGAGTCACCAATTACTAGAACACTTCTGTTTGAGCTCATGGACTTAGGGGCAGTGGATGGCTTACAGACTGCAGCCTGACAATTCTTTTGTGTGTGTGACAGTAGTAATGCTGTGCTATATATTTCTGACAAGACTTATTGTCTGTGAGTACTTGACATTTCATATGCTAGCTAAGAACAAGTGTCATGAAGCTAGCAAAAAAGGGATACAAGTTGACTGCCTTCCATGAGGGCCAGGTAGCTATACAAAACTTACAAAAATGGGAGTGCTCTTTAAAATACAATTATTCATTTAGTAAATATATACAAAGGATCTTAGGTGCAAGAGATATTAACATAAGGGCAAGAGTTTTCAAGGACCAAAGCAGTAGTTATCGTAGTAGTAAATAACCAAACCTACGCACAGAGTATGAATAGCAACAATAACTGCACAGTAGCAATGACTGAAGAACAGAGTGGCAACTACAACAGAACAGCTAACTGCTGCTCAGTGCTCACAATGCAACTAAGGCCAAAAAGATAACAGCACCCTGTAGCTTGCTAATCAGCTAAGAACACCCACTAGTTAACAACACCCACTAGTTAACAACAGAATACCACAGACAGTCAGGCAGTCTAAAAAGCCAGCGACTCCCAGCACCATGTCATTACATGACTGCAGAAACAGACCGCCCAATTCATTTGTAGTTTTTACAAGCGCTACAGTTTTGAAGCAGACTAACTTAAGAACTTTACTTAACATGTCACCAAGGCTTATAACATACTAAACTCAAAATACCACGCCCCTTTTAAAACTGACATTTAAATGTCAATGCATAAGACTTCACAGCTTTGTATCTATCTGTTCTTTCTTTTGGAGATAACGGACATCCCTCCACTTTCTATACAGCTTGTCCTGGCAAGGGTCACTATGACAGCAAGATGAGCAAGAGGACCACACTTCCTAATCCACAGCAACAGACTTCAATCTAATTCAGTGGGATCTGCAGGTGGACCCAAGTGAGCTGAGAGATGCATTTCCCTCAAAGGGTCCTAGGTCTGCCCTGAGGACTCTTCCCATGGTACCCAAACCATCTCAAACTACTTACAAACAGAAGTACAGAGTACACTCAAAGATCCTCCTGGACTGCTGAGCTTTTCACTGTGTTACAGAAAGGCCATTTCTTCCACCTGTCATCTCATGCTTAAGCTCATTATCCAAAATTCATGATCATAAGCTAGGACTGAAACAAAGACTGACCAGTAAACTAAAAGACACCTCCTACGAATCAGCTCTTGCTTCACCTATTAGACGTCTGTAATGCCTGCAATACAAATGTGCGTCCTAGCTGCACCTATCTGCTGGCCTATCCCCAGATCAAAAAGAAAAATCCATAGTAACCCTTGAAGTCTCAGAAAAACCCAGTATACAACCTATACTGGGTCAAAAACAAACTAAGAAGCCACTTCGCAGTGTGGAGAGTGTGATGTTCACTTCCTGAATTTTGTTTTGCACCTAGTTCATTTAATAAAAATTGAACTGCAAAATATGTGCTACAAAATAATCAAATAGAAAACAGTGGGTAGTCCACAGCTGAGTTAAAAATGGAATATCCTTTACTGAATCACGCAAACAAGCGGTCCTAGTTGAGTATAATGAAAAGCATCAAAAATATTCCTTATTTACATATAATCAGGTTGTTTGGAGCAAGGGAGTGGTTACAGAGGGTGGTTCTGTTAAGAGCAATAACAGCTTTAAAAGCGTTCCTTTATCCAAGTCACCCTTACCACCATAGTGTAATCTGAGACTGTACTACCTAAAAACTGAAACTAAAAAGCTAGAGACAAATTACTGTAAAATATAAGACCAGCTTATTAGCACTTTATATAGCATAACCAACTAATCCAAAATTTTACTAATTAAGAAACTATCAAAATTACTAACAAAAAAAATCTATCACATCTAACAGAATAAATATTAATAAAATATAAACTAAGTTACTTTTAACAAAGATCACTTTCCTATCAAATAAATAATTCATCAGGTTTGTGTGTCAAAAAATAATAAGAATGAACATGTGTATAAATCTATAAAAGAAAACCTAAGCAGGACGAAAAACAAATATAATTAAGGTAGAAATGCAGTGATATTTTAATTTCAGATTTTACTTGTAAAAAAAAAAATGATCATGTGCGACAGTCAATCTTACATCTATATAAATGAAAATAAATCATAGCTGCACAATCTCAGTTGAAAACATCACACCTTACAAACCATGCAAACACAACTGTAGCTGCAAATGTTATACACAGGGTTGCCAGACGTCCCTATTTGGGCGGGACTGTCCTGAGATCAGCAGCCTGATCCCCAAGTCCCACCCTGCCGGTTTAAATCCCGGCCAGCCTCCCGCTTTTTTTTTTTTTTTTTGATTGTCCCGTATACCTGGCATATGGGCCAATCAAAAATTGCTAAACACAGAGCTTCTTGTGTTCCGCATTAAACACGAGAAGCTCCATGTTTAGCGATTTTTGATTGGCCCATATGCCGGTATACGGGCCAATCAAAAATCGCTAAACACGGAGCTACTTGTGTTGAATGCGAAACTGTAATGCATTAAACACGAGAAGCTCCGTGTTTAGTGCAGAGCTACTGAGTAAGCTCAGTTCTTTAATGTGGAACTCTGTTCCGCATTAAAGACCTTTTTTTTTTTTTTTTTGGTCTTCAGTTGCCGATCAATTGATATGGCGAGAACTGAATGTGATGCTAAATTATCTGAATTACTAAGTGCAAACAAGGTGTTCCTTTCTTTGTACATTTGCATTTATGGTTGCTTGTTTTTTTTTCACTGTACTAAAATAGTAGTTTATTTTAGATTCACTTGGTGATACAGGATTCTGGAGGAAAGCTGAAAATGTTAGAACAGTTGTAGTTCCTTTGCTCTTTTTAATGCACTTATAACAGCTAATTTTAGATTTACTAGGTGATATAATAGACAGGAGAAAAGCTTTCTAAGAATGTTGCAATGCCCTGTGTGTTTACCTACAGTTCTTTATGCAGCATTATTTTCCTGAATTATTTTGACAACCTGTGGTTCTTGAGATGAGCACCATCTTTATGATTTTTTTTTCCCCTCACAAACATAAATGCCTGAACTTGATTACTATCTCAGAAAATTCCTAACCTGTAATTGTTAGTACAGGGTGTGTTTACATTTAAAAAAATCTGTATAGAAGTTAAAACTAAGTACAGCTACAGTACTAGGCCAGAACAGTGTTACCAGTAAGGCCCTCCTTTGTTAATGACCCATTCTGGAAGTTTTGTTTCCATGGCACCCTTACAGAAATGCAGACAAGGCACAAAAAGGTTTTATCTGTATGACTCTGCTGCATGCCAGCAGCAGTGGCCGAAGACCTTTTTTTTTTGGTCTTCACTTGTCGTGAGAGACCTTTTTTTTTTTTTTGTCCCTACCTGGGCGTCTGGAAATCTGGCAACCCTGGTTATACATCACTTTTAATATATCCAGTCATTGTCAGTCAACCATTATGGAGCTCAATCAGATCCTGCTTTCTTTTAAACATCGCTCCTCCTCTGCATGTAGTAGTCCCAACATTTCCTATTTTTTCCAGTGCAATTTACTCCTACCCTTTTCATCCCAGTTCCAATTGTTTTATCTCTGTTACCATCTTTATTACTTCTAGTAGAGTTGGTTTAGATTGATTTCCATTTTCTAGTTATTGCTTTTTTGGCAGCCGTCATAATTAGACTCAGCAAGGCCTTACTATGTCTAGGCAAATCCGATTCTGTATCATGGCTCAAAAAAACAATTTCCCTTCTTAATCCAGTTTGCTGACTCAGCATCGCTGACAGTGCAGACTAAAGACTACCAACTCATTACATGCCCACAAAATATGTTCCCAGTGACCTCTTTCTTCCCCATCACACTCCAATATTTCCTGTCTACCTGAGGAAGGATTCTTTGCAGCCTGCTTGGGATATAAAAATATCTATGTAAACACTTCCAGGCAAAGATCCTAAATCATTTAGATTTTGTTGCATATTAACAGTGTTAAAATATTAACTTTTTTTTTAACATTTATTACTGTATTTAATCACAGTTTATCACTGCATTTCCACCTTAGCTCACTATACTTTAACATTAGCAATTATTTTTTTTGTTTTTTTATCCTACTTAGACTTTCATTTGTAGATTTAAATACATGTTCATTGATATTATGACTTGTTTTTGATACACAAATTTGATAAAGTATTTATTTGAAACAAAAGGACTTCTCGTCCTATAGCACTCCTATCATCCATAGCTAAAATCATGGAAAAATGTATCCATAAGCAACTTCTTAACCACCTTCTGCATAACAACCTACTTGCAAACTGTCAGCATGGATTTACACCTTCCCACAGTGCTACCACAGCTCTACTCTCCTTTACCAACTCCATCAACTATAACCGTAACAATAATAACCCATCATCCTCCATCTTCATTGACTTATCTAAAGCTTTCGACATGGTAAACCATAAACTTCTTTTGCACATACTAAAAATCTGTCTCACTTGATCCTCCTTACTTAACTTGGTTTACATCTTACCTAGAAAACCGCCAACAGGCAGTTCTCTGGAAAAATGCACTGTCCAATCTCATCCCTATCTCTCTAGGTGTACCTCAAGGGTCTATCTTAGGCCCCCTTCTATTTTCCATCTTTATTAATGACCTCCAATTAGCTATCCAATATACTACCTGCATACAATACGCAGACGATTCTACTATTATCTGCACCGCTAATTCACAAACTGAACTACAGTCAAATCACTCAAAAAGCTTTTACAACTGTTGAACAATGGTTCTCTGATCGTTGCCTACTCCTTAATCCCCAAAAAACTAAATTGCTATTGTTCTCACCTTCCCGCAGATCTACCCCACTAAACTTCACTCTTTCTTCCACTGATAGCACTCTCATCTCTCCAGATTCAACTACTAACCTATTAGGTATAACTATTGACAATAATCTCAGCTTCGAGACTCACATCGATAACACAATAAAATCAGTTAATAGAAAAATCGGATCCCTTTATAGAATCAAACCCTTCCTTTCACCCGAAGCAGGGACCACCTTAGCCAGATCGCATCTTATCTCTACACTTCTATATGCCTCCCCCATATACACAAATCCTTCCAAAAACAACCTCAAGAAACTAGCAACATCTTACCATATTGCTCGATTTGCAACAGGATCCCCATTTAAAACTCACCACTGCCTGAACCTAAGAAAACTAGGTTGGCTTGAACTCAAGAACCAACTCATACTTCAACAGCTCTTAATAGCTCACAAGATCCTATACCAACCAACTCAAACATCTATACTCTCTAGCCTCATTTCACCATACAATAACCTGAAACATCTACGTTCTTCCAACAAACTACTGATTAATATAACCAAACCCAATAACTCTGCAGGTGATTGTCTTTTTTCCAACTCAGTTGGCAAAATGTGGAACAAACTACCCTCTGAAATCCTATCTTTGTCCTCTCTTCCACTTTTCAAAAGACAGATGAAAATTCATCTCAATAGACACTGGCTTTGCTCCTGCATCAACCCAGATTAACTCTTTTTTTTACCTCCCTGTCTTTTTTTCTTCCAAAATTCCTACAATATCTGCTCCCTACAGCCTTGATAGCTCTCCCTTTATGACATTTATACAGTCTTATGTAATTATCTTTGACAAAAACATTATTTTTCTTTTTTTAAGACATTTGTTTATTATACTTTGTATTTGCCATGACTATTTTATGTATTACGTGTATTAACTTGCCCTGATTTAAAGCCTTAGTATTTGCATTGTCTATTTTTGTCTAATGTGTTTAATCTCTGGAGCTTTTCTCCCCGGGCCTCTACTGAAAATGGACATATATCCAGCTTGACTAGCCCGGTCAACAAATGTAAAATAAGATAAAATAAATAAAAGCAATCTTTGTTAAAATTGGTTTAGTTTACATTTATTAACATTTATTCTTGTAGATGTCTAGTGGTAGATCTTTTTTTAGTTAGTTTCTTAATTAACAACATTTTGGATTAGTTAGCTAGCCTATAATTTAATTTGTCTCTAGCTTTTTAGTTTCAGTTTTTATGTAGCACAGTCTCGGATTACACTATGGTGATAAGGGGAAGGGGACTTGGCTAAAGGAATGATTTTAATGCTTTTACTGCTCTTAAAATAATCAACCTCTGTAACCTCTCTCTTGCTCCAAACAACCTTATTAAATACAAATAAGAAAGGCTTTTGATACTTTTCATTATACTAACACTAGGCTCACTTGTTAGCATGTTTCAATAAAGGATATTCCATTTTTAACTCAAATGTGGACTATCTACTGTTTCTTATTTGATTATTTTGTAGCACGTATTTTACAGTTCGATTTTTATTAAGTGATCTAGGTGCATAACATAATTCAGGAAGTGAACATTACACCCTCCACAATGGAAAGTTTCTTCTTGGTTTGCTCTCTCCAAGATCACTTACACCTTTACTCATGAACAAGATCTCAAGTTAATCAAACTTCTACCCTTGAAACAGCTCTCTTCCCCTCACCTGCAGAGGGCAAACCACTGCTTCCTAGAATTGTGACCACATCATAGTGGAGGAATTGTGTGTCCCTAAATTCCATACAGCTACAGTGGCTATATAAAGTGTATACACTGCTGTTAAAATGCCAAGTCAGGATGTACCATGTTGATAGACTCCTACCCAAGAAGACTGAATGCTGTAATTAAAACAAAAGGTGCTACAACAAAGTATTGGTTTAAGGGTGTGCATACACAACAAAGTATTAGTTTAAGGGTGTGCACACTTATGCAACCAGCGTATTGTGCGTTGTTTTATTTTTTATATTTTCCCCTGACAGGTTTGTTTTTCAATTGAATTGTACAGGTTTATAGGTCACACTAAAAGGTGGGAAGTTTTGAAATGATTTATTGTGGTCTCATTTTTTTTATATCACAAAAGCTTGGCATTTTAACAGGGGTGTGTACACTTTTTATATCCACTGTATGCTTTCTGGTGCTCTAAGCTCTAGCTAATATCACCTTTAGCAAACTGATTCGAGAGGAGCGGACAGAGAAATGGTGATTCAGAATGCTCTGAGGGATGGTTCACAGAAATTGTCCAAGAACCATGTTTGTGATCATAGGTGAATACTAGGTTAACTACTCTGAAGGGCCACTTTAAGCCTAGACAATAACCCAAAGTCAGAATCAAACCCTACACCTTGTGTCTATGAGGCAAAGACATTAATTATGCCAAACCCACCCACAGAAAGTATTAGTTAATGTAACAAATATCTGCAGAAATAAGCAGTAGCTTTGTACAATCACGTACAAGACGTGCTTACCTCTGATTTAAATGACAACTCAGAGGCCACTATTACAGCAACTACAATGGAAAAAGTATGACAAATGCAATGCTTTTTGCTGTCAGACACGCAACCTACCGCCAACCACCCACACACAGACAAATGTGATAACCAATTACAGCCACTTTTTCTGTGCATATTTTATATCTATATTCAACCAAATAAATGCCACAGCAATATTTCAAGCTAGCTGCTCTCAGATGCATACAATGCAACCCACTATCACCTACACTCACACACACGCACACCTACAAGCAAACTGGAGGAACCAGAACCAGAGAATCAAGTGTGTTGAGATGCCAATGATCAACAGCTTTTATATCCAGACCATCAAAGATAACCATTTACTTGTGGACAGCACCCAATGGAAAGTGAAAAATTATGGCCACTTAACATCCCAGAGAATTTGCCCAGAAGCATCCTCCACACCCATTAATGTCAGTTTACACAATGTGCAAACCTCAGATATTTCATAGAAATTCCCCAGTAGTCTGACAAAGGTAGAATAACCAGTGACATTTACTTACACTACACAGGCATGTCAGTTGCTTCTACCCACTGACAGCTCCAGCGCAACTGAATCAACTTTTTAGTGAGTAATACCTCCGATGTCAGATTTTTTTTTTAAATCTGAAAGGCAACACAAATACATTTAAATTTTTACAGTTCAGGTTCACACAAAGTCCCACAGAGCAAGAAAAACTAACAAGTAAATGCCAGCAAAGTCAGTCCTTATCCGCAAAGCCCATATAACTATTCTGTAGGCTGCACACTTGGGATATCTGAATTTCACACCTAGCTGTCCAATACATAATACACATTACACAAACCTGTTTTATATGTACATTTCAACTCCCCCACCAGTTACTTTACATGGGTACGCATCCCGTCAGACTAATAGAACAAACTTCTTTCATAAGCATTTACTGTAATTACAGTTCAGAACCTCCTAGCAACAATCTTAGAAAGGGAGAAAAATAAAAAAAAACAGTAGCTGACAAAGGACCAAAACAAGGGAGAGATTGTATGTGCATTTCTCTAATCCAAGTAGCTTCAATGACAGGTTAAAAGAAAAAAAGTGATTTACTAAAATTTAAAAATCTTTAGACCCAACAATTTACATTATGTACTTTCTTCAGAACTCCAGGGCTGGCATAAAAAGGAAATAAAGCTAACTAAATATATATATAGGCAATTTTTTTGTGCCACCGTGGCTAAGCTTAAAATGGCCTGCAAGGGCAGCTTGCCTACTATCTACCTATGAAGGCCAACAGTGAACTCTGCTTTAAAAGATTAAAGCCCAGACAAAGTCAATACCACAGAAAATGCAACTGCCCCACTGGCACAAAAAGAACTCCAGAGCAGGCAGTTCATAGCATCAGGCACCCTCATTTTTGGTGACAAGGACCCATCACTTAAAGTTATCTGATTTAAGTTAGTATTGTGAATCAGTTTTGCTCTCCTCTCAAGATTGCTTAGAAAGGACAGCTTGGTAAGCTTGTTAAAATAGATATTAACCAACTTGAGCATGCTTAACTGAAGCGCACACACACACACACACACACACAAAATCTCGAAATGTAATTTCTTTTAAACGTGTTAGTTAGTGAGATCCATAAACTTCTGTGCACTTAATTTTGAAAAAGTTTTCTTGGGAGTTTTCAAGCCACATTATGCAGCTTTTAATTACACCTGCTCACTTAAACAGTTTTGACTGCTGGATCACTTCACTACAAGTGGATGAACACACTGCAGCCCCCTTGATTCAAGAAACATCAAGAAATAAACAGCCTCCAAATGAAACATTCAGAAATATGCAAGCTTATTAAAAATAGGAACACAGCAGGGCACTTTGTTGAAACAGACCTAAATATAAACACATAAACATAGATGCACTTCCAGAAGGGGGTCAGGCAGATTCTGTGGCACACCTCTCAATGGCCCCTCCCAACCTGTGCCAAGTGTGGGAAACCTGCCTCACAGTTTCATTTAGCTGATGCTTATTAATCCCATGACACTAAGCAGGATACCTCATGAAACCTGCCCACCATTTGTCTTCCTAAAAGGTATATAAAGAACCTTAAAGCCTCTCAAACACACACCCAATTTAAAACAATGCAATAATTATGGTTAAGTAATAAGAAATTGCTAACCAAACAGCACACATTTCAAATTTAGGTTTAACTGCATTCTACCGGACGATGATATTGGATAAAAAGAAGTTATGTACTCACCATAACGTTCCACCTGAGTAGTTCTACTTCATTTGTCTTCAACGTTTGGGTACCGGATCAGTATCAGATCTGAGCCGGCAATCTCACAAGCTATCTGCTCCGAGCTTCAAGCTCCTCCCCTTACCCATAATACACCACCACTACCTTCCATCCCCCAGATAGAGTTTGCTGCAACTTGCACTGAAAACCCGACCTCAAAAAAACACCTTGCACACCTAAAACCACCTAAAAAGCTGTCCATATGGTAAGGCCAGGGGGAAGGAGGGAGGAACAGTTGAAGACAAATGAAGTACAACTACTCAGATGGAATGTTTTACAGTGAGTACATAATTTCTTTATCTGAAGTAGTTTACTTCATATGATCTTCAACCTGTGGGACAGAGTCCCTAGCTACTAAAAAAAAACCTGGGTAGCTCTCAAGGAAGGCCATTCTGGAGCAGGTATGAGGTGAGGACAAAGTAGCCGCAGAACAAATATCATCCAGTGAGAATCTCGGCCAAAAGGCATAGCCATGGACCTAGTTGAATGAGCTTTCACCTGACCCGGAGGAGACAAACCTTTATCCTTATAGATCTGAAGGATATACAAGGAGAGCCACCTAGCGACGGTGACCTTGGAGATAGGTTTACCCAAAAAGGGTTTAGAAAAGGATACAAACAACTGGTCAGATTTGCGAAAGGTTCTAGTCCTGTGTAAATCGAATCGTAATTGTCTAGGAACATCCAACAAGTGAAGTCTGTATTCCATTTTGTTAGCAAAATTTGGAAAGAAAACAGGTAAATTGATGGTTTGATTAATGTTAACCTGTGATGCTACTTTTGGAAGAAAGGAAGGACTGGTACGAAGGGAAACCTTGTCCTTATGGAAAATCATGTATGGAACTTTAACAGATAACACTTGCAGTTCTGAAACCCTCTTAGCAGAGGTGATAGCCACTAAAAACGCTGTTTTCCAAGACAAAAACGGAAGATCTGTGGTTGCTACAGGTTCAAATGGCGGAGCGACCAATGCTTGAAGAACCATAATAAGGTCCCAAGGGGGAATGGGATCTTTGACCAGAGGACGTAATAGAAAGGTACCTTTAATAAAAAGCTTTACACAGTCTGAAAGAAGCTAGAGAAGCAGAATTCTTGCCCACATGAAAATGAGAGATGGCAGCTAGCTGAACCTTGATTTCAGAAGAGCTAACTCCTTGTTGAAAAATATTTGCTAGAAAATTGAGAATAGCTGAAACAGGAGCTGTAAAAGTTTCTAAACTCCTTTTACAAGCCCAAAAGGAAAACTGTTTCCATTTGCTACGATAAACCTTGCTGGTGGAGGATTTATGAATTGTCACCAGAATAGACCTGACTACAGAAGACAATCCAGGGGTCCTAAGCAATTAAGGGAACTGGAGCAGCCAAGCTGTGAGCTTCAAACTGTCCTGACTCAGATGAGGAACCCTCAAGGGGTGTGAAATGAGATCCTGAATGGGATCCAAGATCCAAGGTGGAGCCAGAAGATGAGACCAAAGAAGGGAAACCATACCTGGCAAGGCCAAAATGGGGCAATGAGGATCACTCTGCTCCCCAGTCAGCAAGTTTTCTGTATAAACCTTGGAATAAGGGGTACAGGAGGATAAGCATACAGAAGATCAGTAGGCCAGCATGGACAAAAGCGTTTCTGGGGGATTCCCCCAGCTGGGGGTTCAGAGCGAAGAACTCACTGCACTTTGCATAGGAAGAAGATGCGAAGAGACCGCAGCAAGGCTGACCCCACTCCAGAAAGATCTGCTCTGCTACTGAAGGATTCAGAGACCACTTGTAAAGCATCAGTATAGTCCAAAAATCTGTCCGCTAGAATGTTGGACCATCCTGGAATGTACATTGCTGTCAGAAAGTGACCGGTGGAGATCACCCATTCCCAAACTCTCACAGCCTCGCAACAAAGGGGGTAAGATCTGGTCCCTCCCTGTTTGTTGACATACCAGACCACTGACATGTCTGATTGGACTGCAATGGTTCCCAGAGGAAGAAAGGCATGAAGGGCCTGCAACGCCAAAAGGACCGCCCTCATCTCCAGAACGTTTATATGCAAACTGTTCTCGATTGGGGACCAGAGGCCTTGGACTGTCCTGCCCAAACAATGCCCCCCCCCACCCAAGTTGGGAGGCATCCGTGGTCACTGTGGCTTGGACAGGGGCTGGAATAAAAGGCCATCCCTCCAGAATTTCTGGAGAATGCATCCACCAAAGAAGGGATGACCTGCAGACTCAACTGAGGTGTATTGGATGTGACAACGGAAGATCCAGCAGGGACCACTGCACCACTAGAGTGCACTGTAGTACCCGCATGTGTAATCCGGCACACGGAAGAAGCGTTATGGTCACTGCCATTGAACCTAGAGCCCTCAAAACTGATTCTGCCGAAGGAAGGGTAGAACGGTAGATGAAGGCAACATGCATTCTTAGGTTTCAAACTCTCTCCATTGGTCAGGAAGATTTTTGTCTGTAGTGTGTCTATCCGTGCCCCTATGTAAACTATCACCTGGACAGGATTCAGAAGAGATTTGGATGCATTGATTGTAATCACTAAGTGGAATGCAAGCTTTAGGAAATAATCTCTGGTCCGATAAAGCAGATGCTTGGTGGGAGCAGTAAGGAGCCAATCGTTCAGGTAGACCTGAATCCTCAAGTGAGCCGCTAGTACTGCCATCACTTTGGTGAACACCCTGGGGGCTGTGGTGAGACCAAAGGGTAGGGCTCGAAATTGGTAATGATCGACTCCTAGCCAGAAGTGGAGAAACCTCCTGGAGCTTCTGTGCATCTTTGTGCGATAGTAGGCATCCTGGAGGTTGAACAAGCACATCCAGTTGCTCTCTTGCAGGTACAGCATGATGGACTGTAAGGTGACCATTGGGAACTTTTCTTTGGCAACTGACAGGTTCAGGGTAGATAGGCCCAGAATGGACCTCAAGTCCTCCCATTTTCTTTGGCACCAAAAAGAACCGTGAGTAGATGCCCGATCCGGACTGATGTGGGGGAACGGGTTCAATGGCTCTTTTCTCTAGCAGCTTGTAAATTTCCATTGCTGCTGCCTCCCTTTGCATGGGTGGTACATCCAGGCGGTGTTTGAGAGGTTTGGGAGGAACCACAAACGGGATTGAGTATCCTCTGGAAATTATCTGAAGCACCCAGCGGTCTGATATTATGGACTCCCATGTCACCAGGTGCAATGACAAGCGACCCCCGACTGCCTCCAGAGTATAGCAATCGGGCAATCTCTCAGGGTTGCTGCACAGGCCTGTCCGAGAATGGTTCTCGAGACCCAAAATTCCTCGGACCCCCTCTGCCTCTGGCCCAGCGTCTATCCCATCCCCCTCTGCTTCTAGGGGAAGAAGAGCCCCGAGCGTCCCAGGAATACTGAGACTTCCGGAACCACATCTGCTTTTGCCCTCGCTGATTCCAGGAAAAGGATCTTTGAGGGTTCGATAAGTGGATTCTGACGGCAGACAGTGTCTTCTCGTCTTTCTCACTCTGGACCAAGGTGTCTCGGACGGTCTTACCAAAAAGGGTAGAACCGTCATAAGGGGCATTCACAAAAGACCCCTTGAAAGGTTCTGTGAACTGACATAATCTAAGCCAGGCGTTACGCCTCATGGACACGCCAGACCCAGCTGCCCTAGCTGTTTCTTCAGTAGCATGTGAGAGGAGTCGCATGGACGTGATGGAAACCGCTGTCAAAGTGGCCATCCTCATGGAGAACGTGTCTCTGTCCTCCTGCGACATGGACTTTGGGGGAGACTCAGACAGTTCCTTGACCAGGTCGCACTGTAGTCTAGTAACGTGGGCCAGATAGTTCAGCGCCCAGATGCATAAACTCACTTCCATAGGCGGTCCATCATCCTAGACTCTCGGTCAGTGGATGAACCGAGGAACTCTCCTGTGCTAGTTCTTTTTGGTGGCTGATACTACCACCATAGCGTCTACAGGGGACCCTTTATTCCACACTAGTCTGTCAGAGGAAGTCTCAAAATTTTGTCTGGGCGTTTGGGGATTGGTTCCACGGTGTCCGGCTCATTCCAAGCCCGTGAAGTGACCAAGTCCACCAGGGGATCTGCGGGAGGGGACACCCAGGAAGTAGATGCGTCCATGTCGAAAGCCTCCAGGAACATGGATTCGTCCGAGGAAGGTTTTGGGGTGGACCAACCTCCCCGGTGGCGTAGGATTTCCATGATGTCTCCAAAGGAGACACCCTCGAGGAGGTGATCTGGGGAACCTTCCCCGTCATCCAAATCTGTGTCCTCGGTGAGGGACTCGGGGAGTCCAAGTGGCTCCTCTTGCACGCATGCTTGCGAGGTACGTCTCCAGTGGGCTCTCCGGGGGGAATTCGCAATCCACTTGTTCCTCAGGGGGAACTGCCTGGGGCTCCTTGAGCACGGGCTGTCCCTCAGGTAAAATGATGGGATTCACACACAAAGCAGAGGGAGTCAGGCTGGAGTCCGAATAAATAGTCAAGGGTCTTGATCCAGTGGAGAGAACCCTTTCTACCATGTCGAACAAGCTTCCTGGGCCACCAATAAGGAAACCACTCTCCCTGGATCTGAAGCAAGAATTGCAGCCAGGCCCAAAGTGGATGGAGCTCCGAGGGGGGGGGGGGACTTGATCCGACAACGTCAGAGCCGATGGAAAAAAGTTCCATTCCCTCGGCTCCTACACCCAGGCTCAAGCTCAGAGAGCCACTCGGATTCGAACTAGTCGGATCAGACGCGATCCAGGCAGCTGCCGGCATCAAGGAGACAGGTACTGTCGGTGCTGACCCCCTGACTAAGGCCATCCTCGGATCCATATACTCTGAACCCAGAGGTCGGATCAGAGAAGGAGAAATTGGAGTGAAGAAAAAAAGCGAGCCCCCCCCAGAGGAAGGGGGGGGGTTGGCAAGACTCACATCTGGATTTGTGTCCGAATGAACCTCCGCATCATTTTATCCATGTTGACTTCGGAAAGGCTGCGGGTGGACCAAGACAAGGCCACGGAGAAACAGAGGCCCTAGATGGCGGTCGTGGTTCCTCCGGCTCAGGGGAAATCTGGGAGACCGGAGCAGAGGGGAGTCACAGTGCCTAGAATGACTCTTGGCAGGAGCTCCTGATGGAGCTGAAAGGTCAGGACACCTCTTTTGTTTCTCCGTCCGGTGCTCTCTATGCCTTTTCTGCGCTCCGCTTCTGCAGGCTTAGAAGTGGAAGGGTGAGTCCCAGCCTAGGAAGGAGGAGAAGTAAGAAACAAGAGAGGAAGGAGAGGCAGCCACAGCAACTGTTGTGACCGAAGCAATAGAAGAGCCAGCCACCTCCGTAGTAGGTAAAAGGCCTTTCAAGACTAACTTGGCCCATCTATCCTTAATGACGCACAGGTTGAAACTCGCACAAATAGCACAATCAGTACTCAAACTGGCTACAACCAAACACATCACACAAAGAGTGTGGCCATCAGCGGGTGACAATTTGTGGCCACACTCAGTGCACCTCTTAAAGACTGGCTTAGGATCAGCCATGTCCCAACTCAAGATTTTTTAGAAATCTCAAAGCCAATATAGAAAGAACAGCTAGTTCTCTAAACACAGGCAAAATAGAGACAAAGACTAGTTCTCTAAACACACCCACTCACTGCACTCTCAGAAAGCACACACAACGCTGAGGGAGGGGAAGACATCTATACACTAAACTAACTACCTACCTAAAACTACACAAAAAGCTTAAAACTGGAAGCACCAGCGAGGGGAGGAAGAGAGGGAACCTCCACTGACAATACTACACTCAAAAACACTAAAATACCAAAATAACCCAACTCACAGACTCGGAGCTCAGAATAAACGATGCTTATGGCTAGCCGCGGCAAATGAGATCTGGGGGATGGAAGGTAGTGGTGGTGTATTATGGGTAAGGGGAGGAGCTTGAAGTTCGGAGCAGATACTAGTGAGATTGCCGGCTCAGATCTGATATGGATCCGATACCCACAGGTTGAAGATCAAATGAAGTAAACTACTTCAAATCTAAAGATTTTGACTGTACTGCATATTCACGCCAGGCCTCCACTGAAAAGGGGCCTTTGTGCACAGCCAGGCTTCCACCAGTCAACAAATGTAATAAGCACATACATGCATAAATACAGGAATAAATGAACGAAGAGACTCACTTCAGCCCTGGTGACAAGCTGCACTCTTATGACACCAGGGACTACTCATGCAGCAAGGCCTAGAGGTGGGTAAGCACCTGGTGGCTGGGTACCCCACACTTAGGTCAGCTAGACTCAACCTAACACTAGCATCAAATCACAATGTGGAGGATAAGAAATAATACCAATCAAGGAAAAACAAAAGTGTACATTAAAATGATACACACTTTTGTGAAATATGAACCTAAATTACCTGTATAACAGTGCTGTCTCCTATCCAACAGCTGTGAAAAAACTTACTATTTTTCTTTTTGGTCCCTACAGAATTCATCCTACCAACCAGGGCCCCAGTACCCCACATCCATGCTGGGTGTACCAGCCATCTTCTTACTGCCCAAGCTACTCCAGTAATGTTGGGGACAGTTGTGGAGCCCAAGGACATTATGGGGGATTGGCTGTGTGTGCTTCTAACCAGTGCGGTTCATTTTTATATGCCCTACCCACTCCCTTTCTCTACTCCCCATCCTCACTGACTATGGGGGCAACCCCTCCCCTTAGAAGTGTCACCAATGAGCACCCTTCCACCCAGGGCAGATAAGCCCATCCTTTCCCTACTGTTTCATCAGTTGACTGGGCCACTAAATCAAAAACCCAGGTCACCTGGATCATAGCCAGGGCTTTATCCCTCTATGCCACCAGGATGGCAAAAATGTTACCATTTTATTTTAACCTCCAATAAAGTTAAGAAAATAGCATTCTAAGCATGCTGGAATCCTGTTCTCTTTAGTATGACGAGATTGCACATAAAGGTGTACTACTTTGCTGTTGATAATTAGATTTCTAAATTCTGCATGAATTATTACCATACAACTTTTAATACTTATTTAGAATTCTGAGAACAAAGTTAACTGTTGCTTATGTGAAGGCAGCCCAAGCTTCACATTTCTTGCATATAATTTCAACTTGTCAGTGGAGAAAGAAATTATAGCTAGCGTACATCCAATAAAAATGTAACTATGTCAAGATGAGATGAAAAAAGAAGTTATGTACTTACCATAATGTTCATCTGTGTTGTCCATTCCCATTCTTCCTCAAGTAATGGGATCGGATCCTCAGATCAGACTCAGCCATTTTACTAGATTGTGGCCACCAACAAACTCTCGAGCTCCTTCCCTGCCCATAATGCACCATCCCCCTAACATCCCTCAGATCTTGTTTGCAGCTTGACAGGAAGTCTATAAAAGAAATACCATAACTGGAGTTCAATACAAAAGGATACAGGTGTTGTGAAGTACCTCATTCCTCCAGAAGTCAGTTATGAAATATGGCGGGGGGTGGGGAGTTGAGGAAGAATGAAAACAGACAACACAGATGGAACTTTATGGCAAGTACATATCTTCTTTATCTGAAGTTGTCCATTTCATCCATTCCTCAACTAACTGGACAGAGTCTCCAGCCACTTAAATTCTTGGGTGGACTCTAAGGAAGGATATTCCCTGAGTATGGTTGAGCCAAAGGCTGCTCTTCCCCTCTAGACCAAATCTAGTTTGTAATAGGTGATAAAGGTATGAGGATTTGACCAAGTTGCAGCTGTACATATATTGCCCATAGAAGCTATAAGTCTGGAATACAGCAGAAGTTGCTACAGATCTGGTTGAATGAACCTTTGAATCTCCCCTTTCCAAAACCAATAATTTGTTATAGATAAAGGAAATGTAATTTGTCAGCCATCTAGCTAAAGTTACTTTTGTAACAGATTCACCCAATTTATTATCTGCAAAGGAAACAAGTAACTGATCTGTTTTGTTCCGTCTAGGTAGAAACATAACTGTCTATGAACATCCAGTAAGTGCAGCATATATTCCTCTTTATTTGTATACTGTGGGAAAAATACAAGTTAATGTGACCCTACCTTTATGAAAAAAATCAAATACGGGGGCTTAGAAGATAACGCTTGAAGTTCTGAAATTCTTCTAGCAGATGTAATTGCTACTAAAAAGACAGTTTTCCAGGTTAAAAAGTTAAGATTACATGTATCTGCAGGTTCAAAGTAATAATCTATTAAGGCCTGTAGTACCAAATTTAACTCCCATGGTAGCATGGGGTCTTTATACGGGAGACTTGGCAGAACAGTACCTTTCAAAAATGCTTTGCACAATTTAGAAGAAGCCAAGGAAGAATTTTTAAATCCCATATGAAAGTTAAGAAATTGCTGTGAGTTGAACTTTAACAATTGATGAACTAGCAACCTTGTTAAATAAACTCGCTAAAAAATTCTAGAACAGAATGAATAACAGTTGAGAAGAGGTCTATCTGATTCTGTTCTGCCCAATAAACAAACCATTTACTCCTGTACAGTTTCCTAGTGGAAGGTTTATGGGAAGATAAAAGTATGGAACGAACAGGGGAAGAAAGCATTGGTAGCCTGGCTATTAAAGGAATTGAAGAAACCAGAAACCACTCTGTTAGTTTCAGATTTGAGAAATCTGGATGATCCATGTCTGTCGGGTGAGACAGAAGATCTGGAATTGGATTCAGAATCCAAGATAGGTACAGTAGAGGAGGCCAAAAGTAGGGGAACCAAATCTGCCAACGTCAGTAACGTGCTAGGTGGATGGCTTTGCTCTTCAACCAGGCTGCTTTCTGAAGAAATTTGGGAATTAGGGGAGTTGGAGAAGAAGTACACTGAAGACCAGGGACCAATTATCGAGCAGTGCATCCCTAGGTGATTCCCCCAGTGGGGGGAAATCAGGGCAAAGAAGCTGCTGCACTTGTTGTTTAGGGGAGATGCAAAAAGATCGCAGCACAGCTGGCCCCACTGGCTGAAAATCATTTCAGTCACTTTGTTGTTGAGAGACCACTCATGAGGTAGTACATGGGCCCTGCTCAGTTTGTCTGTTATCACACTGGACTTCTCCGGAATATGCATTGTTATTAGAAAGTGGTTGAAAGGTATCACCCATTGCCATACTCCGAGGGCTTCTTGACACAGGAGATAAGATTTGGTTCCTTCCTTGCTTGTCAATGTACCAGACTACTGAAATGTTGTCTGTTTGGACTGAAAATGTCCAAAGAGGAAGAGAGTCCTGGAATGGCTGAAATGCTAACAGCACCACTCATCTCCAGAACACTGATATGCAGGTTGGCCTCTACAGGGGACCAAGTGCCTTGGACTGTTTTCCCCAGGAAGTGCCCCCCCACCCAATCTGGGAAGAGTCTGTAGTCACTATGGCCTTGGGCTGAGGAAGGATGAAAGAACAACCTTCTAACAGCTGTTCTGACTGCATCCACCAGGAAAAGTGTTGTTTGCATACCTGGGTTATTCTAATCTTCGCAGACATGGGCTGAGAAAAGCACTGACCATTTTGTTGCTAGAATCCACTGAAGAATTCTCATGTGGAATCTTACTAAAGGGACTAAAATTACTGCCACTGACTGAATCCAGGGCTTGCAGAATTCAATTGGGGTGAAATTCTGGTACTTCAAATTATTTTACTGACCTGTGTCCTTATTGTTTGTACTCTCAATAGAGGAAGAGAAGCTACCATAGAAACTGCGTTGAACACTGTTCCTATGAATTCCAAAGTCTAGGTTGGTTGCAGATAAGACTTGTTGTAATCTATGGTTATTCCCAGATGCGAACAAGGTCTGCAGCACCTGACCACGAGCTTCTACCTAGATGCCTGGTCGGAGCTGTAATGAGCCAGTCGTCTAAATATGGAAACACCCGGAATCCTTGCAGGCTCATGTGAGCTGCAACCACTGCCAAGCACTTGGTGAACACCCTGGGGTCTGTGGAGACGCCAAAGGGCACTGCTCTGAACTGACAGTGACTGGCTCCCAGCCAGAAGCTTAAGAACCTTCTGGATTGTCTGTTTATCTTTATGTGATAGATCTTCAGGGTGAGTACTATAAGTATATCCAGTTGCCCTTGCCCAGAAAGAGCAGAATGGACTGAAACATGATCATCTGGAACTTCGTGTGTTGAACTGACTTGCTCAGTACACTGATATCCAAAATAAGTCTCCAGTCCCATTTTCTTTGGCACTAAAAAGAATCTTTGAGTAAGTTCCAAATTCTATCTGTTCTGGCGGGACCTCTTGGATGACTCTTTTTCTAGCAGCTTTTGGATTTCTGATGCTTCTTTCCACTGAATGGGTGGAACATTGGGAATTTTTCTAGATAATGGAAGGAGTAGGGAAAAGGGAATTAAATAACCTCTGGAAATAATTCTCTGCACACAAATGTCTTTTACTATACTTAGCCAGGCTCTCAGGTGCAGATAACGCACCCCAGATTGTCTCCAAAAGCAGGCAATTGGTCCACCATTCAGGAGTAATGAAAGAGCACGTCAGAAAAAGAATCTCTAGACCCCGTTTTGTAAGCCTCCTCTGCCATGGGGGTGTTGTCTTCCATTAATTGCCCCCCCCCCCGCTTCTGGGTGAACTACCTCCATATGTGTTCTGGAAAGGACCCTGAGATTTTCTGAACCACATTTTTAGACCTCCCCTTTTTGTCCTGAAAAAGGTCCTTTGGGGTCAGAAAATGCATGCCCACTGCGGAGAGGGTCTTTCAATCTTTCTCGCACCTGGAGAGTGTGTCCCTTACCATGGAGGCCAAATAAAGAAATGTAGTCAAAGGAGCATTGACAAATGATGACTTGAAGGACTCCGCAAAATCACACAGGTGCAGCCAGGCATGCCTCCTGATGGCAATGCCTGAACCTGCAGCTGCTGAGGCACCTTCTACAGAGTGCGACATAAGCCTCAAGGATGACCTGGATACAGCTTGTAGAGTAACCAACTGAGACCACAGTTCCAGTTCCATAAAGAGATTTGGATAACTCTTTAATCAGATTTCTATGTAGCCTAGTAAAATGTGCTAAATGGTTCATAGATCTAAATGCAAATGTCACTGAAGCATATATGTGCTACCCAAATCTGTATCTCATCCTTGATTCTCTATTAGGAGGATGGATAGTGAACTTTGTTCAGCAAGATTCTTTTTTGTAGCTGCCACCACAACCATGGCATCTACTGGAACCCCTTTACTCCAATATTCCTGGCCTACAGGTGGAACCAGAATCCTGTCTGGTCTCTTAGGGATTGGCTCAATTGTGTCAGGTTCCTTCCACGCCCACTTGGAGATTAAATCAGTAAGTTTATCGGCTGGCAGACTAACCCAGGAGGTAGACAGACCAGTACCAAATGTTTCCAGAAATACTGATGCCTCAAGAGAAGGGCTTTGGGAAGACCAACTACCCTTTTGCTTTAGGCTCTCAAGAATGTCTCCAAATGAGACATCATCAGGTGGTGATGTTGGGGACCCCTCCCCTACATCAAAATTCAGTATCTTCAATGACTGACTCCTGAGGAGAGTCCAAGTGCCTCCTTTTGCACTTTCTCTTCCTAGGGACTTCCTCTGTGGGATGGTTGGCTGAAGTAGCAGAAGAGATCAAAATACCCTGCTGGGTAGACTGGAAGCTTTGGGCTGGCTGTCGCTGTGGGGCAGAAAGTTGAGGATCAGAGTGCAAAGTCATCTGAGAAGTAGAGGGTGGATCTGAGGGGGAAGGACCTGTCTGACCTGCCGGAGCAGAGAAGGATGAATTAGAGAATGAGCTATAAATCGGTGGAGCAGTAGATGGAAGGACTTCCTGACCCAAAGGAGTAGGAACGGTGAGAACTCCCTTCTGAATTTGCTCCATGAAAATATCATCCTTTCCACATTTGCTTCAGTGAGACTCCTGGAGGAACGAGATAATACCAGGGATGGCAATTTTGAGTGCCTCTCTAAAAAGGGAAAGGACACCCTAGAAGGAAGCGGATCCAGGCTTGATGAATAGGTAGTCCTTGGTAAAGGCTTCGGATCTCAGGATTTAGGATCTGAAATATGTTTGGTCAGCTCCATGGATGTAAGATGCTAAGTACGAGTGGTTGGACCCAATGATGGTCGGATCGGACTTGACTTTGAATCCAGTTTTTTTTTTCTTTCTTCTTGGTTCAGAAGAGGTAGAGGTTGGAGAATCTAAGGGCTTAGACCATTTTGACGGGTCTTTAGATCTAAGTTTGGGGGACTGAACCCCAGCAATGGCTTCAGAAACAGAAGATGACAGTAATCCTTTTAAAATCAGCTTATTTTTCCTGTCTGCTAAAGCAAGGGGGTTGAACCCACAACAAATGCTGCACTCTTGTAGTAAGTGCTCTGGCCCTAAACAATACACACAAAGATTGTGGACATCAGAGAAAGGCAACTTGTACACACACTTGTCACATTTTTTTTAAAACCTGCTGGACCTTTCTCAGACATTTTTGTAGTTAAGAGGGAAAAATTAAAGTATACTTTTTGTAATAGGTAGAAAAGAAAAAAATACCAACAATGGTATTTAAAAACTACAAGGAAAAACTTGAAAAGAAAAAGAAAAAAACAATGGTAATTACCATTTTACATGTTCAAAGGTAGGTACTAGGCTATCGGCCCTGGGGCCTATACAAGCCCAGCCAAAAAGGTACCCTGGCTTTTGCCACCCAAGAAAATGATTTTCCTGTGCCACTGTCGAGCAGAGCCACAGAGGTGATCCCTGGGGTGAATTTACTATTTCCCTTCCAATCATCAAGATTTTTCTTGAAGAGTGCTAATGAGGAGCTTTGTTTAATATAGATGGGTACTTTATTCCAGAGTATGGGAAGTCTCTGGGACAGGAATCTATCCCTCCAGCATGTTCTGTTTATTGTGGTGACAAGGTTTAGGTCCCTAGAGCGTGTAGCTCGGAGGGATTGGGATTTCTTTAAGTGGAGCATGTCCAACAGTTCTGGGTTTGACATAGCTTTGTATGTTAGACAGAGATCACCTCTTGAGTAGGCGATATGCGACGGAGTAAAGCTGGAGTTTTTTGAGACTATCTGCGTAGGGCATCTGTTTGAGGCTGGTAATCCTCTTTGTGAGGTATTTCTGCGGCCTTTCCAGTCGTTGCAGATGTCTTGTGAGGTACATACCAAAAGGGGCGTTGTACTCTATAATGGGTCTAATGAGTGATGAGTAGAGGAGAACAATGACCTCTTTTTTTCTGGATGAGAAATCTTTTGTGATGAGGTGTGCCACGTAGAAGGATTTCCTGACTACTGTGGCGATGTGATTATCAAAGGAAAGACTGCTGTGCACCTGTGTCCCGAGGTCTCTTATCATACTTTCAGTGTTAAGTATACTACCGCCTATGTTGCAGTTCATGGGTACAGAGTTTTTACCAAAGGGGATGACAATGCACTTTTTGGCACTGAGCTTGAGGCCATAGCTTTGACACCAGGCATCGGTCTCAGTGAGGCCCTTTTGTAGGATGTCCACATCGTTAGGAATTTTGATTATGGCTCCTAGTTTGCAGTCATTTGTGAACTTCATTAGCTAAAGACCTCCTGTGTTAGCCTGTACTTCAGAGAAGTAGATACCAAACAGGAGAGGACCCAGGACTGAACCCTGTGGTACTCCACTTGTCACTGGTCTGAGGTTGGATTTGGAGTCTGCTACTTTCACAGTGTGGGTTCTGTCAGTGAGCCAGTTGGCAACCCATCTTGTGACATAGGGATTTATACCTAGTTTAGTGAGTTTATCTATAATTCCAGACAGCAAGATCTAGATAGGCTGTGTGAACCACCTTACCATTGTCTACGGCTTGGTGACTGCTTCAAAGAAGTCTATCAGGTTTAGGAGACATGATCTGCCTTTTACAAACCCAAACTGAGTGGGGTCCAGAGTTTGGAGATTACCAAAGTTCCATGATGATACGTTCCATGGCCTTGCAAACCAGGCTCATCAAGCTAATGGGGCAGTAGTTCCCAGGGTCCGTGGTGGCTCCCCCCTTGTGGAGTGGGATAACCTTCGCTGTGCACCATTCAGAAGGCACAAAGCCTGAGGTGTGGCTATGATTGAACATGGTACTTAGGTGGGGTACCAGTTCGTTCTGTAGTTCATGTAGAACGCAGCCTGGGATGGTGTCTGGTCCCATGAATGCTGTGTTCTTGGCTTTGCAGAGTGTGGTTTTTACCTGTGCAGCCGTGATTACAGGAACTTTGCATTCTTCCGGTATAGAGATGGGCTCTTTAGGGGGTGAAAGTTAGCACTGAACCTACTTGCCAAGATGTTGGCAATATCAGTTGGGTCTGTATATTTAGTGCCATTGTGCTGTAACTCAGAGCAGATCTGAGTGTTGCCATTGAGATTATTGACATAGTTATAGAATGCTTTGTGGTTGTCTTTAGAATCAGTGGCGATTTTGTTTTCGTAACTAGCTTTGGAGGATTTTATCAGGGATCGCAGCTTCTTACTGAGGCTGACCAGGGAGCTCCTCCACTCATGGGATTTTACTCTCTTTTGCAGCAGTTTCTTCCTTCTGTTGTACAGTCTGTTTATGACAGGAGACCACCAGATTGGCTTCCTTTTTTTTGGAGGATAGCGTCTTGGTTCTGTCTGGGATAGCACGATCCATGCACGCATGTAAGTGCTTATAAAGTGCAATTGTGTACGATTCAGTAGTCGTAACTGTACTGTCCATCTGCATGGGTGTCATGATGTTCGCCACTTCTGTCTTAAGAAGCATGAAGTTGGTTTTGGAGAACTTTTTTACCATGGTTTCCTTAATGGGGGGTGGGGGCAGGATGTGGATATCTAGGGTAATTAGCTTATGGTCGGATCAGACCAATGAGGCATTGACTTCAGGTGTGGAACACCGGTCACTCATGTTGGTAATGACTAGATCTAAGATATTGTTGCCCCTGGTGGAGGTGTGGATAAGTTGATCCAGGGCATTGGAGTTTATGAATTCCAGAAAGCGTTGAGCGAAGGAGTTGGTACATGAGTAGTTTTCCCAGTTAATGGTGGGGTAGTTGAAATCGCCCATTATTAGGGTGTTTGGTTGAACCCCAATATTTTCCAGTACATCAAGAAAAGAGGAGTGGGAATCCTGGGGCATGGTGGGTGATCTGTAGCAAGCTACAATTTGGATTGGAGTTTTGCCCAGAGTTAGTTGCACTTGGATAACCTCGGCTGCATTATGCTGTGCAACTAGCCTGGAGGTGTGGATATCCTTATTGAATATGGACACACCTCTGCCTTTGGTGTTCCGGTCCAGGTTACATGGCCGAAAAGTTTGGCATGAGTTATAGCCTGGTAGTGCAGGGGTGCTCTCTGGAGCCTTGAACAGGTCTCAGTCACTGCACAGATATCGATGTTCTCCATTTTAAGGAGTGCCTCGAGTGAGTGCATTTTGAGATTTAGACTTTTAGCATTGAGTAGCATCACCCTCAGTTTTTGCTTGCCTGTTCCTGTTACAGTGGTGAATTTGTCATTTGAACCTTGCCTAAAAAAGGCACTATAGGGGAGGCAAGAACCTTAGCCAGTATCCGGAATCCCAGGGGTGACAGGTGCAAGCCATCTCTGGCAAAGCATCGTGGTCTGTCGACCATGTCATCCCAGGCAGACAGATACTGGATCCCTTTAGAATGGCACCAGAAGCTTAGCCAATTGCTGAAGTCAATCATTTTGTCCTTGTACTGCGGCATCATTCTGGGTGATGGCAGAATGCTACTCAGGGCTAGGGTCATACCTACCTGGGCTACAAGATTGGAGAGCTCTTCCATGTCTCTTTTCATGTAGTCCAGGGAGGTACGTCTCAGGTTGTTCACACCACATGGACAATGACAGTCTCATATTTGTACTTGTTTTGGAGTGACCTGAGTGCGTGGGTTATGTAGCGGATCCTGGCACCAGACTGGCAGCTGACAGTAACCTTCTCCTTGTTTAGCCTGGTGAGTGGTGCATCAGTCTGCCTGACTACAGAGTCACCTATAACTAGTGTGTTGGGTACGTTGTTTTGCCTTATTGGCTATGGTTGAGTGGCACACTGAGTCTGCGGGCTATGTGTCATTTGGGTTGTGTTGGGGGATGGAGGTTGCTTGCGTTTCTGCTTTGGAGGTCTCTGTTGCTTAGACAGATTATTATTGAGAGCCTTCGCAAATGTTTTTGTGTTACTACGTGTGGATTTTGATGGTGTAGATTTAGTGAGACTATGTGATGAATGTGGTGTGGTGCAAGTGTTTACCTTCTCCTCTTGACTGTCAAGTTCAGTCCTGATTGGAGAGAGCTTTACCTCCAGTTTGGCTAGATAAATGCATCTCTCACAGGTTGTAGTGTTGGATGGTAAGGGGAGAGGATTGTCTGTGTACATGAGGCAATTTCTACATTGCCCCAAGATGCAATGTAGAATGTAGTGTAATCTCTGTAAAGGGAAGGAGTTAGGTCTACCAATGATGGTAGAAAGGCTTTATACTGAAAGTGTAAGAAAGAGCACAGAAGAAACAACTTAAGATGAAAAATGAAGATAAAATATCAAAGAAATAATTTTGTAGAAGTTTTTAGAAAGAAGTATGAAAAAATAACTTATCTTACACTGAAAACTCGAGAGCTGAAGGCAACCATGTCTGTCTAAACACTGAAGCGGCAAACAAGATCTGGGGGATGTTAAGGGTAGTGTATTGTGGGTAGGGAAGGAGCTCGAGTTTATTGGTGGCCACAAGCTAGTGAAACGATCCCATTAGTTGAGGAATGAATGCAAATGGACAACATCAGATCAAACAATATACCAGACCTCTAAAGATGCACCATTAGCATCTTCCTGTGTTAAGTTTTTAATCTACATACTTTCAGCTGATGGACTCAAATAATTTTCTTAATAGTTATCTAAACATTAAACATCACTGCTACTAACATTTCTATTTAGATATGTAAACTTAATCAACATAATAAAGATGACAGTTAGGAGGAGAAACCACAACGGAGTCGGACAACAAGAGTGAGGGAGAAAACTTACTCAGAATCATCAATGGACAATTAAATATGTGTAAGACTAAAATATATAAACTTTCTAGCTTTAAACTATCTACGGAACAGGTTAGTTTCCTTGAATTTGGTTTTAATTTTGTTCCTGGTAGATGAGCAGATGTCGCCAACACTCTTTTGAGTCTTAAAAAATTTGTACAAAAAATGAATTTGAATCATGTCTAAAAAGAAGTTTAAACCTTTGGAATATAACCCCATGTTATTGCATACTCAAAGTATAAGAGACAGTTTGTGCAATGTCGTGTTGGATATATTATTAGTTTTCCAGTGTTTCTCCCACTGGAATTATTGTGGTGGCCTTTTTCTTGATAGCTGTAAGCGGGCAATTCAGAACCGTTGGTAAGCATATTTACTTACTATTTGCACTGGTTTACTGGAAATGTCCAGCTTAGCAGAGAACCCCTTCACAGAGGAGGCCTGGGTAGAAAAGCTCCATGAGACAGATACAGCAATTTACATGCAATATGCATTCTATAGACAAAGTAATATAGGATACAGAGATGTATAATGCAATAATGGTGCACGCTACAAAAAAAAAGATTTCTAATGAATCAAATTCAGGACAATGCTGTATCAAAGCACAGAAACTCAAACAAAATATAACACACGAAAAGATTCCTAATAAACACAATCCAGGATATTCCAATTTCTCATCTGGTAACCAGACAACATGGAAATGTAAATTCCCAAATGTCTCGGTGGCATGCTTGGTAGATTTGGGCATCCTAAGGCAATGTAGCAATTGCCTCATGTTCTCATTTAACCAGTTAATCATTAAAGAAAATAACATAATATACGAAAACTGTGAATATACAACTTCCTTGAAGGCAAAAATCTCACATACAAATAAGGCTGTCAGGAATACTCACACACACCACTTACCACACATTCCGATTAGCTTATGCTGAAGCACTTGAAATAAACTTTCCCAAATCTCAAAAATCTCCAAAGCCATCTAACGACACCATTGCTCCTCCACAATCACTGAATCACACACCAAAAGCAACACTAAACATCTAACATAAGCCTACATCCAAGGAGCCCCAAGAACAAAGTCCATAAAGCAATTATATAACTTTACCTAATATTCTTGTCATTGAGGGCTCCATTGTGCGACACACAGATGCCTCACTCACCAGGTTAGACAGAGAGAAGAGAACAGTTAGTTGCCTATCTGCAGCCAGGATCCACAATATCACTGACACACTCAAGTCACTGCATCCCAGGTACCAATATGATAATACCATATTACATGTGGGTGTAAATGAACCACGACATACCTCAGTGGACTATTTGAAAAGAGACATAATAAATCTATCAGAATACATGTCACAGATAGGTACAAAACTTACACTGAGCCGTATTCTACCCTCACCAAAGATGATGTCACAGTATGAACATAAACGACCGATTTTAATACTTGGTTTAGTTTCTGGTTTCACACCAGGGGGACCCAGTATCTGTCAGCATGAAAGGACATTGTCAACAGACCACACTGCTTTGCCAAAGATGGGCTGCACCTGTCCCCCATTGGGCTTTCGGATCTTGGCTAAAACTTTATCCACTGCTTAGAGCCTTTTTTAGGCAATGCCAAAAAGACAAACTACTGTCTCCAAGCAACCTTAAGGTGTTACTGCTTGTGACTCCCATGCCCTGGCCCAGCAATCAAGGAACCTCAATCCTCACCACTGACACCAGTGAGGGTGTCTCATATATGAAGGAAAGGATAACAAATAAACACAAAGTGCAATTTCCCTTAAGAGCACACAGAGATCACAGTCTGTCCAGGGATGGTCGCTCCCTTGCTCTCCAGGTTCCCCAATAAGACTCCCCACTGGCACAACTATAGGGTCCAGCTCTCAGCCTAGCTGGGCAAGCTAAAACTTCCAGCACCCTCTCTGTCCAACCAGTGCTTCGTGTCCCTGTCCAAGTAGCTGACACACACACACTTTGAGATAAGAGTTTATACAACCACACAGACACTCCTGACAAAGGCTGGCACAGGTTCTCCAGCTGTGCCCCTATTACCCAGATTATACGGTAGTACTGCCTGCCACTACCCAACTAATATTTATCAGCTACTCAAAGGCCCTTATAAAAGGGTGTCCAATTACTACTGTGCAATATTATTATCCAATTGGTAGTATAACTAAACAGTCAAGGCTCATTAAAGTGATTTGGTACAGTAATCACTATAAATATGCAATATACTCTACAGCTTAAATTATCTCTACACAAACCAGCTACAGTTGAAAGGTTTTAAAATATTTAATAATAAAAACACAAGACAATACTTCCTACTACACAGTGCTAGTCAAGAGATCACAGAGAAATAATTAAAATAATTCAGTAGCACAGTTCTGACATCACAGAAAAACACAGTCTAATCTTCTAGTTTCTAGCTATTTCTAAAAGAAAACACAAGTCTAAGATAACTTGCATATAAGCAAGACAGTGCTATGAGTTGGATGGTAAAGACAAAAATGCTTAATAATCTCTGGTTCTCTCTCTTTAAATTGTAATTGCAGTTCTGATTCACATTACATCATTCTTCACACTTTCTTGGGGTTCCCAGTCTACACATTACATCATTCTTCACACTTCCCTGGGTTCCCAGGCTAACAGAAACTGCATTTACATTCTTAACATCTCTTTTTGTTATCTTGTAGCTGGTCAGGAAGCAGAGCAATAAAAATACATTTGCATATTTAAATCTAGCAATTTAACTCTTGGTTAAAACAATAGCAAGAATTCCTTCATCTAGACCCTTCATCTAGATCAAAGGGTCACCACATGCTTTACTTTGGTCAGTAGAGTGCACTGTTGTCACATTTTTGCAGGTCCACATGTAACAGTATTTTTTTACATTTAAGACAACAAGCCTGTACTTTACATTCATATTTACAAATGACAGAATTATCGGCAAAATTCTGTCTAGCCTTCATCTATCTTTACCCACTCTTCACACTGCTCAATGTCAGCAGCCTAAAAAAAACTCCAAACCCTTCAGGCCCTCCTCACACTGGAGAAGATAGACATCAGTGCTATGACCAAGACTTGGTTTAAAGCTGTAGAAAGTACTCTAGCAGTGGAAGGCTACATAGCCTTCCACACATTTACACCAACAACAGCACAGCTTGAGACTAAAGGTGGATGTGTCTCAGGCTACTTCAGCAACAAATGTTAACTACAGGTTGTTAAACAGGATGACACAATGGAACTCATCCACGTGCAAGCCACCACAGACAAGGTCCATCATTATATCATGGCTAGCTAGAGGTCACCATATCTGCCCCCTACAGTCTCACGACTCTTAGCTATACCTACACCTACTAGCAGTGATCACCATCCAACCAAACACCCTATTCATGAGCGACTTTAACTTCTCCTCTATAAGAAAATTACACTGGACTTTATTAATACAAACACTTTGCAACAGATACTGCATGCTCCAATCAAAGGATCAAACATACTGTATCGGGTACATACCAACACTGGAGAGGGTTGCACCTCCTGTGTCACTTCCCCACTACTGAGGTCAGGTCACAAAGTGTCGCTTTTGAAATAAAAACCCAGAAAAGCCAGCTAAATCAGTAACTGTTAAAAACTAGTCTATGGCAAACTACATCCAATTTAGTGACAGTCTATCAAACTTCAAAGCTAAACCTAACCCAGAGACCACAGCTACCTATACACAATTACTTAGAATCTCTACACAAACATGTCAATAACTGCATAGAGACTGCTGTAACTACCAAAAGTAAAATCAAAACAAGCACTAACAATAAACCCAACAGGTGGGATCCTCATCTAAACAGGGTGTATAATAAAAAAAAAATATGGCCAAAAAATCAGAAGAAGCAATTCCTTTAAAGGCAAGTGTCTCTTATACAACTAAGCAAAAAATTAAGATGTCTAAGTCCAACAAGGTCAGGATATTCTGGTAGGCAAAGGACAATCATAAGGCCTTCTTCAGTTACGTATGGAATCTTAAAGGCAACACACAGCAGGGTGATGAACAGTACCACCTTTACCAATCAGGGTGACACAGCAAATCCACTGGCAGATAAATTCAACTCAAACTTCACCCCCCACTCCCCCTCAAGCTCCACCAGATGAAATTCCCGCCAACACACTAACCCAACTATTAGCAAGGACCAGGTGCTGGCAACACTTGCTAAAGCCAGGAACACCAGCTCCATGGGTCCACACAACATCCCTGGTTGCCTCCTGATCAGTCAAACATATGACCTATCAGGACCACTTGAGTCACTCCAACTACAACCCTGAACTAGGCTACATTCCTAATGAATAGAGGACTGCAACAGTCATTCCTCTCCACAAGTATGGACCATCAACAGACACAGGGGAACTACAGACACATCAAGCCTAACATGCAAAGCCATGGAATGAATTATGATGGAAATGATAAACAAGGGCACTGGTAACATGCAGACACTAGACCCACCCATCCCAATTTGGCTTTGTTATGGGAAGGTCATGCCTACGTAACTTGGTAGACCTCTCTGAGAGGGTCACCAAGGTAATGGACAAGGGTGAAACAGAGTATACTGCATATTCTGATCTAGCAAAGGCATTTGATACAATACCCCAACTCAAGCACTAATGAAATGCTCACTGAGGAAGGCATAAATCTTACATAACTCCCTGGATCGTCGGCTAGCTCACAAACAGGACCCAAAGAAATCAGGATTGGCGAGACCAGCTCCACCAAGAAACCATTCCCCCGCGGATCTCCCCAGGACTTTGTGCTCAGTCTACTCCTGTTTGGCATCTACTTCTTGGAAATCAAGACTAACTTTCAAGGGCTTTGGCTCACCAAGTTGACAGATGACTGCAAATTGGGAGCTATTACAGATTTGCCCCAAGACACCAACATCTTGCAAGAGGGTTTAATACAGACAAATGACTGATGCTAGAGCCAAGACCTAAAACTCAATGCCAAAAAATGCATTATAATGCCTTTTGGGAAACTGTCAACCCAAATTAATTACTTCATTGATAAAATATCCCTATGAGTCAACCCAGTAGTAAGGAGTCTGAGAACATACATAGACTGCAATCTGGTCTCTGACCGACATGTATCTAAGATAGTAAAAGAAAAAATTATACTGCCCAACTTATAAGTAAGGGTATGGCATCCAGGTCCAAGGAAGTTATAGTGACAGACAGATTTGTGACAGACGAGTACCAGTAAGAGTGAAAGGGAAGGTCTATGTTATATGGGTTAGTGACAGTGGCATTGACAAAAAGGCAGGAGTTAGAGCTGGATGTGGTAGAGTTAAAGATGTTAAGATTTGCACTAGGCATAGCCGGCCTTAGGCATTGGCCAACTAGGTAGCCGCCTAGGGCGCCACTCTAGCAGGGATGCTTTTCCAGTATTTATTTGGTGTAGGTAGACCAGGATGGGGGCACAAGGTGTGTGTGTGTGTGTGGGGGTGGGGGGGGGGCAGCAATGGAGCCTTTTTGGCTAGGGCACCAGTTGACCTAAGGCCATTCCTGGCACTAGGTGTGACAAGGGTGGACAGGATCAGGAATTAGTATATAAGAGGGTCAGTCCAGTCTGGAGACAAAGCCAGAGAGGCAAGATTACTTTGGTTTGGACATGTGCTGAGGAGGGATGCTGAGTATGAAGGTAACAGGAAAAGAAGGCGGCCTAAGATAAGGTTTATGGATGTGGCCAGTGAGGACATGCAGGTGGTTGGTGTGACAGAGCAAGATGCAGAGGACAGGAAGAAATGGAAACAGATAATCCGCTATGGCGACCCCTAACAGGAACAGCCAAAAGAAAATGATGATGACCCCCTACGACTCCCCCCCCCCCACTATGTTAGGCGTTGTCCAGACTTCTTGCACCGCGAGATTAATAGGTATATCTGGACTTGTGCATTCTGTTACAACGTTGAGAGATGGGATCGGGTTAAAAAAATATGTAAAACTGTGTATTTAAATATTAATACTTAAGATTTCTTTTCACTGACGTTCTATTACCAAATATTTTCACCACGCTTAGTATAAATGTAAATGAAAATCCATGCCTACACCAAGGCAGTAAATGAAAAAAAAAAACACTTTTTAACATGCGATGTAAATCGCCAAAACGTGACACTAAAAAAATAGAGATACCTTGCCAAGCCGCAGGCATCTAACCGTTTGCGCCGTGGACAGAGCAAATACTCGCATACTAAGTCTAACAACGTTGGCCATCCTCGCAATAGTTTTTAAAGGCCACAAACTGCGAGCTACCCGTTTTCTTTCACTTTTGTGCAAAGGAACAGAGAAAATAATGTGTACGTGTGCTACGTGATCAACACAGTAAAAAAAAAAAAAAAAAGGCAGTACAATAGAGGGCGTGCTCATTTTTATATAAAAAAATCACGTGTTGGCCGAACTTACGATATTAATATAAATGAATATTTTAAAAAGTCATAGTGTCAGACAATGACAGAATATAACAGAGGACACAGACAACCACTAAAAAGTAGTTTTCAGAGTTCAAAATAGTAATCGTTAATATTTCTATTCTGTAATGCGCATTGTTGTATCTGCGCGTTCCCGTTGTAGTTGACCTCCCCAAGTCTCTTTCTTTACTAGACATGTATCTTGAAATAATCAGTTTTGGTAATTTGCTTTATTCACAAATGCAATTTCAAAATACGATTTAATGTATTTTCTCAGGGGAAAATGGTTATTTCGAAGATACACTGGCCACACCCTGTAGTTTAGGGACTAACATGTTATGATCTCATGCTGACGTCATCGCAATATATAAGCTTCTGTCTCCGTGACTGTCGCCATTTCTGGATCTAAACACAGGTTGGTATGCATTCTGAATATTTACTTATCCTTTATAACAATTTTTTTTAATTTTTTTGGTGAGGTGGATTTTTTTTTGTTGTTTTATTGTTACTTGCTATAATATTTAATATATATTTTTTTGTTTTGTGTTTTTTTTAGGTTGATAGCTTCGTACAAAGAAGGGATTAGATGAAGAATTAACGACGCGCCATTTTGTAGTTCATTGCTTTTTTTTGAAGAAGCCTCGGTACTGGAGAGCCCAAGCTTTGCGAGCAGCACGTCTTTGTGCCCTAGCTCAGGAGCCCTGAGAAAGCCACCTACCTTTTTCTTCAAATCACAATTAGTGTTTTTTTCAGCCATGAACGATTTTCTATAACCAAAGTCAATTGTGTGTGTTTTAAAACCACATAAAAATTCCCGAGGCGCCAGAGAAGAGATTTGGATAGTAAGTGTCGATTTTCAACCAAAAATAGAGCGCAACCAAACATAATAAACTCCCCGTGTGTTTGAGTAGCGGCTACGGCTTTACCCTGTCTGTCTTGTACGTTACTCCCAAGTAGCCAGGGGCCGTATCCGTTGGTCTTCTATGAATGAGCTCGCAGTCGTGAGTTGGTAGTGCTAGAATGAGATAAAGCGCTGCCGCTCGCGGTGCGAGACATGTTTTTGGGGGTGAACATAAATCAATTCCATGAATATAAGCAATCTGTAGATAAAGATTGCGGGGGAGAAAGTGGAAATGTGCAGTGTTCACAATTTGCAGATGGAATGTTCTTTTTTTAATTTTGGTATAGGTGAAGCGAAAAACTGTATTCAGATGTATTTCATTGGAAAGGTTACTGGTATACATAATTTTCATTCTGATAAGCAATACAGCATTTGTATTCTCGACGTTTATATGGCGAGAATTATTAACACTTCCTTTTTTCAGTTATGGGCTGCAAGATGGCGGACGCCTTGTATGAAGAAGAAGCCCTGGAGTTTGTATAGCATACCCAAATGTGTTTTTTCTCTGTAGCTTCACTTTTGCACTGCCATTACGGATCTTACTAAGGGTTTAGGTAAAAAAAAATGTTCTATATACAAAGCTTCTTTTCGGCTTCTGCTGTCCTGGCCTGTCCACAAAATGGTGGCACACTTAATCTATTATAGGAAGAAGAGTTGGCGAGCTGCCAACTTGAACGTCATCAAAAGAGGATGCCAAGGTTAAGCTCCTCCTTTCTGTTCTTTTTTGTAGGTTTGAATTCCTCTACAGAAACCTATTTTATCTTGGGTAGTAGTTTTTATCACTGTGTGTCCGTATAACACTCCAATTTAAGCTGCATATATGTTAATACGGCAGTAGCAGAGCTGCACCTTCAATACTGCAGTGATGAATTGTACTTACCAACGTAATCCGAATATTTAATCAGATTTCCAGTTTGGAATGACGTGTTCCTTGCACCTGACAAGGAAAGTCACTGACTCAAGAGTTGTATGAATGCTATACACGGGCCGAAGATGGGCATAAGCTACTAAAATGTGTTTATATGTATTGGGATAATTACAGAAGTATGTTGCCTGATGTTATGGGAGGAGGGGGGTTATTTAATATTCCCATTTTAATCCTCAGTGCAAGTAGCACCATCTCGGTTGACTGACAAGTGAAAGTCATTTAAACCTTACATTGTGTATATTTAAACTATGCAGTAAAAAGATACAACACAAGACATGCACGTGGCTGTATTACGCGTAGTCTGTCCCTTTTGCCTAGTAGATTCAGCTTGATGTTTATTTCCAAAATATCACTGATAAGTAAATAGCCTGTGATGCAACCGATTACTGACTTCAACGCACTATATTGGAATGACGCGCTTAAGTTTGTACCTGAAGCCATGCGAAGTTAGAATGAAGCTAATTGGGTTGGAATTCGTTCAGCTGAAATTTGCCTGCTGTCATGTAAAGCATCCCCAAGTATGATTTTGAATATGGGGAGGGGGCTAACTTCATTTTGACACACCATATGACTGATTTCCTTGGTAATGAATTTTCAAATGTGTTTAGTTGGGTGGGCAGTCTCTTAAATCGATGCGCTTTTTACAGAGTGCTCTCAAGAACATTGCAGGCAAAATCAAAGACTAAAGCAACTTCTCGTGTATTTTAATTGTAGGTTATTCCTGTTCTTCATTGCAGACGAGCAAAAAAGGGTATTTCCAAAATGAGTACACTGCCTGTAGTGTATGCTGGTCAGAGGTAGTCCCAAGACTGGATATCGCTTGGCAATGCTTTCTGCAGCACTGTCTTAGCCTCTTGTTAAGGGTGGTGGTTTATAATTTTTCCCATGTGTGTATATGTACATTATGTGTATTTACAGAAAGGTTGAAGTAATTTACATTAGCGGTGAGGATTGGGTATTTTGCCTCAACTTCACAGCTACAGGGGCACAGGTTGTGGTCCCGCTCCACCGTTGCCTAACGCACAAACTGCCTGAAACTTGCATCTTATCCTTGTGTGGAGTTTCTCGAGTGCGTTATTTCTGAAAGAAATGGTGTTTGGTTTATTACCCCCAAAATATGTATATGTTACCCTTAAGGCATAGGTTACTGCTGTTAAGAGTGGGAGGTGGATCCAGATTGCTTACCCTCTTTAGTTTTTCATGACTTGCTCCGTCATTTTCCCTGAAAAGCAAGATGGTTGTATAGGACAGAAGCTGCCAGGGAGGTGTTTTGGGCACGGAGTCTTGCAGGTTCATGGGTGGTGTACTAGGCTAATGGCTCTGGGTCCTTTAAAAACCTAGCCCGTAGGATTACCCTGACATTGTGCCACCCTACTCTGAGGAAAACGGCCATTTACACTTGTTAACTGCGAATGCAGTTCAGTGGAATCTTGGAAGTAAAGATCCAACATTCAGCTGCGTTTCTCTGCGTTCCTTAGCTGGATCTTTTTCTTCTGGGTTCTACCATGTACCGTCTTTGTAGGCATTTTGGTAAACAAATGGACATTTCTAAAACTAGTAGTTGCACCAAGCCAGGTTTTCTTTTCATGAGCACCCCTGACACGTAAATTGCTAGAGCAGAAGAGAAGTTTTAGTTTATATGGTATGATTACAAAGATTTGATTCTTTCTCCCTCCCATGTCTGTAGTGCAGGTGGAGTTAAATGCAGGTGAAAAAGCAGAGCAACTGTAAATTCTGTTAGTGGTAATGTACTTTTTTGGCGGGGGAAGGGGGCATGATTAATACATGGCTGTGTAGAAGTAAGTTTTTTTGTTTAAGCAGGGCATTCTCAGTCAGGACGTGAATACTGTGTAGTTAAGTATGGTCACACAACAGGTAAAGGAAGGTTGTGGGGCTCAAGTTTTGGGCTATAGGAAACAGATTTTGTAAGGGTTTATAATTCTAATCCTTTCCACTAACTGCCAATTTATGAAGTTTTACAATGTGTCTGTCTAGCTTGACAGTAGGATGAATACAGACATTTCTGATCCATAGTTGTATAAAACATCACAGAACCTTTAGTTTTAACTTTTTATTGCCATTACTTCTCATGTACTGAATCATCAGAGGTGCGGGTATTGCATTTTGCTGTATCCAGAGCCACTGGCTGCGTTTTTTTTTTTTCATATCTTTATCAAATTATTGCACATTTGCAGCTTCATATGATCTGTTTTTGCTTTCGTGGTGTTTGGATGCTATCATTCCCCCTAGTGATAGCATCACCACATTCCATGATAACTGGAAAGTTGAACACTGTTGAAAAAGACCTTGTAGATGGCTGTAAGCTTCCACTGATTGTGTGTGTGGCTATGGTCACTGAACTTGTCTCTTTGTTCCGATTTGGTTGCAATTAGTGCCCTCACTTTATTTTACACAATTCTGTTTGTGGTAATGCTTTTTAACTGTGGCTCCCCCTGCCACAAAACCTCAACTGCTTTGGATCGTCCTCTGTACCTTTCAGCTAGATATTCAGGTTCAGTTTCTAGTGGGGGGGCAGTACTAGGCTAGTTCCACAACTTCCATTTTGCTAATATAAAACGCTAACACAACTCTTAAGTAGTATTTTCTGTTTGGTGGAATCCTACATAAGTTTCTGAGGTATGAGCAGTTCAGAAGCAAGAGATTGGGCTGCCATTACAGCTGCTCACTGCCACATATTCTTTCCTTTGGGGGGGGGTCATTTTGAGCAGTGCAATTTCTTTTATATCTTTGCAAAAGACCTTGATTTGGTTCTTTTGGGGGGTGCTGTCATGATAACCAGTTGAGTTTGGGGGGGGGGGGCTAATGTTTTGTAGTTTAAGCCTGCGCTAATGCGAAGTTTACATGCACTGTAATGTTGAGACCCATAAATTAGATGTATTGTAAATAAACATAGGAAATATGGAAATTTCATAATACTGTGCTGCGATAAGATGGCACTGACTTGGCCACTGCATTAATTTTGCATGCCGTGTATTATGTTGTAAACTGGCTATAATTAAATGCTAGTATATATCCAGTGAGGCTAAATTTTGCCTTTGTTCTTGCAGTGAAGTAAATGGGTGGACATCAGTTTAGCAAGCCTTTCCTTTTGGTTTGCTTCAGAGGAGAGCCTGTGTGCCTGTCTTTGTTAAAGAACATAAGTAAAAGTTAAAATTAATTTTTTGTACTCTACTGTTAACACCTACTTCACTGGGATTTTATTTTCCCCCATGCCACACACCCATTTCTAAACAGTGTAATGCAGTTTCCTTTTCTTCCACCTTGATGATAATGAATCCAAGCACTGTAGATTTTGACTGGTGTGTGTTTGCATGCATGTTTGTATCCCTGTTTTCTCCTGTGAAGTCGTATCCTGAGCGGCATACCCACATCCTTAGTTTCCTGAGCATTTTCTGTTCAGCTTAAAGAACACACTGTTCAGCAAAAGTGCTCTCTGCAGTAGCCGACATTCTTGGATACTGAGTCATAAATCAATGCTGTGGTGTATTTTAATGCAGAGCAGCACATATTTTTTGAATTTTGAAGAAAAAGGAAGAAACTTCCTTATCTTGTATAACTGGAACCTACATATATAAGGGGTCTGCAGCACTTTTTTGTAGGCGACTTGAGCCTTTACATGGTGACCCAAAATTATTGTTGCATTTTTTTATCTTTTGAATAGGTAACATTAAATATGATGCCTAAATGCATTACTAACCATATGAATGGCACTCAATATCAAAGTGTGAAATTTGTGCTAGTATCAATGAGTTTTCTGTAAAATTTCACCCGTTGGCTATAAATTCATAAGTTAGCTGGGTTTGGAAATGTTAATATACAAAAGTAAATGATGCATGTCTTGATTACTAGCAAGCAAACCTATTTCTCAGTGAAAATCATTATACATGGGACACTTTATTTTCTGTTTAGCCCTTTACATAAACAAATAAACACTATGACCCTCAGTAAATGATTTAGCTTACTCAGTATATGAATGAGTATGAACATGTATTAAAACAGTGGTCAAAATATCCACTGCAGTGTTTCCCTAGAGTTATAGTCTTTGTAATTTTGTCTGCTATGTCTTGCCCATTCATGTGCTGCCTGTTAATGGGCCAGTCGTGTAAGGAATACAGTGTCAGGAATATGATGTCATAAGGAGCTATGCATGTTTAAAAGTTAGCAAAAAGGTGCTGTGATGTGAGTTAAATCTTTGCCTTACAGGGGTTGTAATAGTGTTTGGCTACATTAATGTCTTAATGCATGGTTTAGTATATAATTTATTTTTAATGTTCTTGTGGCAGTGTATTCAGAGTTTTTCCTGTGTGAAGTGTTGAAAGAAAGCATTGTCAGCAAGCTCGGATGAGATCATGCAATGTTGAGATTTTTAAGGCTCGAGTGCAGCTGTACTGCACCATTAGGGGAGACTGGGTTTTCAGGCATTTTACTTAAGATGTGAATGAGGTATAGAGCTGTAGATTCTCATACTCTGGCTGAAACTTGCTATTATAGCTACTTTAACACATTTACTGGCTTAACCTGCAGCATACACCTTCTTTTTTTAAATGGGTTGCATTACGGTTTATTTTGACAAATTAGTGGCTGTGAGTTGTTCCCCCCCCTTATTTTGACAAATTAGTGGCTGTGAGGTGTCCCCCCCCCCCCCAAAAAAAAAAGATCAGTCTCTTCTGGTCTGTATAATAAAGCAATAAGCAGGTTTTGCAAATTGCATCCAAGAATAGGCCAAGATGTACTCTTGTCAGCAGCACTTCATATTCAGCCTTCATGGATCTGACCTTTTTTGTTATTGTGTGACCAGATCTTTAACTGTTTGCAGGAACAAGACTGTTAACCCTAAACCCTCTGTTCTCGCTTGGTGTGTTGTCTTTTGTCATTTTTGTGGTTCTTGCAGTTAAAATTCTGTTATGGAGACTTGGCATCACTCCAAAGTTGGGATAGACTGTAGGTTGTGATTAAGAAGTTACAGGGGGGTTCTTTACAGTGGGGGTTAAAATTTCTGACAGTATATATTCAGTGGTTTTACTAAAAAGTGGATGACTATTTTTTTTCTCCCTTTGCATAGTTTATGGGACCTGCATTAGTCTGCAAGTGAGTCCTTTTAATTGGGTTAATTTCTGGGGGTAGTGTAACTTGCTTAATTAGCTCTTGCATGATTCGGGTGCTAGTAGCAGCTGTGATATTGTATCCATACTGCTTTTTAAATTTTAATAGCCTATACAATGTGTCTGGGCTCAGAAGGTTGCTGTGCTTGAGGTACATAGAAACGTAGTTCAGGCAACTTGAGCTTTTCTCTTGACTGTGCTTCTCCCAGAGTGTTTGTGAGGTTAACTTGTCTGACTTTGTCCTTTATTTGTTTTTGTACCTGCTTTTTTCCCATTCTCATTACCCCCATCCCATATAGACTTCACTCTTACAGTAAGACCATATTCTCTCACCATGATGCTATGTTTGTAGATGGCAGTGCCATCCCTTGCATTTGTCACTATGTTGTGGCCTAATAGCTGTAGATATGGTATGCTACACAGTGGCTTTAATTGTGTGGTGCAGTATGACTAGCTAAGAATGTTCTTTTCATGACTGGGCTTTAATATTTGATAATAATTGTGTTTGCAGTTTTCTTCTAATGTATTTTTTTCCTCCCTCCCTTTGCCTACTGGTGGTGGTGTGTATTTTAACTTCAGGACACCATCCTATCCTGTCTTTCTGTGATCACTCACTTGTGTGTTTCTCATACATTTAATCGAGATGTTGCTGTCTTGCTATTCTGACTATATATGAGTGCAACTTCAGTGGAACTTGTATCACCCTGTTGAATCGTCTCTTTGTGTTCCATTTTCTTTACTTTGGCAATCTGTATTGATATTGCCTTGCCTTTTTGCACATTGTGTGCAAATGTGTGTGTTTTTCTTTATAACTGTATTGCCAACACCTTAAGACCCACTGCTTAATGTCTGGCCTTTTTTTAAACTAGTGTGAGCATCCTCTGACAGTGTGGAGGATGAGGTTCCTTATACAAGTGTTGGTATTGTGGAATTACATGGTTTTCATGTCTTGCTGATGATAATGTGTGTAATGTCGTTTACATGTCCCTGGAGTAGAGCATTTCTCCTGATCTACTTTTAAAAAAAAAGTCCTTGATTTTACTGTCAACCCCTTCACCCCAGCTCTTACTGCTGTGGAAGAATGGAGGAGTCTAAAGTTGCCACATGGGTGCAGTCACTAGGGTGGATACACGCAATCTGCTTGTCTGTAGTGCATTTTTGCTGTGACTTTTTTGATTGCATAGAGTAGTGTATGTAGCTACATATTCTTCCCAGTGTCCTGCAAACTTGTTTTGGCAATTTGCAGAACAGTGGTAATTGCAAATCCCTTATATTTTGTTAGGAATAGCTTCTTAACTGAGATGCTTACACAGCAGAAACGCATTCACGGTTACTTTGATTTGCAGGCTCTGTCTTGCAGTTAGATTTGAAATATATGCATAGGGGCATCTTTCCAGTGAATGGGGGAGGAAAACCTTTCAGTACTGTTTGGGACCCTTTGCTTTGTCATTGTCAGCTTTCCCTTCCCTAGTGTGGTAAATACTTAGTTTGCCCAGTCTGTCCAGGCTACTTGAGACTACTTTTAGTTTCTTGAACTTTTTCATATTTTTGAGTATGAGTAAATCCCCCCCCCCCCTCTTTTCCAGAACTTGTGTTAACTTGAAAGCATACTGATATGCTTCATTTCCTGCCAAGACCAATAATGCTTGCTGAGTGTGTACAACAGTGTTTTAGCATTTTCATGTTCTATTTCCAGATGTGTGATGTATATTTTTACAAAGCTCTCAAAAGTGCAAGTGCAGTTCATTGAGAAATAGGAATCGAGCAATATTTTTTGCTCTTGGCTGTCCATTTTTGTCTTTGACCTGTAGTGCAAAGGGGCAGAGTTGGAGTGAATCTCTGCTGATGGGGGGCGGGGGGGAGGTAGATGGGTAGTTCATTTCACCTGCTTCAGATGCATTGATTACAGCATTTGAATACAAGGTTGTGTGTAGCCTTAGCCTCTGCTATGGCAACTTGCTGAGGCCTTTTGGCACTGAACAGTGATGTGGGTTGTGGTGAAATGAGAACATTGTAAGGGCAGGGGATGAATGCCAGTTTCCCTGAAGGGTGCTAATCATCCATAAATACAGACTAGCATAAAGGTATGTTGACGTGGGAAAGGCAAGCAGACCTTGAAAAACTTGAAATGTTAAGTTTGGTCACAGCACTTTGTACGTGTTCCCGAGCTCATAAGCACAGTTTTATCTTGCCCCCATTTTGCTCACCTAAGTGTTCAGAATTATTTTATTGTAGCCGTGTTGGTGGTGCTGCGGTAGCGTTGTCGCCTCACAGTAAGACGCTCTCTGGTTCGATTCTCTGCTAGAGCATCTTCTGTGTGGAGACGTGTGTGAATGGGCGTACCTTCGTTGAAGGTTGTGTGTCAGGGCTGGTAACTGTGCACGTACAAATCAACTACCAATCATTAGCGGACCGGAGTTCTGCTGTGGCGACCCTAACCGGGAAAAGCCAAAGGACACAACAATAACAGTCTGCAACCAGTTGAGTCCATATGTAAATAACCACATACTTCACTGGAGCCACCTAGTAAGGCTGCATCTTCAGATGCTGGAATTTATCAGTAAAGGTGTTCCATGACACTACATTTGCAGTAGGGAAGATGGGGATTCAAGTTTTTATATTATGTAGCTTTCTTATTCTGACAGCACTACGTGAGGGTGTGATTTAGGTAGGTATGCCCGGGTTCTGTTTTTGTATATAAATTGGATGAAAGTGCACATTGTATGTACATGCTTGCTTTTTGGACCTGCACTTTGGTAGAAGTTTCGAGCCCAGTAAGTATCAGAAGGAAACTTGTTGGACATGTACTACGCAATCATTTTTCTAAACCTGTCACTTGAGTACGGTTCCAAATGACAGTTTAATTCACTAGGATGTTACCTTGTAAGCTTGAAATTATTGAATTTTTGGATTCCCTGAACTGGAAAGATGTATCCACTAGATCATGTAAACATCTGCAGGCTTTTTTCTTTCCTCATAATTTTTTCATGTTGGGTGTAATAATGCAGTCTGTTAGTGTCCCCCCCTCTTTTTTTTTTCCCAGCAGAATGTAGAAAGTCTTGTATATGCAAAAGTTGTGCATTTTTCCAGAACTGGGACTGTTGCCGTAATGTGTAAGTAGCAGTTATTTCAAGATACTTTTTTTTTTCAGACTTGAATGCTTTGTGAAATATTAAATGTGGTAAGTTTATTTATTTATTTATTTTTTTGTGCACACAAGGTATGATTTATTTTAATGGTAGGTGTGCCTGATGGAGTAATTGGGTTACAATATAAGAATGCGACTTTAAAGGATTGAACTGTGCTAATTAGTGTACAAGTATTATGTACACCAAGTGGGGTCTAAAAGTAAAACTCTGCCCTAAAACTGAAAACAAAAATGCCTTTGTGTGTACTACTAAGGCTTTTCTCTTGGTGTAAATATAATATTGTAAGCCTGAAATTGCTGTTAATGGGTGCGCAGTATTGAAATGACGTTTCAATCTCTGTCCTCCTAGGATGAGTTTTTAAGTCCTATAATGTGATGTGGCATTGACATCACAAATGAGGGTTTTCTCCTCCTGTAGTTAGTGATAGTGCTTTAGGTTGTTGGTGTGGTAGATCATCTGCAAGCAAAGGCTACTTTAATTGAATTTCTCTGTTCAGTGCTTTTCTTGGCCCATTACACTTTGCTTTTGCAAAGTCTGAAAGTTGCCAACTTTGTTCAGTCTTTGAAGGGCTGGTAGGCAAATTTCAGCTGCCTTTAGCTTTTGACATATTACTTGTTTTTGTAATTAAATGGGTAAATACATTTTCCTGGCAAGACAACCAGGTGTGAACATTGACTGTAGATTGTCACTGCTGATGTGATACTTAAACCAGTGTGCAAAATTGGGAAAATGTAGTTGGGAGTTGTGAACGGATATTTTTTAGTGTTTCAATACAGCACATATCTTCTTAATATGAGGATTTCTGACTGCCATCACTTAGTAGTACTTCTTAGCAAGACAGTCTTGGGATGTAAAATATCTCTGCTGGTCATATAGGCAGAGATTTTCTGAAACTATTTTAAATTTAAAAAAAAGAGAACCTTCATGATCTGTGGCAGTGAAAGAAGGAAATGGGAAAAGAGAAATGAAACTGCTTGAAGAGTTTATATGCACTGAAGAGTGTAGGTGATAACCCCCTCCCTCTTCTTTTTTTTTTTTTTTTTTTTTTTTCCTTTGTTAAACTGCACCGCATAATGGAGTTTTCCAAAACTTTAGTGTGTTGTTGAACTGTAAATTACAAACTCTATTCACCCAACATTTCTCTTGCCCCTAGTGTATGTTTGTCCCAAGATGATCCTTATACTTTCTCCTATTAAATCTTGAATTGGCAATTTTGCTCCCTCTGGCAGTTTTGTATCTCAACAGCTGCACCTTTACAGTGTATTATAGATTGAAAGCCGCCAGCTTGCATGGTTAGAAAATTAAGATTAGTGATAAGTTCTGGTGATGGCAGAGTTGGATTGTGTAGAACTTCGTGGTAAGATGACATTAGCTTCAGCATGTATTGGTCCTTTAAATACTTGATTATAGGTGTATGTGACCCCTAACATTGTTTTGAGTTCGTTGTGTGGTAGGGTAAGAGTGCATATAAGGGAAAAATTGTGTAGTACTGAGGCACATGTAAGGACCTAGAAATGGTCTGTTTTGTATAGTTGGAAGCTTGAGTTGTGGACCCTTGTGGAACAGGGCTGGCTGTGGTTGACTAATTCATTTGTGACTCATTCTAAAGGGCATGGGAGAAAGGGTTGTGCAGTCCCAGAGGCTTCCTCAACATAGTAAGATGCTATCATGGAGATGGACTGTAGTGTTAATTTTGACGGTGTTTTTAATTTTTATTGTTGCATTGGATAATATAGGCATGCTCCTTAAGAGACGTGTCTTGTCTGGGATATCCTATTTCAGACTCCAGCAGAATGCAGCAACTGCATTACAGTGCCACAGTATTGCAAGTGTTGTGTGTGGAAATGTTGACTACATAACTGTAAGTATGGCTATAGTGACTGGTGTGTAGGTTTAGCCCAAACGGAGGCTCTCTGGGTTGAGGACAGTTCTATCAGATATTGAACCTGTTACTTTAAGGCTTGTGTGCTATAGATCCTCTGGGAAGGATGCAGATTGTCACATTGTCCTCTTTTCAAGATTTTGAGCTACTCTGTTTGGGTTTTGCTTCCCCCTAAGATCTGTTTTATATAGATGCTTCTTTTTTAATGCTGTATTTAGACATGGCGGTGGTGTCACAATGTCTTGTTACTCTTCTCCAGTATGGTGGGTAATTGTTCAGAACTAGTTCTTTTATAGAAGGTAGTATGTTGCTTAGTGTATAGTCAGAGTTATTGAGATTGATTGATTACAGTCAGGTACAAATAGAAGGGGCTATGAAAGACCGGTATAGTTAAGAAGGAGCTCAAGATTGTTCGGCTAGTGACTTAACAATGTAATGTAAAGCAGACCTAACTCTGGGGAATTTGGAAGGGACATATTCAATTACATCTGTCTGCAGTAATTGACCCATGATCTTGCATCTGGTAAATTAAGGATGCTTGCCAGCATACTTTGCCTGTAGGACCAAACTACGAGTTTATTGTGATGTCTGTGTAGTAGAGTGAGGCTTAACTGTTTTAAGGTAACTGTGGTATTCTTGAAGGGGGGGGGATAAGAGTTTTTTTCTTTATTTTGAGAAGTGCTATTTCAGCTTTGAACCTTGTTTTTGTGTCCGTCTCAGGTGTTTGGTACTCATCTTTTTTTCTCCATTATGATCTCTGGTAGGGTGGCACACACTTGCTAGAACATTTTGGCGAAGCAGTCCAGAAGGCAGCCGCAGCAGTTCTAAAATTGATGTAATCATTTGGGAGGAGGCTCCTCTTTATTGTAGTGGATGTTAAGTACAGGTAGGTAGCCAGGCTAGTGCCCCCAAATTCACTTTTGTTAAAGTGGATGGTGAAAGTTGCATGGCAGTATGCATGTGTTATAAAATATGCCACACTAATGTTACTTTTTTCCCCGTTTTTATTAACTAATTAGGGGCACATTTAGTTAGAACATATGCCTATTCAGGACTGTATTTACACTTTTTCTTTCTGAGCCTGTTCTGGAACAGAATGTGTGACTCATGTCAGAGTTGAATTTTTGTTTACTTTGTAGGGTGAGATATTAAGAAGGAAACATTGCAGTAGTATCAAATGCTGTCATTTGAGACCTTGGACACAAGGTAGCCATACTTTCGTTTTAGTTCTTCACCATTCGTTGAATTAGTGTGGTTTTTCCACTACCTTGCAAGGCAAACACTAATGAACCTGGCAAGTTTATTTGCACATTTTGTAGAGGGTTTAGGAAGTGTAGTTTTTATCTGAGCAGCTTTGTTGGAGGATGCAGGGGTAGTCTTGCGTAATGTGTTGCTGAATGTGTATACATGCAAACTTTTGTCTGCAATCTGAAATGTTGGTGCCTCGTCATTTTTCTGCCCTTTCAAATATTTTTGTTTGTAGTATGTTGCCTCATTGTTGCTTTGCTGGTAAATATCCTTTTTTTTCCTTAGCCTGTTTTGAGTTCTCTGAACTGCTCTGTTTTGCCATGCTGTGGCAGCCTCCAGTGAAGATTGAATCTTGGTACTGCAACTTTTAATGGTTGTGTACATTTGAAAATGCTGACCTGTGCTGGATTTTCTGGTGTAGTTAGCTGTATCCCAGTACCTCTGTTTGCCCCAGGGACCTTTTACAGTTTTTTGACTGTACAAATCACTGCCCGCAGTTGTCCTAGAGGCACATCATTGTCTCCTGCGTCACCGTGGTCAGTATTGTTTACATTTTATTTCAAAATGTCATGGGCGCGGTGCCTGTTTCCACTTCTGTCAATCTAATGTTGCTTATTTGCAATGCCTTGGAACCGTGGAAAGGTGTCTGAAGTAATAAAGGGCTTCATCAGTCTGTTGGTACAGTGGCTGAATGCCAACTGTTATTAACCTGAAATCTGATTCAGGAGCTGGTGCCGGAAAGCTACGGTGGGGGGGCAGACACATCAGCTTTGTCACATAGAAGGATGTGAGACTGATGTGGGGCCTCTGTGTGCTACTGTGTTAGCATGGTAGTGATCCATTGGGCTCAACATGTATGAGAGTTATGGTGTAACATGAATGTGTCTTTTGGGTACTTGTGTATTATCGCAACCACATTTCTGCGGCAGCTGCAAGTGTTCTTTAGAACAAGAAGATGCATATGATAGCAATATTATCATTGTATATACAACAAAATTGGCAAGGTGAGGAATTGGGTACCAAGCTTGTTAGGAAAATGTTAAATGAGTATGCGTTTTAGTTAAAGTTCCACGTTTTGACTGCGTAACACACACGAAGGGAAAAGAGTAATTTGCTGTTTGGTTTAGCATTTTGGAAAGTAAGAACAGGCTTCCCAATAGTCTTATCTTTCATGATGAAATCATAAGAATGCATCCTTTTATAAAAACTCTTTTTGCCAAAGCACAAAGAAAAGAAAAATAATCCATGTAAAATTACATCTGTCATTTTGAATTAGCTAAGTAGATGCATAGCTCTGTTATCTATACTCTGTGCAGTTATGAGTTATTGGTTTTAGAAATGCAGGTTAGAACTGTAAACAAAACCTGTAGTAAGAATATGTAATGTGTGTTGACAACATTTTCCCAAAAATTATATTGTCTGACAATATTTTACCGGGTTTTTGGTTTGTTACACCTAACATGCTTTGTTCCTGATTCGTCACCGTACCAATTACCTTGTCTAAAGAACGCCAATACAATCCATGCTCCCATAAACATCTCACCAGAATTCCAACTCCCATTTTATACATTCCCATATACCTCTCTTGTATTTTGATTACTCACTGTGGTAATCCTTTTTATGGGTACTTGGGGTTAGTTTTCATTAGAAGACCTTATACCAGCAAGAATATCCCATCTCCTGAAATGGTTCATCCCATTAAAACAATAAATGTACTCTAATGGTTAAAGGACAGTACCCATGAGGAGGAACGTTTTGCCTTTTTTCCTCTCCCTGTTTCACTAACAAAGTATAGCAAAAAAATTTGGAGTTTAGACATCCCTTCCCACTGCAGGATAAAGTACTTTTGGTGTAACTTTAGAATTAACGGTGACTTCAAAATATGGTTGCGATAATACGCAAGTACCTTCTTTTCTGCCTTGCACGCGGAGAAAAATCTGCATACCTTTCCTTTGCTATAATGTGTTAAGGGGGGTCTGAAGATATTTTCTGGGCCAAGGACCAGGCTTGCCTTTATCTCAAGCTGCTAAAAGCATGGATTCAAAGTACTGCTTAAAAAGATCAAATAACCCATTTTTTTCTGTAAACTAGTTGCGTTTAAGATGGGACACATGTAAAATGCTGACCACTATATATATGATGTATGGGTCATTAGTACTACATCACGTCTGAACTTTTTCTGTCTCCAATTTTTTTTTCTTTTTTTTTTTAATGCAGAAAGAAAAGCAAACTTTTTTTTTCTGGCAAAACCCTGACTGAACAAATCTAGCTGCACCCTGAGTGGGATCTGGAGATAATGGTACAATGTATAACTTTTTGCAGCCTACATGCCAGACTAGGCTTAGAAACTAGTGTGCAAACTGCAAAGGAGAGGAAAGGGAAGCTTTGTTTTCTGGACAGATACTTGATTTTTGTCCCTCCTTCAGTTTTCTGTTGTGTAATATTCATGCCTTTTGTTACAGGATGAATCTCTTGGGCTGGGACATCCAGCCTATAGCAAGAGCTCCTGGAACTGAGACATTGCACTTTCTTTTTCTCTCTCTCTCTCTCTCTGCCTCCTTTCTTTCTTTCTTTCTTTCTTTCTTTCTTTCTCTCTCTCTCTCTCTCTCTCTCTCTCTCTCTCTCTCTCATAGCTGTCTTATGGTGAAGACTTGCTCCTAGACGCAGTTATGTCAAAATTACCTAGCGCTGGCATTTCTTATGTAAGATATGGTTTCCTGACTAGTGTTTCCAGGCCAAGCATACATCACCGCTTGCAAGTCTGTGGGAGACTAAGTATAAGGGTAATGTTTTGAGGCAGTCCACGTATGCCCATGTATTGGTTTCTTTGTATGATTTCATTACATTGTGTATGTGATGCCAAGAAGTGCGTATTAGTCTGTCTCAGATTGTCATCCTTGTAAATTACTACGTTGATTTCTAGACCTGGTGGTCAGGGATTTGAAATGCATGTAAACAGTGATTTGGCTTTTGACCACCATGTCTCTAATGTAGGAAGTCATTGTGTTGCTTATCTTTTAAGCAAGAGTATAGTTATCAGGTCCAAAGATGTCATTATTCATTGTTAGCCTTTTTGAGACCAATCTGAGTGATGTGCCCCTTTGGTATGTAACTGCCTATGCAACAACAGGAGCATCTGAGGAGAGTGTATTCAGTATGCCCTAGACACAAAGAAATTGTGTGTGTGTGTGTGTTACCATGGAGCTGCAGGGGATGCTAGCAGTTGTAAGAAAAAATTGTCAAAATCAGTGATTGTGAATTTCAATTTTGAGAACTGAAGTTCTTAAAATGCATTTCTCAAATACATCAGCATGAATGGTTGTGGTGCACCATCCTCCATGTGTATCTGTTAGTGTGAGTATAATATGTAATGTAAATGTGTTTGGTATGCAGTGCGTTTCTGTTGGAGGGGGATACATAACATTTATGCAGATGTGGAAAATTAAATAGTGGTCTGCATTGTTGTTGTATGTATTAACAAAAAGCTGAAGCCCAAAAGTAGCAAGTCCAAACGCCAGTGGGTAAAAAGGCGAAAAATGCGAGTAATAGCAGCAAAACCTTCCTATTGCAGCCAGTCCGTAGGTCAGGTAAATAAACAAAGCCAAAACCGTAAAAGTCCCTTTAAGTTTAATTATTAGAAAATACAGCGTTTTCGCCCGAGACGCAGCTCAAGCTTCCTCAGTACAAATGGTTTACACCAACAAAGTGACAATTTAAAACATTAAAACGCGGGCTTAAAAGCCCGCGTTTTAATGTTTTAAATTGTCACTTTGTTGGTGTAAACCATTTGTACTGAGGAAGCTTGAGCTGCGTCTCGGGCGAAAACGCTGTATTTTCTAATAATTAAACTTGCGTTAAAGGGACTTTTTACGTGGTTTTTGGCTTTGTTTATTTACCTGACCTACGGACTGGCTGCAATAGGAAGGTTTTGCTGCTATTACTCGCATTTTTCGCCTTTTTACCCACTGGCGTTTGGACTTGCTACTTTTGGGCTTCAGCTTTTTGTGTTTACTTACTGGTTTGTTTTGTTGTGTCTCTTGCAGTTGTATGTATTAAATCTTGTATTGCCTTGAAAAACTCTAAACAGCAGTACAGGAAATTTCTCTTTTTATTGCTGTGGGACAGTAATTGCATGAATCCCCTAATGAAGAACGCTTTAAGTTACAGAAGTGTTTATCTGCTAACTGAGATGGTTTTGCTGTGTAGGTCTGAGGTAAGTTTTGTTAATTTATTCAGTGTAAAGGGTGGTGCCAGTCTCTTCATTCTCTCTTTAGCTTCTGTTTCATTTTGTTGGTAGTGTCATTGCCTGACAGGCTAGTTTGGGCTTGTGCATTTAAAATTGTTGCTGTAGGAGTTTATTTTAGATGGGCATTGCATTTGTAGTTTGTGTGATTGAAGTGTAGACAGTGAGTGGTGGTTCTGCTGTTCATTCAGATATATAACCAGTCAGTGTGTTTTGAGGTGAATTTGGAGTACCAGGACTGTCTTGGGGCGTCCTACTGGAAGGGTAATCCTCTGTTCATTCTCTTGCCACAGTAGCCTTTTGGGTATATGGTTTGTCTTGCCCAGTACTGAAAACCTCCCAGCTTACAAAACTGCTGATTGGTAGTCCTGTAGAGGGAAAGTCAGCAAAGATGGTGAAACGTCGCAAGGATGTTCTTGCCCAAAACTTGGAGCATATTCCTCTTATAACTAACAAATTTACATTCCAGCAATAACTAACAAATTTACATTCCAACAAGAAGCCATATACAAAATGGGGGGGGGGCAAGTACATTAAGATGCATCGCGCATATCAGGCAGTTAGACTGCAAAGGTAGATAAATGCTGGAAGGAAAGGTTTATACCTAGCACCTACTGAGCCTGTGGAAAAACTTAACCTACATGCTAAGCAGTGCAACTTGCTGTCTTTTAGTCAAACTAGATGACTTTCCACAAATTTTACTTCAGGATGGACTGGCATGGCTTGGGAGGGGGCTGGCTATGTGAGGTCCAGGCGACTCTGTCTTTGGAGTATCTATGAATCTGTGTACCTTGTCAGTAACCCTGAAGTATTATCTGGCATGACAACATTTTTTTATCTAACCACTACTTTAATCCGTTACAGTAACCCAAGGTAGGCATATTTCAAGTTCTGGCAAGTCTGCTTTAACAGCACAAACGTGTTGCATGTGACACTTCCACTCCATAAGTGCAAATGTTTTGCTGACCTGTAGCTCTATACAGAAGAGGCATCTCTGACTTCCTGGTTTCCTAAAATAGCATTCTGTGTTTCTGGTGTGTTTTTTTTTTTTTTTTTTTTTTTTTTTTTTTTCTGGAGCCGAGAACCAGCTTAGGTCTGTGACTGGCTGCAGTGAAAGTAACTTGTCCTGAAATGTTTAATTGGGAGGTCCATGTACGATGAGGGACTGGCTTTGAATTTCCTCATGTATTTGTCAGGCTGCTTTGACATGGTCTGTTCTTAGATTTGGGTCTCTCTCTGTTCTGTACCATATCCTTGATTATCCCCCCCTTACCTGATGTTTGATTTGGGAGGCAGGCCAATGTTTGTTTTTTGACATGCTGATTTAAGTGGTAGAAGAAGCAGCTTTAGTCATTCTGTCTGAAGTGTCTGAGTAAGGTGCCTAGTATCTTTGAGTTAACCAGTTACAGTTAGGAAGGCAAATTGGGCTAATTGTTTTTAGTTAACATGTTGAGTATTTGTTGCTACCCATTTTCAAGGATTTGTGTAGTCTTTTTCTGTAGTCTGCCCTCATGGGGGCAGACCTCGTGATTCCTTTGGAAAGCTAAATCTGTCCCATAATGCACAGACTTGAGAACAAATAGCCCTACCATTTGTTGTCAAAGTGACAAACACCTGAAAAAACCTGCCAAGTTTGAGAGTCTGCAGCTCATATGTCATTGACTGGTATGCGCTAAGTTTTACAAATGTCGTTCCTACTGATGTACTACACATTCTCTGAAAGAAACTTGTAAAAGTGTCAAATTACTGAGATGAAAAAAAGACTTTAAACAAGGAGCAGTTTTGCAAGTTTCAGTTCCTGGACAGGTTACTCCTCCCATCTCCTCTCTTTCACTGGGCTACAGTTTCACATTTCCAGTTTTGCTAGATTCAACTATTAGTCAGCTTTGCATGACAATAGACATAAATCACAGCCTGGTGTGCCACTAAATTTCTTCCTTTGTATGTCTCCACTTCTGAATAGCATTTCCAAGCAAACTCATTAGTCCAAAGTTTAGGCCAGTCTACCCCTTTTTTAAAAATTGCGCAGTAAAACATGCAACTTGCAATGCATTTTGGCTGCTGACATGGTTATCTTTACATAGTTATTCTCTTATAGCATAACCTGAACTTATGGTATTCAATGCCAAGCTTTACGACCGTTCTCAGTTCAACAATGACCTCCCAAAGCCTCTGATGTGACCCACTACTTTGTCAATATACTGTAAATACATAGATTAATAGATATTTGCACATGACACGTTTTAATGGTGTGTATTATTGTACAAGATAAATGCAGTATAAATCATATCAATATAGTTATGATTTCTAGTTTGACCCTGTTTGTCTATGGAAACTTTTTGAATTTATGTTCAAGCAATTGTATATTTGTTGTATGTTATCTTGTCTATTTTCTATGCTCTTTGTACAAAATAGCTATGTTTATATAATTTTTTATTATTTTTTATAATTGTTTACTATGTATCTGGAGCTTTTCTTCCCGAGCCTCTGCTGAAAACTTGTCACCTTGTGTTCAGTCGGACTAACCCGGTAAACAAATAGTATATTTTATTTTTTATTTATTTTCCAAGAAAATCAATTAATATACCAAGAAAAATCCAAAACTTAAGGGAATAAAAAAACAGAAGGAAGGAAAATGTTTCCTTGATGCTGTCATGAAAATCCCACTCACTTATTCGGATATTATGGGCAAACATATATTATAACCTATATAATATATTGGGCAGAACAATGTACCCAGCACACAAGTCCTAGGTGACTGTATAATCAGGCACACTGATGTCCAACTCATCAGGATAAACAAGGAGAAGGTTACTGTCAGCTGCCTGTCGGGTGCCGGGATCCGCCACATAACGCACGCACTCGGGTCACTCCACAACAAGTACAAATATGACTCTGTCATTGTCCGTGTTGGTGTGAATGACCTGAGACGTACCTCCCTGGACTACATGAAAAGAGAAATGGAAGAGCTCTCCGATCTTGTAGCCCAGGCAGGTATGACCCTAGGCCTGAGGGGTATATATTAGAACACCGAACGTTCAAAATTTCGAGTGTTCTAATATCAAATCCTATGAATCGAAAATTTAATTAAAACATTGAACATACAGAACAGCAAATTTTTTTCCCTAGGGAAAAAACTCGCTGTTCCAAAACACACATACACACAACACAAGCACACCAAACAAACAGCAGTCCACATACATGCGGCTAAACTGTTACACCTGACCCTACACTAAACTATATACATACACCACTAAATATCCACTTACCTTAACCCCAACCCTAAGGTCAGTCACTATTGCACAGTCACCTCATCCGCGCCCTAACCCTCACGTCCACACAATCGCACACTTACCCGACCCGTAACTTTCCAGCATAGCGCTGAAAGTACCGAAGCAACAGAAACGGACAACTCTTTCCCTAGGAAAAATTTTGGTTTTCTGTTTCTTCGATATTTTCAGCATTCGCTGAAAACGGGTTGATATTAGAACACGAAATTTTGAACATTCGGTGTTCTAATATAGACCTGCCCTGAGTAGCATTCTGCCATTGCCCAGAATGATTCTGCAATACAAGGACAAAATGATTTGACTTCAACAATTGGCTAAGCTTCTAGTGCCCTTCTAAGGGGATCCAGTATCTATCCACCTGGGATGACATGGTTGACAGACCACAATGCTTTGCCAGAGATGGTCTGCATCTGTCGCCCCTGGGATTCTGGATACTGGCTAAGGCTCTTGCTGCCCCTATAGTGCCTTTTGTAGAAAATATTAAAATGACAAATTCAACACCTTAACAAGAACAGGCAAGAAAAAAACTGTGTGTAATGCTACTCCATGCTAGAAGTCTAAATCTCAAAATGCACTCACTCTAGGCACTCCTTAAAATGGAGAACATTGATATCTGCAGTGATGGAGACCTGGCTCAAGGCTCCATATAGCACTCCTAGGCTATAACTCATATCGGCTACGTAACCTAGAGGGGGAACACCAAGGCGGAGGGGTGTCCATATTCATTAAGGATATCCACATCTCCAGGTTAGTTGCTCAGCATAATGCATACAAGGTTATCCAAGTGCAGCTAACTCTGGGCAAAACTGCAATCCAAATTGTAGCTGGTTACAGATCCCACATCATGCCCCAGGATTCCCACTCCTCTTTTCTTGATATACTGGAAAATATTGGGGTTCAACCAAACATCCTACTAATGGGTGATGTCAACTATCCCACCATTAACTGGGAAAACTACTCGGTACAACTCCTTCGCTCAACGCTTTCTGGAGTTTGTAAATTCCAGTGCCCTGGATTAACTTATCCACACCCCTACCGAGGGCAGCAATATCCTAGACATATTCATTACCAACATGAGTGACAGGTGTTCCACACCTGAAGTCAACTCCTCTTGGGTCAGATCCGACCATAAGCTATTTACGCTAGATATCAATATTCCGTCCCCACCCCCCACTAAGGAAACCATGGTAAAAAATTTCTCCAAAGCCAGCTTCATGCATCTTAAGACAGAAGTGACAAACTTCACAACACCCATGCAGATGGGACAGTATAGTTACGACGACTGAATCCTACACAAATGCACTTTTTAAGCACATACACGAGTGCATGGATCATGCTATCCCAAACAGAACCAAGAAGCTATCCTCCAAAACAAGGAAGCCAATTTTGCCATAAACAAACTGTACAACAGAAGGAAGAAACTGTTGCAAAAGAGAGTAAAATCCCATGAGTGGTGGAGCCCCGCCTGGTCAGCCTCGGTAAGAAGCGGAGATCCTTATAAGAGCCTCCAAAGCTAGCTACGAAAACAAAATCGCCACTGATTCTAAGGACAACCACAAAGCATTCTATAGCTATTTCAAGAATCTCAATGGCAACACCCAGATCGGCTCAGAGTTACAGCACAACGGCACGAAAATTACAGAACCAATTGATATTGCAAACAGCCTGGCAGATAGGTTCAGTGCTAACTTTACCCCCCTCTCACCCCTTAAAGGGCCCATATCTATAGAGGAAGAATGCAGAGTCCTTGTACTCAGAGCTACACAGTTAAAATCTGCACTCTCTCTAAAGCCGGAAACACAGCATCCATGGGACTGGACAACATCCCAGACTGTGTTTAACAGTAACTTCAGAACGAGCTGGCTCCCCACCTAAGCACCATGTTCAGTTATAGCCTCACATCAGCCTTTGTGCCCACTAAATGGCGCACAGAAACAGTTATCCCACTCCACAGAGGGGAAGCCACCACTGATCCTGGGAACCATCGCCTATTAGCCTGACGAGCCTGGTCTGCAAGGCCATGGAACGTATCATCATGGAATTCCTAAACAAAGGCGTTAGTAACCTCCAAACTCTGGACCCCACCCAGTTCGGGTTTGTGAAAGGCAGATCATGCAACCTGAACCTAATCGACTTCTTTGAGGCAGTCACCAAAGCAGTAGATGAGGGTAAGGTGGTTCACACAGCCTACCTTGCCCTCACCAAGGCTTTCGACACCATCCCCCATTCTGGAATTATAGCCAAATTCACTAAACTAGGTATAAATCCCTTCGTCACAAGATTGGTTTCCAACTGGCTCACTGACAGAACCCATATTGTAAAAGTTGCAGATTCCAAATCTGACTTAAAATCAGTGAAAAGTGGAGTACCACAGGGTTCAGTCCTGGGACCTCTCCTGTTAGCCTGTACTTCAGGGAAGTAGATACCAAACACAGAAGGCCTCTAGCTCTGGCTAACTAAGTTTGCAGATGACTGCAAACTAGGAGCAATAGTAGAGTCCCCAAATGATGTGGATATCCATTGAGACAGATGCCTGCTGTCAGTCTTTGCCTCAAGTTCAGTGCCAAAAAGTGCATTGTCATCCCCTTTGGTAAAAACTCTGTACCCATGAACTACCACACAGGCAGCAGTCTATTTAACACCGAATGTGTGATGAGACCTTGGGACCCAGGTTGACAGTAGTATCTCCTTTTGATAATCACATCGCCACTGTAGTCAGGAAGTCCTTCTACATGGCACACCTCATCACAAAAGGGTTCTCATCCAAGAAAAGAGAGGTCATTGTTCCCCTCTGCTCGACACTCAGACCTATTATAGAGTACAACGTCCCTTTTGGAATGTACCTCACATGACATCTGCAGCAGCTGGAAAAGCCACGGAAGTACCTCACAAAGAGGATTACTGGCCACAAGCAGATGCCCTACACTGACAATCTCCACTCCAGCTTTACTCTGGGGTGATTTCTGCCTAGCATATAAAGCTATGTCAATCCCAGAGCTGTTGGACATGCTGCACGTAAAGAAATCCCAATCCCTCCGAGCTGCACGCTCTAGGGGCCAAAACCTTGTCACTGCAATAAACGGGACATGCTGGAGGGATAGATTCCTGTCCCAGAGACTTCCCATACTGTGGAACAAGCTTCTCATCTATGTCAAACAAAGTTCTTCATTGGCACTCTTCAAGAAAAATCTTGAGTGGATGGGAAATAAGAAATATACCCTGGGAATCGCTTCTGTGGATCTGCTCGACAGTGGCACGGGAAAATAACTTTCTTGGGTGGCATAAGCCAGGGAACCTTGTTGGCTAGGCTTACTTAGGCCCTTGGGCCATTTGCCTAGTACCTACCTATGAACCTATTATTAGACTAAATACAATATTATGTAGCATTGAAATGTGCTGACATAAGTGTTGACAGTTCATTACTTACTCATAAAGCAAATGTCAGAGTGGAAAAGTTCAAATAGTGGATAAAGAGGAGGAGAGGAAGAGAAGAAAGAGTGAGAAAGTATTTGTTAGAAGTAATAGTTAGGGTAGATATGGGAGGCAGGAGAAAAAATGAGTAAAAGCAACATTACAAGTAAGAGAAACGAAACCAAGGAAAAGAAGAAATAACACTGACAACAAGATATGCAGCTGCAGACTGACAAGTGGATTGGTAGCAGGTGTCATAAAACTGGGTTTAGAGAAAAGTTTGGTGACTTTGACCAGATTTGTCCACATTAACCGTGTATCATTGTGTGTGTGTGTGGGGGGGGGGGTGTAAAAGAACTATAAAGCAAATCTGTACTGATACCTGCTTGAAATCCGGACAAGGCCATAAATAGGGTACAAAGGCCCAAAAATTAGGACAGTTTATAAATATTGCACTTACAAACTTAAACAGGTTTTGCATTACAGAGAATTTTAAGGAATATGAAGTCTGAAAATCAAATGCCTGTCAATTTTCTGACTTCAGTGTTCAATGATTTGCCAGATTTGACAAAACTGCAATTTTTTGAACAGACAAAAAAAAAATCTGGACTTTCTGCAAAAATCTGGACTGTTAAGAGATATGAATGGGAGTCCTGAACCAACACCCATCAATCATTTTTATTTATTTGCCTTTACAGCAGTGTTGAGGTTTCCCTGAAATGCTTTAAATTTGACTGGTATGTTGTGTGGGTGTGGGTAGCTGTGTTTGTGGAAGGTGGAGTTGTGCCTTTGTAAGTGTGGTGCGAATGTTATGCATTATGAAATGGAGAGATTGAGTAAAATTGTGCTCAGTGAAGTCCCTAACAGTTTCATCAGTGCTTGATTCAGCATATACATTCCCCTGTGTTTGTCAGTACTGTGTGAGAGTGCATTGTTTTGGAGTGTGGTATCACTGCTACAGCTGCTGCTACTCTTTCAATACAAGTATGTGTTTTGGAAGTTTTCTCCAGGTGTCTGTTGCTGAGAGGATGAGAGACATACAACTAAGACAAACTACATAAAGCAATAGTAAGAAAAGGTACTAGGTCTTATCGGAGGGCTTGGGAGGTCATTGTTAAACTGAGAACTTGTAAAATTTATTAAATACAATAAATTCAGGTTACAAGTTGAATATTTTACTGTGCAAATTAAAAAAAAAATGGATAGACTGGCCTAAACTCTGGACCGATTCATTTGCTTTTTTTTATTCCTGAGAAATGCTATTCGGAAGTGAAAAGATGTACAAGGGAGCAGAATTAGTGGCACAGCAGGCAGTGATTTTTTTTTTTTTTTTTTTTTTTTTTTTTTTTTTTTTTTTTTTGGTCTATCGTCATGTAAAGCTGACTAGTTGAATCTAACAAAGCTGGAAATGTGAAACTGTAGCCCACTGAAGGAGGGGAGATGGGAGGAGTAACCTAGCCAGGAACTGAAACTTGCGAAATTGCTCCTTGTGAAAAAAGTCTTTATCCATTTCTTTCAGAGAATGTGTAGTACATCAGTTGGAACAACATTTGTAAAATGCAGTGCATGCCAGTCAATGACACACGAGCTGCAGACTCTCAAACTTGGCAGTTTTTTTCAGGTGTTCCATTCTAAGTGAATGGAAGTCTAGTCTGACCGCAAATGGTAGGGCTATTTGTTCTCAAGTCTGTGCATTATGGGACAGATTTAGCTTTCCAAAGGAATCACGATGTCTGCCCCCATGAGGGCAGACAAGAGTAAAAACAAAATAAAATTAGGAATGAGACCTTATTTTGCTGCAGGCAGCTTTGGGAGGTGTAGTAAATCATGGCAAGATAAAAAAAACATGTTTTCTCCATTTGCCCGTAGTGGTCCTTTAATGATCAAATTGAGGGAGTGGTGCATTTTACTTTAATTTGATATTTAGTTTCTGGGTATAAAGGAAACTCTGCATTCACTGTAGGTAACTTCATCCCAGAGTGTTTGTTTTTTTTTTTTTCTTCCACCAGCAATATTGCCTAGATTTTCGGTGACCAAGTCCTTCAGTGTCTTATTCCTTTTTTTCACTGTCACAGATCCCCCCCCCCCACCCATCATCCAAGCCTTTCAGTATCTTATTCCTTTTTTCCCTGTCACATACCCCCCCCCCCCCAAGTCATATGCTCAAATCTTGCATCCTTTTAGAAAGGAATCTGTATGACCTAAGCTATACAAAATACTGTTCTGTGAATTTTGGTATGAGGCAACACTTTAGCCTTCCATCTTTAGTTTGCTGAGGTCTGACAAGTGTAAACATTTTCAGCTACAGTGAAATTTTCCATAGTCGCATTTTTTATTTGGATAAATCTTTGAAGAGCTGGGATGAGTTAGTTGCACTGGCGAACAACATAAGATTGGTAAGTGTTTTCATTTTTGTCCATTAAGTGTTTCTTGTGCATAATTTAAGTATAGTCTTGGGGAGGGCAAATACTACAAATCTTGCCATGCCTGAAGTATGTCGTCTCTGTGCCACAGGTAAGAGGGCCGTTAGTCTGATAGCTGTTTAAGGACTACATAGCACTGTTTTAGTTGTATTGCTTTAAAGGTTTTAAATGAATAAAGCAGTTTGAAAGTTTCCATATGTCCTGTCCCATGAGTGACTTGGACTATTTTGGTTAAGTTTTCCTTTAACTGATTGGGAAATAGATTCTGTCTTGTAAAAGGCTGGTCTTTTTTGCATGTTTTTTTCCACCAACGTTTTAATGTTTATCAGCACAGTTTTCAATGCAGAACTGTAAAAAAAATTCTCTACCCCCTCCCCCTCAAAAAAAGCGATGTTCCGCATTAAACACGAGAAGCTCAGTGTTTAGCGATTTTTGATTGGCCCATATGCCGGTATACGGGCCATTCAAAAACAAAAAAAAACAAAGCGGAGGCTGCCCGGGATTTAAACCGGCAGTGCGAGACTCTGGATCAGGCTGCTGATTTCGGGACAGTTCCGCCCAAATAGGGATGTCTGGCAACCCTGGTGTGATCCTTCTGATGAGATGTGCCTCATCTGCTTGAGTTGGTGGTAGCTCAAAGAGTAGGGGAAGTTCCCTGATGCCCTTGACAGATTTCCCGCTAAATTTCCCCTGGTAGCTTTAAATACCACATCTATTCTCCCTTGAAAAGAGGCCAGTATCCAAGTAGTGCCAGCCTGGTAAGGATGGATAAATACAAAGCAGAAGTCTTGACTGCCTTCTGGAGGCACCTGTCATGCTCTAAGAGCTTTGTATAAAAGTGCCAAAATCAGATTTTTTTTTTCAGTTACTTCCCTTCCTTGCCTGTTACCAACGTGTGCAAGCTCCTTTGCATGACTTTCTGCATAATCGACAGAGCAGCTACTTGTCTTTGCAGTTTTCTTTAGTTTATCAGACCGTTTGGGTATCAGGCTAGCTCCTGTTGTGCCTCAGCCACCAGTGGGTGACTCTGCTGTGGCTGCTTTTAGATGTTCTTTGTGTTTCACTGTTGCAGTCATCACACTTGGGTTATCAAAGACTGACAAGGTCGTCCGGGGGTATGAAAGCCAAGGAAACCAGACAGGTACTGCAGAGTGCCTGACCCAAATTCCTTTTCAAAAATCCTACTGCTGACCCAGAGATAATTTCCCAGGGGCCTAAAGGTATCAAGGCAACTACAGCTAGAGATTCCAGAGCTTTGGACAGATGGGATAAGAAAGTATAAACCTCTGCAACTCTCGCCATTAGGGCTTTGAATAGTCAAAGTTTCACATGCTGAAGTATCAGCAACATGTTATGGAACTTAAGCAAAAAAGTAGCAACCTTTACTGACTGCAGAAAAGAGGCTTATGCATTAAGCCAAGTCAGCAAGCATACTTTGCAGTGTGGCTTTGCCCTAGAAACATCTTGCAGTGCAGCAGTCACTAGTTCTGTACTGAGAAGACATGTTTGACTTAAGGAGCAGACCTTGCCAGACCATGTCAAATCAAAGTTATTAGACACTCCTTTCAACAAGGACAATCTGTTTGGCACCAAAGCAGAAGAGGTTCTTAAAAAGTTGGAAGAAAAAGCTAAATCTATGCAGACACTTAAAGAATTCTTATAAGTGCAGCCTCCTAGATTCAGTAGGCATTGCCCCTCCAAACACTGTTCCTTTCCAGCCCCCTCCAGGCCATCTCAGACTAGACCTAGGGGTAACAGACCATCCAGACTACAGTCTCGGGGTATGCAGAGATCTAAGCAATGGAGTGCCCCCACTCCCAAAGCAGAGTGCTTAGCCACCACCTTACGAAAAGAATTCACAATGACTTCTGTACTTCACTCCACACCTTTTCCCAGCTGCTAGTGCCCCTTGGAGGAAAACTTGCCCTTCATGGAAAAAACTGGATGTTCATCACCAAAGACCGATGGGTCTTCCAACATTGTATCCCAGGGGTACAAATTCTACTTCCGCTCTCTGCCAGCCCCAGAAGGGTTCCTAGACCTTCTCCAAACCAGTGGGCAGAGGCACAAAACCAAGTCCTATCCCTGCTCTCTTTCATGGCTATTCAACCGGTTCTGATGGAACAGATAGGTCAGGGATTCTATTCCAGACTTTTCCTGGTACCCAGAAAAGAGAGCTCTTGGCACCCAGTCCTGGATCTTTCAATTCTTAGCACCTTCCTGGTGTTACCAAAATTCAAAGTGCTCACCCTGCAACAGCTTTTACCTATGCTACCCAAGGATGCTTGGTTAGTCACCCTAGACTTAAAAGAAGCTTATCTGCATATCGATATAAGGGAGTCCTGCAGGAAATATCTGTTTCAGGGCTGGATCTATGCATTATCCGTTCTCTGTACTTCCCTTTGGCTTATCCACTGCTCCCAGAGTATTCACAAAATGCCTGGCTCCAGCTATTGCTTACTGTAGGCAGAGAAATGTCCAAATTTACCCATACTTGGACGACTGCCTGATACAGACGGACAGTCAGGAATTGCAGCACCTGACATTTGTTTAAAAAAAAAAACAAAAAACTCACATCCCTGGGATACATCATCAACGAAAAGAAATCCAAACTAGTGCCCAGTCAAAAGATTGTATTCCTGGGAGCAAGCTTGGACACAGGATCCCAGATGGCATTCCTCACTTCAGAAAAACAAGCCCATCTGACAGACTATTTCACTCAAATGGCCACCAGAACCCAGCTTTCTGCAAAGAAAATCCTGCAGGCCTTAGGGTTCATGGCCTTATGCATCCTAATTCCATATGCCAGACTGCATTTGAGGAAACTTCAGTGGTATTTAAAGTCTTTGGTGCCAACATTCTCAGGACCTGGAACAGTCATTCCTATCATACCCTGTCTAAGGACAGTTTCTTTTGGTGGGCAGCAGCATGCAACCACAACAAGGGGCTGCCCTTTACTCAACCCCATGCCACCCAGACGTGTCAGACTATGCCTGGGGAGCACACATGGACAGCAAATGCATTCAGGGCCACTGGAGTCCAAGTCAAATTCATCTGCACATTAACGAAAAAGAGCTGTGCAGCACTCCCTGACAGCTTTCAGATCCCTACTCTGTCCAGGACAGCTGCTAATAAAAACGGACAACACCACAGTTATGTGGTACATCAAGCAGGGGGGAACCCACTCTGCAGGTTAACCATGGCCCTGTGGAACACTGCCTTGGCTATGCAAATCCATCTGCAAGCTCAGTTCCTGCCAGGCAAACAAAACTCACTGGCAGACAACAAGCAGAAATCTCCTAGAGACCCACACGAGTGACAATTAGAGCCCAGCACCTTTAACCTTCTGATTCAGAAATGGGGGACCCCAGAGGTGGATCTCTTTGCCTCCCCCTGCAACCACCAGCTCAGCAAATTCTGCACCAGGAATCCTCACAGCAGGGCCTGGAAAATGAATGCCCTATCGTTTCAGTGTGTAAATCTCTCAATCTGTACCTTTCCACCTCTGCCCCTTCTCCCAAGAGTATTGATTAAAATAAGACAGGACAGACAAAGGACAATTTTGCCCCAGACTGGCCACGCCACCACTGGTACCCACTCCGCAGCCTGACACCTGTGCCACCCTGGCAGCTACACCAGAACCCAACCCTGATCTCTCAGCAGGAGGGACAGATTTTGCATCCGCAACTGCAAACCCTAAATCTTGCAGCCTGTCGTATTCCTTGAATTCTCCCTCAGCAACCCTACGCAAGCAGGTGCTGGACATCATTCTTGAAGCCCGAAGGCCCAGTACAAGAAAGGTACTGCCATTTCAAAACAATTTCCAAATGGATTGCCCATTGCATTAATTTCTGCTACAATCACCATGGGAAACCAACCCCTCAGGGTCAGAACACATTCCACTAGGGCAACATCAACCTCTACAGCATTTCTTTCTCTGGGGAGTCCCTACCAAGGACATCCTGGAAGCTGCTACCTGGAGTTCTGTACACACCTTCACCAAGCATTACCACCTGCCTATCTTTTCCAAATTCAGGGCAGGTTTTGCAACAGCAGTCCTGCAAGGCCGTCTAGCCAGCCCTAACTCTTCTTGACTGCATCCACCCTTCAGCTTTGGTAATCTACCCAAGTGTGATGACTGCAACAGTGAAACAGAGTAATGTTGTGTACACTTACCATAAATGTAGATATTCAAATGTATTCACTGTTGCAGGTCCTGGTTTCCCTCCCCCTAGCCCCATATCTCTGTCTTTTACTCACCCCTTTCAGGGGTATTGGTATTTACTTTTTACTGGTGGTGTTTTCCCCACCATAACTTAGCTCCCTATTTGGGGGGCTTCTGACATTTGAGGCAAGAAAAACTGAAGTAATGGTGTCTGCCTGTTTTTATACCCCTGATGACCTGACATCAGTCCTGGAGCGACCGCATCTGACGCAGAAATACTAAGTCTCTGGTATTCGGGCCAACTGCGGGCTACCTGCAGGCAAATAACCCAAGTGTGGTGACTGCAACAGTGAATACACCCGAACATCTACATTTATGGTAAGTGTACACAACTGTGCTTTCCTTAGACCACTCATATTTTTTTCCTTGGTCCCTCTGGTCTTGTACCTACTGCCACTTTGGACTTGGGGGATAAACACATTCTTTCTTGCTGTAGGGATTACCTTGTTGGGCAAGGGAGAGACAATCTCTGGGATGGGGAGGGTGAAGGTCCTTCACTTAATCTTGATAGGGAAACAGAGTCTGGAATGCATATGTCTTGTAAGGATCTGTCTTTTCCCAAGTGTACTGGGAAAAGTGTACACTGAGAGACCCTCCGGTTCTTATGTTTTTCTGTGGACTGGAGAGATTTGATAAAGGACTCTCTAGCCTTTTCTCTGCCTGCTTCTCCTTCAGGCAAGAAAAAGTTCCCTCCCTTTGATCAGTTTGAACAGTCATTGATCTGAATATCCTGATTCTGAGGAAAGTGGTTCGACTTTCCATCTTGAAGATTTCTCTTTTCAAGAGGTTTTTCAGTGGAGAAGTAGTACAATTTTTATTCTGCAGAAAATGATTTTGAGTTAAAGTTGGATTTATCGGTCTGCATTGCTAAGTGCCCCAAATCTTAGTAGCATTTTATAACTCCTCTTCAGTGAACAATGTATAACCATTTTGAAAATGTTCACCTAAGCAATGCTTTTAATTTCAGCAAGCAGGTACTAGAATAATTCAGACCTGGCCAACTGTTAGCATTCAAATATGACTGCCAGTACAGCTCCCTTTTCTCTAGAATTAAAGGCCATGCCATGGTCCCCCTCTGTTCATTATTACAGCACAATCCAGGACATGTAATGGAATTTTATGTTCGTAAACATTATCTTTAAGTTTGTTCTGTTTTGCCAATGTTAAATCCCATGCATGCTTGATAAAGTGTAGTGTAAAGTATCTCTTTAGTTTCATAATTAAATTTCCCTAATAGCTTATTTATGCTATTTCACTTAAAATTTTTTACCCACAATTGTACTGTCCACGTTTTGACACATTACCCACCTTTATATTATGAATTAGATTAGATGGTACCCTTTTAAAAACATTTGTGATATTACCCTCCTAATAGGTTCCCCCATTTTTCCTTAGTGCCTCGTCCTCCCTCAGAATTCACGCTGTTTTAACACACTAAACCGTAACTGTTAGCTATATCTGAAGTTCCTTGCAACTACATATAATTTTTGGAGCAAAAGCGCTTATCTACATTTTGTTTGGATTTTACTGGATTTATTCTATGAATAAAGCACTTCTATTGGCAAGCACTGGTGGATTTTACATTTATTTCCAGCTGGTTCCTGTTTGCATCTCCTGTTGGCTGTACTAGTTGCTGTTTTCTCTCTGGTTTTTGAAAGTCCAATTTGGAAGGTCCTAGGATGATTACACAATATATACATATTACAAGAAGAATGTAACCTGCTTAAGTGTATGTTTATGAAAAGGGATTACTCTATTTTCGTCAATGAACAATTTGATGTATGAAGTAATAGGTAAGAGACGCAGATTTTGTATCCACCTTCCTGGTGGATGTCATAATGATTTAAATAGTTCTACCTATAGGAACTTCATTATCAGTACATTTAATTCAGACAGTAATACAAATGAAATGGATTGTAATTCTGAGGGAGGATGAGGTACCAAGGCAAAAAATAGTGCATGGGAGGAGTAGTAATATCAAGGACATTTTAGAAAGGAGACAGTCTACCACCACCGTATTATGAATTTAGATTAATGCGTCAGAATGTGAAAGTTGTAATTATTGTAAACACTAAATGAAAGGGCCCAAGTATAAGCTATTGGGGATATTTAATTGCGATACTAAAGGGATAGTTTACATTGCAAGCATGCCTGGGATTTTATTTTAGCAAAACAACTTTAATCATATTTACATACATTTATACGACATCAAAAAGGGAAAGTATGAATGCCTTGTATAAACACACAGTGCAGCACAAACTGAGACATATTTTTCCATTACCAAAAACTTAAATATAGCAATGACCATCATGGGGGGGGGAGAGCAATGGTCAATCCCAGAGAAAAGGGAAATGTACTGGCAGGTCTCCTATTCCAGTATTCACTAGTGGGTTTACCCTTCTTCCCATCAGCTTGATCGGCCAGGTTTCCAATGCTTTTTTCAGTCCCTGTTGGTACGTCAGATGTCTGGTGTGTGGGCGGTACGTAGGCCATAAGTGACGTCTGCACGCACCAGTCCTCAGCACTTTTCAGCTGCCAGTTTCACATTAAGATAAGTACCCTGTTGAGGATTTTCTTCGGTCCTTTTGTAATTGATATAGTCTGTTAATGTCCAGTAAGAGCAAGTGCAACTGTGGTTGCCAGATTCCCCACAAGGGCACCTGAGACCAGTGTCTTTATTGTTTGGGTAGGGAACATGATTATAAAAGCTGCGTCCCTAAGACCCTTTGTCGCCGACTTCAGGCCCTTGACCTATACCTCAAAAACCAGCATCTTGGGCAGATCGCTGTCGAAATGGAAGCCACTACCAGTGCCCCATCTGAACCACCTAGCTAGGAAGAGGGCCAAGCCTGCGAGGCCATTCGCGTCCACCGTGCCTCCCTCTGCCAATTCCCAGTCTGTAGCTGCCATTAGTTTGGCTGAGGAACCGGCAACCGCCACTACGGATAAAGCCGGTACCTACCAGGAGGCAGCAAAACCCAGAGCGGACGTCACTGCTGGGGGGGATATCCTGGCGCCTGATTCGGACACCAGGGGGAACCAGCTTCTGAGATGGGTGCTTCGGAGCAGGCCTCTGCCGTCCCTTCTATTTCTTCAAGGCTGACTGACGGCCAGACGCCGGTTAGGCCTGCAAAGAAACAAAAACAAAGCATGTCGCTTCAACCCCTGAAGCCTTGCCAGACTGTCAGGGCTTCAATCAAGAGTCTCTACAACACCTTCCTGGCCCTTAGGCCTACCCCTGACCTCCCTCATGGTGCTCCTCCTCTTCTTAGTCCCAGGCCTATTCAGCCAGAGACTACTGTTGGCCATCCTGCTGAGGGAGAAAAGGCTGACTCCTCAGAGGACTCCTTGTCCTACTCTTCTCAAATATCTACCCCTTTGGGGTATGGAACCCCAGAAGAAGCCTCTGCTTAACCTGCCTCCCCTGTGGAAGACCTTACCTTTGGGGATTTGGTTAATCTTGGAAGGGAACATTTTAAATGGGATTGCACAGACATGTGTAAGCAACAGAAAAGATTCTATGACTTGATCCAGGTGGAGTCTCCTAACCCGACCCCTATCCATCCTGTCCAGCATGTCTTCCTGGATGCTTTTACAGCAGCATGTATTAAACCTTACTCCAAACCATCTGCCCCATAGAAGGGCAGACTGGTTGTATAGGATAGCTGAGGCAGACCGATTTCTTTTCAAATAACTGCCAGCTGACCCAGCAACCACTTCTATTGCCACTGACAGAGCTACCAAACTTCTCCCCACTACCACTGTCTTGGCTGCAGATAGCAAGGCCATGGAGAGGCGGGAGAAGAATATATATACTTCAGCTACTCTAGCCTTTAGGGCTACAAATTACCAGTCGCACATGGCCAAATACTCTGACATTACTGGACAAAGTCTCTAAGGAACTTAATGAGATCCCCGACTGCTCTGCAAAGGCATCCCTCTCTTCCTTACTTGTGGTCATCTCCCAAGTCAATAAACATTCCCTAAGGTATGCATATGGTGCAGCAGAGGCCTCTGCCAGGTCAGCTGCATCTGCCTCTGTATTGAGGAAATGTTTGTGGTTGCATCTTCAGCTTTTACCAGATTACTTTAAGGCCAAACTCTTTGATGCTCCTTTGGCTCACACTGACCTTTTTGGCTCAAGCATAGCTGATCTCTGTCACTTCAGCAAAAAGGGAAAGAGCTCCAGGATCTAAAGCATCCTCTTGTTTTTCCAGTCCCAAAATTTCACGAAACTACCTGGCCAAGAAAGTTTATCAGGAGGTCTACTAGGCCCTCTGCCCCCTCCAGATCTAGAAGACCACACAGGAGGCAGACTACTCAGCCTAGGACACCTCAAGCCTTGGCCCAGAGACCCCCATTCCGGAAAGGGCAGGCAGCATCTGACTGCCTGCCTCCTTTTCTACCCTCTCCTCCCACCATACCTTTATCCTCCCGCCTCTCACTGCCTCCCTGCATGGACCCTAGTGACATCCGACAAATGGGTTTTGTCCATCCTGAAGGAGGGTTACTTCATGTCTTGGAGGTCCCCTCCAAGCTTCCTATTCCATTACCTTCACCCTCTCAATGGTCCTTCCTCCCCAGGGTTCTAAACAACCTGCTGCTCCAAGGCACCATAGAACTCGTCCCCCCTCTGCTCGAGGTAGAGGTTTCAACTCAAGAATTTTTCTGGTCCCTAGGAAGGGAGGGACCATGGAGACGCATCCTAGATCTTTTCCGCCTCAACCCATTCCTGAAGGTTCCTTCCTTCAGGATGATAACACTACCCATTCTCTTCCCTCTCATTCTTCCCCAAAGAAGCCTATCTTACATATTCCAATAAAAACGTCCTCCAGAAAATTCCTCCGGTTCAAAGCAGGCTCCTTGCATTTTCAGTTTTGTGTCTTGCCCTTTGGACTCCACTGCTCCAAGGGTATTTACAAAATGCCTAGCCCCAGTCATTGCTTACTGCAGAACAAGAGGTATGCAAATTTTCCCATACCTAGACGATCTGCTTATTCAAGCAGCAGACGGACAAACCCTTATAGCCCACAGAGGACCTCCTGCATCTGCTGCAGTCCTTTGGGTTTGGGAAGTTTGAGGAATCCTGTCTAAATCCTACAATAAGACCTTGTCTTCCTAGGATGCCGAATCAGAACAGACCTCAGGATGACCTTCCTACCTTAGGAAGTGCTTTCCTTGACCCAACACCTTCAGTCTTCCCTCCTTATCCACCCTGACTGCGAGGGAATTCCTCAAGCTTCTCTGCCACATGGCTGCCACACTTCCCATGCTGCCACTGGCATGATTACACATGAGGAAAATGCAATGGTATCTTCGCTCAGTATGGACCCAGCATTCTCACCCCCTAGAGTTCAGAATCCCACTTCTACCCTGCCTCCACCAAGAGCTAAAGTGATGGATGACCCAAGTGACCCTAAACCCGAGTCTCCCTCTACAATCCCCCCCATCTCAGCTCATGCACACAGACGCCTCAGATCTTGGCTGGGGAGCAACATTAGACACAAGGAAAGTGGAAGGTTTCTGGTAAAACAACAATGGCATATCAACATCAAAGAAATGTCAGCCATACTTCTGGCCCTGCAGGCCTACCTACCTTTCCTCGGACAGGGTATTCTGAAGATCTTCACAGACCACACCACAGTGATGTGGTACGTGAACAAGCAAGGAGGGGCCAAGTCCTACCTCTGCAGACTAGCTCTACAGGTAGGGGGAAATTTGCATATCTCTTGTTCTGCAGTAAGCAATGACTGGGGCTGTCTGAGGATGTTCTGCTTAAGTAGTCTGCCTGGCAATTTTGTTGAGATGGGATGTAGGCTGCCTGTAGGGTGATCCCCTGGGATACTGCTAGTCCACAGGTGGGGTATTCCACAGATAGACCTGTTTGCCTCCACAAACAGGCAACTCCAGTGCTATTGCTCCACAACCTATGACCCGAAGGCTCTTCAAACCGACGCCTTCTTAATGTCCTGGAAGGGGAAATAACTGTATGCCTTTCCCCCCTTCCCTCTGATACAGAGTCCTCAGCAGGCCTAGCCAAAAATCTTGTTGGTGGCACCCTTTTGGCCAAGGCAGCACTGGTTCCCCTACTTCATCTATCCTAGGGCAATCGCTGCAAGTTACCCCTCTCGGTGGATCTAGTCACAGCACTAGGGGACACTGATACCTCCACATGGAGGTCCCTACACCTCTCCCCTGTGGCTGATGGCAGATTCCCTTCAGACACCTATACAATGAGGACGTGCTCTCAGTCCTGCAGGCGGCCAGGAAACAAACACAAGGAAAATCCTCTCTCTCTAAATGGACAAGATTCTTTATCTGGTGTCAGAAAAAACAGCTGGACAGCAGCCTGCCTGTAATTCTCTTACCTGTGTGGACTGCTATTTCTGCCTGCCTATGGAGCCCCCGCACTTGCTTCCAGCCAAACTATTTCTTAAAGGTGTTTTGCACCTAAGACCCCCTAGAAAACAAACTCCTCCCTGAGATCTTAATTATGTGCTGGAAAAACTCACTCTTGCCACCTCTTTGAACCAGTTGGTAAGGCTGACTTGATGACGGTTTCCTTCCACCCCAGGGATCTGGGAAAAGCCATCTCCCCCGGCGGCGGGGCAGGCCGAGGCGCCTCTCCCCGCCATCTCCTTTTGTTCTCACCATGGAAAGACCGTAACAGGCAATGTCAGAGCCCATTCCACAAGGGCCATGGCTTCCACTGGAGTCTTCTTTTAGGTCTAGAAGCTGCTGCTTGATGATCTGTGCACACCTTCACCAGACACTACAAGCTGGACCACATCTCCAGGACCAGAGCTGGATTTGCCAGGGCTGTCTTGCATAGGTTCCTGGAATCCTCATCCAGACCACCACCCAGCCAGCAGTGAGCTTTTGTACTCGCCCACTAGTGAATAGTGCAACATTGGAACAGAAGGACATAGGAAAGTTGTGTAAAATCTTTCCATAACCATAGATGTCCCTTCTCTTCCATGTTGCAGTATTCCTTCCCTCTCTCCACCCCCCTGTTCTCCTTGCAATTGCTCTCCTTTGCTCCTACTCAGGCTATGCTGTCAGGTCTGGGGCTTCTTAGTTCTGAGGACTGGTGCATGCAGATGTCACTTTTATGGCCCATGTACCAGCTTGCACGTCAAGACATCTGCACCAACAGGGACTGAAAAAAAGCCGACCTGGCCGATCAAGCTGATGGGAAGAAGGGTAAACCCACTAGTGAATACTGCAACATGGAAGAGAATGACATCTATGGTTATGGTAAGATTTTACACAACTTTCCTTTATATTTGAGTGTTAATAGTTGGAACAGGTCTGAATGATTTATAGTTCTATTATGTGCTCACTGAAATTAAAAGCATTGCTTAGGTGAACATTTTTAAACTAGTTATGTACATTGTTTATTAAAGATGTTTTATATAATGGTACTAATATTTAAGATTATATTTATATACTTTTTATACAAATTTGTATTTAATTGCTATTTAGGACAGTATGATAAAGATGATATCTCTTTAAATCAAGAGAATAATTTTTTGAGCTTTTGTCAAGTGAGTTGAAGTGGGGTATTTGAACTGCATGTCTTTATAAACTTTCAATCTGAAGAAGTAATATTGAAAGACGAAAGTGCTTATCTAATTTATTAAAATTTATTGCAGCAGTGTCCGCAGTGTTTTTGGATCTCCTAGTGCTTGTTTTCAGTTTGTTCATTCCTGTTTTTGAGTTGGGAGTTGATTTATTTTTTAAGGAATACCCTGGGATAATGTACAAACTAATATCTGTACTTCACACATTCCTTCCCTTTTATACTATGATGCAAAAGGCTATCTCTGTCATTTACGTCCCTAGCAAGTTATGTTTATCTGAATGTCTTTTAAAAACGTTACTGTATTTATTCCTTACTCTGTTGATTTGCCCTGTGCAGGCCATGGAGTGCCTTTTACTCTGTATTATGTTGAAACTGCTGTTAAACTTAGTTTTTTCTTTGCTTTGTTAATATGTGCTACGTGTGCTGTGCAATGCATTGTATTTCTGTATTTATTTCTCTCCTCATTACCACTTGCTAAACTGTCCTATGCGACACTTGCAGCTTACCTCACTATATACTTCTGCCCCTTTACTCACGGGCTTTACTCTCTCTCCCTTGCTTGAAACCTTCTGTGAAATTTTATCTGAATGTGAAACTATGAATATGTTCTTTTAATGTACTATCATTATGGTATATAACGTGCAAATGTTTTTTAAAAACTTTTAAATGTCTTGATGTTTAATTTTGAATGTAGTACCGTGGAGCTTTTCTCCTGGGCCTCTGCTGAAAATGGGTCAAGGGCCCAGTGAACTTTCCCAGTCAATAAATAAATATTTATACTAACTGTTAAGTATATTTTTAGTCTGGAGCTTTTCACTCCGGGCCTCCCCTGAAAATGGACCTGTGTCCAGTCAGACTATCCCGGTCAACAAATGTAAAATGAAGAAAAATAAGATAAGATTCTACAGGCTCCTCTCCCCTCACCTTTGTAATATCTCCCCAGAGTCTGCATCTTCCCCTGTGACACCAGATTGTTTCAAATAGGCTGTAAATGTAATTCAGGGGGGGTTCACTTGGTAATGGGAATCTCTCCCTTCTTTCCAGGGCATATTCTGTATCTGATATTTCCTTGGTGAAATAAAACCAGTGCCTCCTTACTGGATGGGCAAAGGATTTTATTGCTAGAATTTTCTGGTGCCAAAGAGAAGGAACTTGCCAACATTCAGAATGTTATCCTTTTCAGTCCTTTTTGTCTCTGCCTCCTATACTAGTTTTCGTGGTAGTGTTAGACTAAAAGATGCCTGCTGTCCTATTCCCATTGGCATTAGGAACGCTCTTTGATACCATGGTTGAGGTTTATCCCTGCTATACCCATCTGTAGTCGGAAACTTTCTAGAAGCTCCTAATTGTAATTATCCCCTTGTGGTGTCTTGCTTTATGAAAATCTGCTCATCTGGTCAGCCAATTCTCTCCTGCTAATTTAAGCTTTCTGCCCTTATAACCTTGTGCATCCATTTGCTGTTTTTGATAAAAGCCGGTCTAATGTGGACAGATAAAGCCCTAACTACAGTGCCAGCAGTCTAAGCTCTGTTAGTAGCCAAGTACCTGCTGAAGCTTGCATTGAGCGAGAGGAGATGAACTGAGCTTACTTTCCTTTCTTGGTAAAATAGGATTGGAATATTTCAGGGGCAAACCCTTGCACTTACTTTCTTGAGGACATGTATACAAGTGTATACAAATGCATGTTCCAGAGGTGGCAGTGTTTTAAAGGCTTACACTGCAAGCTGCTTGCAGATATGGACCACAGTCAGCTCTGTACACCAGTTCACTTGAACACCTACTAGGCATGCGTGGTGTGTTTGGGCTTAAGTAAAATCTCATCCATTGCATTACTTTGGCTTCCAGCTCTTGCCCTAACAAGAACAAATTTGGTAAAGACCATTGCATGGAAGGGGGAACAAATGAGTCTACTGGGTGTTTGAGGTGGAGACAGGGCTCCCACCTCCCAAAAAAAATTTCATCTAGGACTGTTGACGCCCAGTGGGTTTTGACAGGTGGTTTGGGTTTTCTCTCATGACATTTTACAAGTTTGCTGGTTGGTGGTAAAATGAGAATTGAGTGCATCGAAATGTCCTCCATTAAGCCTTCACACAGTTAAGTTTTAAAGTAATGCATCACTCTACATAACTAACTTTTAGTAGTGTGTTCATGTGAGTGATGCTCATTTAATATGGTTTTTGGTTTCTGCACCACTTGTGAGGTATGTGCATGGCATTACTTGTGCCAAATGATCTCTATTCATTTGTCTTGTAGCATATGTTCGCACTCGCTCGTAGCAGTGTGGTGGTGGAAGTTTGTGCCTGGTAGTCATAACGTGAGCACAAAGTGAAAATTTGAGTTTGCTTATGTATGTAAATATATTGGTAGATTGCCATAGATATACGTATATGTACACAACACTCCTGCTTAAAACTGTTTCCATTGACTCTTTATTTCATTGGAAAGTCAAATGGAAGTGTCACAAAGGAACAGTTCACTGTGCCAGCTCTGATACTGTGGAGGGAAAAAGCCTTGTCTACTGTCCAGATGACTCGGGTTTGATTTTTGGGTGCTTGATGGAGCTGACACAGAAAGATGAACCCCACACAGCCACAGTCATTGTAGAGGTGGTGGTGTGCATGTGGGTTTTTGACTCAAAACAGCCACCTGGTGATTATCCTTATTCTGGAGTGTGCACTCTCTTTGGGAAGTAAGGCTTTGTAGTTGAGGTGGTTGGCTTGTCATCTTGTACAGGGGACTAGGCTAGGCCATACAAATGTCATTATTGCCAGGATGGTGGTGAGGGCACAGGCAACCGCCATGGCTGCCTGTCACTTGCTTCCCTACTGTAATGGAGTAATTGGGAGGATTGGTGGTTAGAATGCATGGGGAACAAAAAAAGTTCTGTTTGTGTAAGGTAACAGTACGTGGAATCTGACTTCAGTGTTAAATGTTTTAACAAGCACTTCTTCAAAGTCATCCTTTATGACCTGAAAAGTTTGGGTGGGGGCTGTCGAAGATGTCATCACTCCATATGGGAAGGACTGTCAAATGTGCCCATCATTACTTTGTATGGAAAGCACTGTCTGTATAGCGTCTGTTTGCTGGCAGGGGTTTGCCTTGGGTTTTTCTCTCTCCCTGGCTGTGCAACCCCTTCCCCCTAGCAGAAATTTTAGGTTTGAATTAAAGCTTCAGTTTTTTTATTCAGCTGAAAATCCTCTAAATATGAATTTGGAAGTGTTGGTAGATGTTACTTGTGTTTATACCCACCTCATGGAAACTCATTGAATTGAGCTTGTCATGTTTGCTTAGCTCTCTTCTAGTGTTAACACACTAGTTCAGGAAATCTTTTCTTCTGAGTCAAATCACTACTGAATTGTAGTTGGCTAATCATGAATTGTCCACAAGCAAATATTTGCCATTCTGACCAGACTTCAGAGCATTTTGGTTAACAGATTTTTCCCATTTCTAACACCTTCATTCAGCAAAAAAAAAAAGGGGGGGGGGGGCAGTCTGTCTGAGCTATCTGCAGTTTTTGCTACAGGAGGTAATTGATATTCAGTCCTGTCTGTCTGTGTCCTGTCCATGTGACTTAAGAGAATAAGCATCCATTTGGGGGCTGACTTGATTGTGCTTGGCAGCTATATTTTTCTCTGGGGGCCCATGACGTCACTAGAGTTATGAGACCAATGTAGTTCCACCTAAACTTCACTTGCAGTGCCTGTTTCACATGGGAGAAAAGTTCGCTGTGCTAGCATTGTTGTACTTTGCAGCTGCAATCTTTGCTTTCTTGAGACACCCAGGAAATAGATTTTAATGTCCTTGGAGTTTAAAAATACCCAAAGAATGTAGACACATATGTAAGAACCTAAAGTTTATAATTGGAAACTTTGGAGAGGGAATATGAGGCTTATCCAGCACTGATAGTCATGTTGACGGGTACGACTAGTGATTTTGCAGCCTTTCCCCAATTAATGATTCACTGCCTTAGTGTCTTCAGAGGAAGTTGTGTTTTGTACTAATCGGTTTTTCAAAAATGTTTTGAATTCTGACACCTGGCCAACCTCAAAGGTGACATTCAGTGGGCATTACAGGACATCAGTGAGATTCAGGAAGCTCATGGGGAAGAACAATACTTGCCATGCACACACCCCAATGACACCTACATTTTCAATTTGCACAATCACTAAAAAAATTCTTGACCAGTTGGCGCAGAGTTAGGACCCCCTCCTTTGACATCTCCTAGTTTGGGATGACTGGGCACATTTTCCTATGATTCATTGGATTGTCCTTAGAATGATTTTTCCTATTTGACATTCTCTTACCCCTCATTTGCAGAACCTTGACCTATGTGAGGGAGTGTTTTAACCAAAAAAGGTGGTTCTGATAGGGTCCATGAGTTCTAAATAACTCTTCCAACTTTGGTTCTTTAAGTTTCTGGACTACAGTTGCCAAATAAGCAAGATGTTCGACCATGGGGAGGCACTCTTTGGCCACTAATTGTACCACGTCTGGCATCTGGTTGCACTAAATATATGGCTTACAGAACTCCTGATGCAACTCTAATGTGCAAACTATCTAGGATGGCTTTTAATGTTGGAAAACGTGAGTACTTGTAGCTGCAATCACTGCGATGGGTCACCTGAGATCTGTGCAGTGAAGTTCAGACTTCAGTGCAGCTGTGGTGCTATGCCATAAAATGCAGAATACAGTGCTGTGGGTGTAGCATCCAGGACTACAGTAGTGGGATCAATACAAAGGAGATGAGCTTGGTACCCTGTATGAAGGCGTGAATGAGCAGCAGATTATTGTTGGAGAGTAAGGGGAGGACTGAGAATCAGCTTAGTACATATTCATCCTTTCCTACCAAAATAGAAGTAAGCATTCCAGTCTGGGGCTGTTGAAGATTAGACCCAAGCTGGTAATCTGTTGGCAGCAATGATTCTGCATAACTACAGACCAGTGGGTTCAAAAATTGTATTTCTGGGACATGCAAACTGTTCAAGCATCAAAAGGGGAGTTCCTAGAGACGAAGAACAACTAGTGAAGCCATTGTTGAGAAGTGCTGTCCCAAGGGACCTTGGATGTGAGATTATTTCCCCTATCTGCCTGGGAGAGTCATTATGGACTTTTAAGTCCTTACATGAGTACTTGTTGCACTAAATCTTGGATACCCACCTATGCCTATTTCAAAATATGGAGGACAGTGGCAGTATTGAGCTTTCTAGTGGGATGGGAGGATGGGGCCTGTCTGTCTGTTTTTCCTTATCCTTTGTTTTGGCTATTGTGCCCAAGGTGTAAAATGCATCCCCAGTGATGATACGAGTGTTTGCTCAGACCTACATTCATGCACAAGGCACCAACTGTAGAGGAGATGCAGAGATCCTTGATGACACTTTGCAGTGCCTGAGCAGACTAGGTTACACCTAAAACCCAGCCTGTGACCAGCCCAGAAGACTGTTATAGGAGGTAGTGTTGAATGCTAATGCCAGTTGAGCCTTCCACCCCCCCCCCCCCCCAGAAGAAGGTAAGAGTCCTTAAGTCTGCCAAACTGGCAGACAAAACCAAGTGGGATGGGTCTACAGCATTCTAGCCCACATGGCTTTGGCCGTCTAAGTGGTATCCTTTGTGAGGTTGCACAAAGTTGCAATGGTTCCTGAGCAACATCGGCAATGAACCATTCAAGTCTCTGGAAACTTGAGCCATTATTTGTTAAAGACTGCTGGGTAAAACAAATTCAAAGAAATAAAGGCATGCCCCTTGGGTAAATAGTACTACAGATATGTTCAAGGTTGAGAGTCCAAATCTAGGCTCTCCAGGTGAAGGGTACCTGAAGTTTCTGGGAAAAGCAAACTGCATATAAATTTCAAAGGGGGGGGTGGCAGTTTGGAGATGGCCTTACTTCCCTAATGGATGCAATTACTTCAGAGTGTGGTGAACTGCGGGGAGGACATGCAGACTCCACACAGAAGGCACTCTTGCTGTGAGGCAACAATGCTACCGCTGCACCACAATATATGCATGGGGTCTAGGGGTTGTGTGCCCGAAAAGTGCATCCTAGCCAAAACGATGAGATTCTTTCTGCTGCTAATGAAGGAACCTATGTAACACAGCAGTTGGATATTGCTGTGGTTCCACAATATCTGAGCTGTTCTCCACTGGCTTAGCGTACACCTTTAGTGATCATTTTTCTGAGTGTGTCCTCTCTCAGACCTTCATCTTGCAGTCTGTGCCACCAGTCAAGCATTCCCTGAAGGGATGTCCTTCATCTCAGCCCCACCCTACCCCACCTCTGTAGTGCCTGGTTGTCAACCCTGTGGCATAGAACCTTACCTTCCTTTGAACAGCTGCTTGTGCAGCTTTGAAATTATGTCTTTTGAAGACTGCATTCTAAAAATCAGTTTTCATCAGCCAGAGTTTCAGAGCTCCAACTGTTGATGTGCAAAGTGTTCCACAAAGACTGGGTTATCTTCTACACTACCTCACTCCCACCACCCCCCTTTCCTGCCCAAGGTTGTTGCTTCCAATTGTTCCCAAGGCTGTGACTGCAGCTGTGGCCACACATCAACAGTTCTTGTAATTTTAACTACACAACTGTGCTTTTCTCAGTTTTTGTATAGATTTTGATTAACTTGGCAATTTTATATCATTTCTTAACATAAGAACTGGCATATATAGTCAGGATCCTGAATTACTAGGAAATGTGTAGTTTGTATGGCAAGTTTTGCATGCTGTACCTAGGCTTTTTGCAATCACATTAAGGTACTACTGATTACTGCATATGTTTTACATAAATTATCCTTAACTTAGATTGACCACTACAAATACAGAATATTTGTCAGTGTACTTTGGTTCCCTTTTCCCCACATTCTGCAAAAATGAATGCTTGCTGGTCATGATTAGAATATAGAATTTAATTGTGTGCTGTCTGTCTGGTGAATAACATTGTTAGAATACTCAGTCTCCCTACTTAGATATGCGAGGCTGCTTCAAGTACATGTAACCTGGGTAAACTTTGTTCTCTGATTTCATGCTTAATCAGGCAGCAACTTGCCAAGGAGATGGATCCTAGCCAGGCACCTTAGCAGAGAAGCTAATCCTGATACTGCTCAATGCATTAACACTTCCCACTTCATTTATTGATGTGTGTGGGAGGAAACTGGAGCATCCAGTGAAGAGACTGGCAGGGCATGCATACTTTCCATAAAGGGGACCTATGTTGAAATCTAAACTGTAGAATAAATTGTAGTCATTGTACCACTGTACTGCCAAAGCTAATTAAATTTTGATTTGCATTTGTTTTGCACAAACGGCAGGCTTGGATTTATTGCTTTGTGCTGCATTCCAGTGAACAGTTTTTTATGAACTTTCTCTCCCCAGTTTGTAACTTGTCCAGTTTTGTTGGGATTTTCCTTGGAATTGGTCACTGTTCAATCAGTTTGCTTGTCATCTTGTTTGCTGTTCTTTCCTTTGCTGTTTCTCCTTGGGATTGCACTTTTTTTTATTCATTTCTGAGTACAGGCCTTTGCATGACTACTTAGTCTTGAGACTCCTTACCCTGTTCAGAAAGTGTTTGCATTTGGTGGATTGCCCCAGCAGCAAGTGTTTGGTGTACCATTTGTTTGGGAGAAACGTTGGTACTTTTCTGTTAAACCCCTACCACGCGTTTTCTCGCCCCGTTTCTTTCCCAGTGGTCTCAGATTGGCACCACGTTTAGTCTTTTTCAAACCTTGGACTCTTACTTCTCTTTGACTGTCCTCCCCTTCGTACTGCATGTCTGTGGCTGTTTTTGGCCTTTCCTATCTGCACAGCTTTGGATCGGCACCACGCTTCATTTTTCACAGACCTTGCGGTATGACTTGTTTCCCACCGTCTTCCCCTGCCTACTACATTTGTGTGGGTGATTTCTTTCTCTCGATTTAGGACTACACTTTGTTTTTCACAGACATTGTAGCCTTACCCTACCTTTTCCTGTGTTTTTATACAGTGACCTACATAGAGAACAAGAAATCACACTGCAGAGATGCAGTGCACAGGGGAGGACAATTGCAAACAAGTAAGACCGCAAGGTCTGTGAAAAAACAAACCGTGAGGTTAATATTTCTGACTGTGGGATTGCTGTCAATGCTAATATTTCTGACTGTGGGATGTCTGTCAATGCTAAAGCAATCTTTGGCCAGTATGACAGAAGCTTACATCTGAGAAAGTGAGTGGCCCCATCTAGAGAGTTCTTCCCCAGAAATCAGGGGCAGCACGGCACTGCTGATGCACGGCTGAGTGAATTCAGTCCGCGAGTGTAAAAGATGTACACATTTCACTGATTAGTAAGATGGATCAAGTAATCCTCAGTTATGCTCTTGGTTGTGTTCTAAAAAGACTTGGATGGGCCATCCTTGTTGCAGTACATCATTCATTGGTTTGTTTTTGGGAAGAAGTAAACCATTTCTTGAGCTAAAATATCCTCCTCCACTTCATTGGTTTTCCTACCAGGTGTGTCAAGCTGCTCTCTCATCTGTGACAAGCTGGCTTGTCTCACTACAGATAGCCTGCAGTTGCGGAGACATAATGTATTTATGGTCTCAGTGAAATGGAGGAAAGCCAGGCCTGCAAACACTTTGCTGTGTAGACTTTTCCATGAAAAAGACTTGGAATATAATAGGTAAGTACGATTTCTAAACCAGAGAAATTCCTGAAGAAAATAAACAGGCCAAGATACCCCAGTCTGGGTCCCAAATGCATGGTAGGGGTTTAATGGAAAAGTACCGAAATGTTTAATGGGCACGGGTAATCTGTAAATAAGTAAATGGTTCATCTCGCAAAGCCCTGCTTAAACTTATCAAAGAGTATTGGAACTTGTCAGAGATTTTGGATGCATGGCTATGTTTAAAAAGGCCCTTGTTGTCCTTAGCCTAGTAAACGCCTATGAACAACTTCTCCACATGCCCTATTTCAAGAGCTTTAATAGAGGCACACATGGTTAGCAGAAAGGTAAGCTTGACACTAAAGCACTTGCATTTTGCCAAGTTGCAGCTGATTTCACTTCACTCCATCCAGGCCTCTTTGCTCATTGTGCAGCAAAAAAGACTCCTATTGAAAGGGTTAAAGTTCTTGGTCACCACTCTCATTTGGTATTTACTCCAGAACACTAAACCTGCTTTTATCACTGAAGCCATGTGTGTGGCTGCTTGGTTTGTTGCTCACAGCTGTGTAGCAGGATGGAAAGGTTGCATCTGAATTAGTCAAACTTGGCAGCTGTCCTCAGTGTCTGCAAGATGTAGACCAGAACACCACCCCAGCCACAGTATTCAGCATCACTGATACAGCCATAGTTATTGCCACCTGCTTCCTCCTCCAGATCTTACTGCCAAGGCCTGTTATTGACACTGGAAACAAGTTAGGCTTCCAGGGTTTTTTCCATTCATATTCCTGCATTATCTGCCATGTCCAGTCTGGAAACAGTTTAGTGTTCAGTCTTTCTTAGCAAAGATCAGGTTCTACCTGACTCTGCAGTAGGTGTTGCAGTTCAGTTTAATGCCCAGCCACTGAATGTCATTAATGCCCAGTTAGGCCGTGCCTCCAGTGGTCCAAGAACAGCACATAGTGCCTCCCCCCAACTAACATTCCATCTCATCTCACTGCCCCCACCAAAAGACTTGCTAGGCCATGGCAAAATGCACTGACCCCCTGCCCAGAGCTCCCAATCTTTGATCTAGACTTGTGTATCCTGAATTGTCAGAATTTGCAAAGATTCAAAAAATATTACTGCACCACAGACCCATCTCCCTTGCATCCTCTCAGCAAAGACTGCTAGAGGTGTCATTTTTGTCACTAACCTTAGGTAGTCCACACCTGATTAACCCACCTGAAAGATTCCCACCAGATCATTTTGGGATAAACCAGACATGTTAACCCCATTCAAGCAGTTTCTAATCCAGTCCCTTTTTCCCTGTTTGGATTGTCATGTCTTTACTGCTGTAAGTTTGTAAAGTGATTGCCTGTGTGCGAGAGCTTTTCTGCATTCCACTGACAATCTATCCCCTACATTCCTCAAACTCGCTGCTGACTCAATTGCCTATCCTGTATCTATACTAATTAATCGATCTATTCTGGAATCAACTGTCCCCACCCTTTGGAAATCTTTCTTCACTATCCCCCTTCATAAAGGTGGAAACTCCTACCGATCCATTGCCATTCTGTCCCCCCTCCAAGATATTAGAAAAATGTATTGACTCACAGCTTCTCCTCCTCACACATCACTTACTTACCCCCTACCCAACATGGATTTCGTCCTCACCACAGCACCACCACTGCCCTCCTCTCCTTCACTCATATCATTGCAGAGGCCCTAGACAGCAATAAACTCATTTCCTGTCTCTTCCTAGATCTCGCCAAAGCCTTCGATGCTGTCTCATCCTCTACTACTATCCAAACTAGCAAATCTCCACCTTATCCCCCTCCGCACTTGCCTGATTTAATAGTTACCTATCTGGCAGGGAACAATCTGTCAAATGGCTCTCATCCTCCGCACCTTTCCTTCCCGTCTCCACTGGTGTTCCCCAAGGCTCCATCTTGGGACCCCTTTTGTTTAACATCTTCACCAATGATCTTTACACCTCATGCAAAGAATCCTCCCTTATTCAGTATGCCAACGACTCCACACTTGTATCCATCTCAAATAACATACCTGAACTACACTCCCTGACCCAACAGGCCCTACTATCCACTGAACAATGGCTGTCTCACAGCCTATTGATCCTAAATCCCAAAAAGGCCAAACTCTTACTTTTCCTTCCCCGTTCTTTCTCCTCACAAAACCTCCTTTTTTATTACATCTAACAATACAAATATCCAACCTGACACCCACACAACTCCTAGGGGTCATTATCGATGTCGAACTCAAGTTCAACCTACACATACTCCAATGTATAAAAAAACAAATCAGAAACTAGGTCTGCTATATCAGAGCAAAAAATTCCTAACCCCTGAATCTGGACTTACCCTGGGCCAGGCTCTCCTCCTCCCCTCCCTCTTATACGCCGCCCCAGTTCTTACCAATATCCAGGCCTCCACTCTAAACAAACTGCAACAGACTTACCATAAAATAGCCAAATTCATTACTAACTCCCCATACAACACACACCACTGCATTTCTTAAACTCTCTTCAATGGCTTGAACTTCCCCAGTTTCTGCTATCTTATCAGTTTTATATGCTACACTCCATTCTTTATAAACCCTCCTTCTGTCCATCTCTATCTTCCTTAGTTTCCATCTACATCCCATCCCGGACCCTCCGTACTTCTAACCAACAATTACTTGATATCTACCACCCAAAAAGGTCAGTGGGCAAACTACTCTACAAACACTCCCTTGCCCATGCTTGGAACAAACTTCCCCTTGACTTGCGTTCAATTTCCCACACCTCACATTTTAAAAATGAACTAAAAGCTTATTTTCTCAATTCCAGAACCTGCCCTTGCCATGACCCTACCCAGTCTTCCTTCCCTTTATGTACCCTCAAAAGGACCATACTTAGTACCTCGTTACACATCTCTCTCCAATGTGTCTACTTTGCATTTGCACAATTTTATACAAACAAAAAATGTTAATTGTTGACCTATTGAACTATATCAATGTAAAATTGTTACTTGGCTTCTTTTTAATGCAACTTTAACTTTATGCATGTATCCCAACATATGTGAATCGTTTTGCTATAATTGCTATTATATCAATATTGTTTAAAATTGTACTTGTGTTAAAATGTATTACTGGAGCTTTCTCCTCGGGTCTCCACTGAAAATGGGCCACAAGCCCAGTTGGACAAACCCGGTTAACAAATGTCAATAAATAAATACAATTTAACATATGTGGCTCCAGTCCCAGTGCTGGTTGTAGTCTTTAGTTTGGTTTTTGGTCACTGCAAGTAATTCAGAATATATTTTTTGTTTTTTTTTTTTAATTCCCCTCCCCCGTCTTTCCTTTTTAATAAATTTACTTGACTTTAGGTTGCTTCTGTATTTTTACTATCAGTTGTCACTTTGGCACTCTTTACCAGCCGATTTATGGCAGTATGTAGAATCTGCTTCTTGACCACGTCGGTACCATCGTAGTCTGATTATCTAAACATAAGAGCAGAGAAAACCTGGCTTGAAGCATTCTCTCCTTAGTCATAAATATGTAGAATTATATTAATTTTTAACACTTCTTCCTTAAGTTTCTCTCAACTCAAAAAGGCTGAAGACCTCTCAAGTTCAGTGCTGGTTATGGTCTTATCAGTGTGCCATCAAACTTTTTATGGTAACTTGTTTTGATCTGGTTCTTGAATTCTGCTGGGCAGTTAAAAATGTACCAAAGGTCTTTAAGTACCATCTTCATCTTAAAACTGTAGCGGTTAACTAATTTTTGTATGTGTCTTACTTTGTGCTCCCTTTTTAGTTCCGATTTGAAGAAAATTTGTTCTCACCAGCCTGGGGTTGGATTTGGTGTCAGTTCTAGGCACTTTTTTGGATCAACAAAAATTTTCTGTGTGGTTTCCTTCCTTCAGCCAGGAAATGTGCAGATGTTGATAATGGTCTAACTATACAACTCTTACCTTTTTATGCGGAGGTGAACAAAACATTTTCTTTTTGGACAGTCATCAGTCCTTTCTGGTATTCTGTGCTCAGAGTAGTTTTGCATTGTAGTAGTCTTTGTCTGGGTGCTTTTTTGGGGGGTGGGCTGTCCGAAGAAAGTCTGCTTCAGAGTTGAGCTTGTAGTACTCTCTTGACACTGGTGGGGTTTTCATTTTGAAGCAAACCTTACAATGCTCAGACTCCCCAGAGAGATACACTCATTTAATGTCTAGGATGTGGTTTTAGATCTTTTTTTTCTTTTCTGATCCTAGTTTAGTGTACCTTGCACACCTGAGCCTAGAGTCCTACCTGTCAGGACAGTGTAAAATTTAGATTTGGTCTGATTTCTTCTGTACAGGGCTGTTTCCTTGGCTGTCTTCTAAGTTGACAGTTGGTGAAACTGCGGAGTTGGTCCATATGTTAATAAACCATATACTGGCAAGCTGTATATCAGTCACTCTGTGTGCATTGTATGTATTTTAAGTGAGTTTACTACTCTTGTGTCTTACAGGATGTACTTTGCAGAATAATGTGGTTTCTGTCCTGGGAGGGTAGTGTCTGCTGTAGATAACTAGATTTTAGTTGTACTTGGCTGTATTCTGACCTTCAGGTTATCCATGAAGTGTCATCCTGCTTGCTGTCTTGAATGGGGCAAGTTCCGTCTGTAGTGTTCCCACAGTCATCTTGATTAGGTAGTATTTTATGTAATATAGCATTCTAGTTTGTGGAAGAACTCCCATCCTCACTGTTATAAAAGGGGTGGGATCTGCATTTATAGTTCTACTTGGGAAGCATTTCTTGCAAGACCATGGCATACCTTGTGTAATCGTATATGCAAATGTCTGAATATGTACGTGTGCATGTATAGTGTGTTTGTGTGTGTGTATACATGTATAGGTAGGTACTTGGGTTTACTTGTATTCACTTAATATGTGTTTGTGTAAACTCTGTGCCAAGCCTTTCATATTCATGGCTTAGTGGTCTTGTCACCACTTCTCAGAAAAGTGTTTTTTTGAATGGGAGGGGGGGTGCCCTGCTTCTAATTATGACAGGTATTTCAGATCATAAAGTTGTAGAGGATACAGGCTGGCATTCTCAGGTAGAATTAACACTTCTGTGCCAGTTGGATGCAAGAAAGGTTCATTGAAACTTTTCAGGAACATTTGCAGAATAATTTCCAATGATCCCTGCATCAAAATGATCCAACCTATTCTGCATGGCCTTCTGATCCAGTTCAGTGCTTCTAGCACTTGTTGCTGGCCGTACACTTTCAATTTTTTTTTTCTGGTGATATGGCTCTGACTCTTACATAAGATATCCCACAGAACCAGTTTCCCCTGTCCTGCTGTAGTATATCTTTATTACTTAATATTAAGAGGTCTCTGCCTGCTTTCTCCTTAAGCCTGCTATCAACTGAAACATACAGTATGCGTCTGGTTCTTTTTCATGGAATTATCTGCTTTAAACATTTCAGGAACTTTGCATTGAATAGCTGGCAGATCATCTCATCACATATGGGAACTTGTGTTGCAAGTGGTGGTGCTGCGGTAGCATTGTCTCCTTACAGTAAAACGTCCTGTTCGATTCTCAGCTAGAGCGTCTTCTGTGTGGAGATGTGCGTGAATGAGCGTACCTTCGTTGAAGGTTGTGCGTCAAGGCTGGCAACTCGGCATGTAAAAATCTACCGCCAATCATTAGCGGACCGGAGTTCCACTGTGGCGACCCCTAACTGGGAAAAGCCGAAAGACACAACAACCAGATGTCCACTGTCTGCCACAAATGGCTTGGCAGCATTATCTCTCACACTGTCTTGAGTGTAGACATTACACAAATTTACTTGAACTGCACATTGGAATGCTTGGCAAACATGCACTGGCAGTTTGTGCAGGCTGTTAAGGCTGTGAGCTGTAGTTCTTGTAGTATAGGGTTTGATGCCCTCAGTCCTCATTTGCTTTGTGTGACCTCGTGCAAGTCACTTGACATTCCTGGCTTAAGAGTGTAAGCACAGATCAGCTTTTAAAAACTCAAGACAGTGACTTTCAGCTAGGTGGCCTTAAAAAATATATATTCTGTTATAGCTCACAGACTGCACTTCCTTGCCTATGTCATAAGTGATACATTTGACTATTAAATTATATAAAAGAATATTGTCCAGCATGTGGTGTTCCCATAATTCCCATTTTTTTCTATGTAATTAGTTCCTACCCTTTTCTAAAGATCCCATTTCCAGTTTTCTTTTACTATATTCAGTACAGCTGGTTCAAACTTTTGATTTTCTGTACCAGTAATTGCTTTTTGGCAGCAACCATAATTAGACTTAGTAAGGCCTTGTGTCTATGCAGTTTTGATTTAAAAAATTTTCTTTGGTTGTACTCATTTGCTCAACCAGTATTTCTGATCGAGGAGGCTGCAGGGAATTTTTTTGCAGTCTGCCAACTCATTACACACATTACGTTCCCAGTTGCATCTTGTATCCCCATCATGCCTCCAACATTTGCTATCTACCTGAGAGAGAATTCTACTTTGGGTATAAAAATACTTGCTTGAACACTTGCAAGCAAATGTCCTAAGTCTTCAGACTTTATTGCATATTTGTGAGGCCTGTATGCATCCTTCCATTGTTTTTATTTGTGAATTGCTTATCCAGTATCTCTTCCTAATCCTGTTTAACCTCCTCTGATTCTTGTAGTATATGCTCTACAAATTATCCATTTTTTAGCAGCAGCTTCTGTTTGAGTCTACTGAAAACTGTAGTGCTGGGTTTTCATTTAGGATCCCTCTTCCATGTTAGTATAGTGGCGAGTATCCCCGCCTGTCACGCGGGAGACCATGGTTTTCTCAACGGGGAGTGTGTAGTTTTGGACGGCGCTGTGGTGCTGTGGTTTGTGTTGTCGCCTCACAGCAAGAGGCTCTCCTGTTCGTCTTGGCTGGGGTGCCTTCTGTGTAGAGTCTGCATACCCTTCCTGTGTTGTGGGTTTCCTCCAGGTGCTCAGGTTTCCTTCCACGTTACAAAGAAAATTCATCTGGAGCATTTCTCCCGGGCCTCCGATGAAAATCGGCTCGTTCAGAGTCAGATTTTCTTGGTAAACAAATGTTAAAATAAATAAAAAAATCCCCCTATTTCTCTTTGCGTGTATTCTGCCTTCCTGATAAAGGATTGATATCTGTCTCTAGCCTGCAATCAAAATAAATTCTTAGTCTGTTCCCATTCTATTTGCTACCAGTACCTTGGTTTCTTTGGTAGTTTTCTCAAATTCCAGCCACCTGTTGTCTGTATCTCTAATTGTAGTCATCCCGATTAGCAGAATCTCATTTCTTTCTCTTGTTGACTTAGTTTCTGTATTCGTATAGAAGCAGAAAGTATTCTAATATTCTGTATGGTTATTTTTCTTAAGGATGTGCATCCAAAATCCTAGTCTCTCCTTGTTTCTTGAGCCCCCCCCCCATTTCATCTCTATGAATTCTAGCTTTCTGCTTGTGCTATTTATGGGAGCCTTCGTTGTGTAGTTCTGAAACACCCCTTCAAATCAGGTAATCCCATACTGCCTTGTTTTATTGGAAGAATCAACTCCTCCCACTTGACTCTTGCTATCTTCCCCTCCCAGATAAAAAAAATAAATAAATCCGTTAGCTCTTTATTAGTTGCTGTCCACAACTTCTCTGGTTGATAAAAAATATGCCTGAAATGTGTATAAAATGTAATGAAACTAAAACCATCCATAAAGAGAGCTTTTAATTAAATCATGTCCTCATTAATATAGATATTGCTGAATCAGTTTGTATGTGGGCAAATAATTTATAGCTATCACCATTGTTTTAGTTTCATTAATTTTAATTTTGTCTTAAAGACTTAAATGTCAAATATTCCACAAAACTGAAATGTCTTTCTGGTGTTTTCACAATGTTTTAGCAGTTTTAACAGTGCATTATGGAGACATTGTGAAGCACATAAAGAATGTAAGGTGTTTGAATTTGGTATACTTGAACATATCCAAGTGAATCCCAGGGGAGGGAATATGAAGAAAAAATTAATGGAAAAGGAGACACGTTGGCAAATCAAACTGAATGCATCAGAAAGCCCAGGGCTCAATGATACCATATCTATAAAACCCATGTTGGACAAAAAATAAACAATTGTCCATGATATATTATTTATTATGGTGCTAATAACAATATGAAAGACAAATTAGATGTCAAAGTAGTCATTCACATTGTAGTTTTTAAACAGTTTTTAGCTTTGGTGCAGTTTTTAATAGTTATTTATACAATTCACTTCATTGCAATCAAATACATAATATTTAATTTTAGGTCATTACTATCATATATATAAGTTATAAGTGGAAAGAATCAGTTTGGAGGGAATTTAGCACTGTGCACTTTAAGTATTTGTTTTTAAGGTCAGCCATAATTGTTTTAATTATTAATGTGATGTTTTCATTGGTTAAAGGAGAGTATAAAATATGCAGTTAAGCATTGTTAAATGGTTCTGAAGAAATCTATGGGTGTAGATGAAAGCGCTTAACCAGTTTTGTGAATTTGTATGGTTTTAACAGTTTTCATTAAAGAAGAAACTCTATGTTCAACGTTTTTGGGTGCCAGTGCGTGATTATCTCAACTGGGACTGTTTTCAGCTCTTTCGGGGCTGTTTTTGCTTTATTTTGTTGGACTGACCAGTTAATTCCGTTCAGTCTTTCTGGTGTTATCCGGTATAAAATATCTGTAAACAAAGCAAGCTTTTCTTGACTACCATAACCAATTATATCTTTGAATTTCTGTGTCCCTTATTTTCTTTGCCAGTGGCTCTAAGTGTAACACATATAACAAGGGAAAGCGTTCACCCCTGCCTGGTTCCTCTGCTCAAACAAAATTGTCAGAGGAACCCACCTACTTTAATTTTTGCTTCCAGTTCCACATATATCTCTAATCAACCTTATTTTTTCAGGGGGTACAGATGCTTCCACTACCCTGCTTATGAACTCCCACCTTACTCTGTCGAATGCTTTCTCTGCATTAAGACCCACCAACAGTGGTATTTTCTTAAATTCTGCTTCCCCCTCAATCATTTTTGTTCTGTTAATGTTCAGTGTTTGCCTCCTCTCCACAAAACCACATTGATCCATATCTATAATTTTGGCATCACTTTTGCCATTCTTTTAGCCAATGTAGATATAGACATTTTATAGTCTTGGTTTAGAATTGAAACGGGCCTATATGAAGCTGGGTCTGATGGGTCTTTACCATCCTTAGGTATTACAGCCACTGCTTTCTTTGGTGCTTTTCTTAAAATACTGTTAAACAAAACCTTCTGAACTTTCAGTTTTGTTTTTCCCCTCCTGGCTTCCATATTTCCACAGGAATACCATTTATTCCTGGGGTCTTCCTGTAGATTACTAATACATCACAACTTTTCTCATTTCCTATCCTAACTGCAAATAATTGTCTCATCAACTTCTAACCTTGGCATATTTAATTCATCCATAAAGATTTCCATTTGTACCTTTTTTGATTTTCCATGTTTCCCTGTGTTATACAGATTTTCATAACATTTCCAACATATTTCTAGTACATGTACAGGATTGCTTATCTTCCTTGTTACAGGCTCCTCAAATTTGGCAACAGCCCTTTCTGTTTTTCATTGCCTGAGTCCTTGTTCTAAAAGCTTTGTGCTCTGGAGTTGCATGACAGCAGTCTTTCTAAACTCGTGCATATTATCAACATACTCCATATTTTCGGTTTAACATTCTGTAATTGTTCTTGAGAGATTTTCTACTATTCTGTTACTTAACTATCTTATTTCCACTTTTTTTTTTTTTTTTAACTCTACTGTATTTTTATCCCACTCTGTAGCTATATTTTCAGAAGAAATTTCTATGCTGTCGAATTTCCTCTACTCAATCCTTAAATTCCTCCCTATTCAACAGGTGGGAAAAGTGCCAGTATCTCACTTTTATTTTGGTTATTAATTGGCTCGTGATCTGTAGTTATTGGATGTGTAGCAAAGTTTTCAGTTCGTTACATATGATTCTAAAATAGTTCTGTCTAGCCTAGCCCAGATTTTTTTTTAGTTTCTTGGGGGAATATGTAAATTCACGTCTTATGACAAATATTTTCTTAAATGTCTTCAAAACTCTACCCTCTTATCCTTTCTTTTCTGGGCCTCCCAGATACATCCTTACTGCTGCTAATCAAATTCCAGTCCCCACCTCTAAGTAGTAGTCCCTGCTGAAAGCTGATTCTCCCAGAATGTTCTTACTATGTATAGCAGTTTTGGGTGGAATACAAGTGCATGTCGATGTAATCCTCCTTCCTTGCCAGCAGCCCCTTTAGTACTACAAATCTGTAATCTTAACTGTTGGGGTTCCTCTTGCAATTAAGTACTCCCCTTTTTCTTTGTCCCACATTTCGCTAAGTAACCATCTTAAAAACCTGTCTTTATCAAAATTGATGTGCTCAGTTCTTTCCAAATGTGTCTCCTGTAGCATAGCTATTTGCACTCTGCATTTTTTAATATAGTTCAGTATTGTTTCTCTTATTTTTGTACATACCTGCGAGACCAGGTGGCGCAGCGTATAGTGGTATTGCTTCACAGCAAGAGGTTCCCAAGGCTAGACACCCAGCAGTGTAAACCTTTTTTTCCTAGATCGTCACTGGTCACACCCATATCCCATGTGCAAAAATGAGAAAAAAGGCTTGTGGACTGATAGAAATACCTCAGAGAGGATTACTGGCCTCAAACAGATGCCCTACGCAGACCAATTCAAATCTCCAGCTTTACTCCGCATATCGCCTACTCTGAGGCGATCTCTGCCTAACATACAAAGCTATGTCAAACCCAGAGCTGTTGGACATGCTCCACTTAAAGAAGTCCCAGTCCCTCTGAGCTACACGCTCTAGGGACCTAAACCTTGTCACCACAATAAACAGAACATGCTGGATGGATAGATTCCTGTCCCCTCGAACAGACTACCTATGTCAAAACAGAGTTCCTCATTAGCACTCTTCAAGGAAAAATCTTGATTGGTTGGGTAATAGGAAATTAACCCCGGGGATCACTTCTGTGGTTCTGCTTGACAGGGGCACAGGAAAATATTTTTATTGGGTGGCGAAAGCCAGGGTACCTTTTTGGCTAGGCATGTATAGGCCCTAGGGCCAATAGCCTAGTACCTACCTATGATAGGTGTCATTGTGTTTGAAGTTGTTCTTACTTGTTTAACAGCTTTTTAAATGGGTTGTTCCAGCTCTTGTGTATACACTACTGTTTGGCAAGTTGGTCTTTTATACAGTTCTCTGGTTATATCCATTTGAACCTGTCGCATGTTGCAAAATCTTTAGTGAAAACCTTCAGACAAAAAAAAAAGACACCCAGAACACCCCTACAACCTATTAACTTAGTACTAACACACAAAACTATGTACATCTTCAAATATTGGCATTTAACCCTCCTAATAGGAACACTTATCCCAGGTTGATGGCCACATGGTATAGCTTGTGCCTCTGCTTAAGTATTGTCTGTCTCGTCTTTAATTCCTCACCCAGATTGGAAAAACACTTGAATGCTATAGAAAACCTTTCGTAGCCATTTGAAAGAAAATACTTTTATTGCCTCTTATATTGTCACCATGGAGGCATGAGAACAAGATACAAGTACTTTTTTTTTTATATGAGGTGTTCCTTGTTTATCTGTTTCCCCTTGAAACTTGTTACTAGATCAAGCCAAGAGCATTAATATAGCGATTCCCTTATGCAAGAGTGAGAAAAAGCACATCAGTTTTTCTTACGTTGCCATGCCTACATTTCTTAAACTGAACAAGGAGAAAGAAAGGCGGAGGAAAATAGGGGGGGGGGGGCACCTGTTACTTTAGTATTTGTATTACTTTAGAAAATAACTGAGAGCTTTACCTTATAAGCATGCAGATTGTCACGCGTTATAAAAAATACTACTGCTAAAGAACAAAATTTTGCTAATTTCATTCGCAGAATGTCTCTGAGACTAGCAATAACAGTTTGACTGTGCTATATATTTCAGCTTGTTGCTGTGTCAGTTGCATGTAGTTAAATCATGCATTGCAGTTCATACACTGTGCCCACCAATTGTGGCTACTAGGGACTGCACAGGTCAGATATCTGTGATCAGATTAATAAATTAAATGACCACAGAAAAGCTTTTGCCTTATTTACTGTAAACCCCTCTATGTGCACTACTTGTTTGTCGTCATTCATACTCCTGGCTTTTGGCCCATTCATTCCTACTACTTGGATGAGGTTCAGCTGAGAAGAGCCATTCAGACAGCTGTTGAGTGTGGTTTGCCGATTTTGTATATTGGGTTCATAAACTAGTGTGTGTTCTGTACTCTTGCAGTATTCTTTGTACATTGGGTTGGCCAACAAGGGTGAATCATTCACTTCTTGGGTTGTGTAATACTGTAGGACTGCTCTGTCTGTGTGCCCCCTACCAAAGATGCTATTCCTATGTGATCTCCATAGGGGGATTCTGCTTCCATAATTTTGCCTTGGCTGCATATGGTCTTTAACAGACTGTCTGAACTGCAGTCTCCTGAACTCCAGATTTATATTGACCAAATGGGTATAATTCTAGACTTGAGTATACTAAATATATATGGTTTAACAGTTGCCAGTATCATATTCCTTAGTCTAGGTCAAGGTTGTCAAACTCAAGAGGGCCACATTTCAGAGTGTACAGTATGCGGGCCAGGTAATTATCGGATCGAGGCCACTTATTAGGCGAGTTATTTGGGCATGGTGGTTGCGGTAGTGAGGATAATGATAAGAAAGGTAAATTTAGCCAAGAAATCGAGCTATTTACCTTAATTCCTGGTACTACTGCTCCCAGAAACCTGGGACCTCTTGGCCTGCACAAAGTGCATTGATGCTTAGCACTAAGGATTGAGCAGTGGATACCTTCAGTGTTGAGTTGATGTTCATTGTAGTAAGTTGAGACCAGAGTCAAGACTTGTTTGAGTTCATCACAGAAAAGAGGTATTCACAGACACAGATACTCCCAAATGTTGACATAATCTTTTGAGGCCAAACATTTAATTTGGGGATATGTTGGCCCAACATAAAATGTGCCAGTATCAACACTTAAACTTATCCTTCAACTCTGAATTACACTGGAGCTCAATGAGTTGTAACTGAAACTGTTCTGGTACCTCATCAGCACTAACAGAGATAGGGTTGTGGAAACTAGAAACATCCTTCTCAAGGATTTTAAAGTCTGCAAATCTTTCTCGAACTCTCTCATTAACTTGGAAATCTTGGTGGTGTACTTTTTCAGTGTTAATATTGCCATGAAAGTCCGGTGTATCTTGTAGTGACTTCAAAGTTGAAAAGTGTGCAATATCACTTGTTGCTAGTTGGCGTTCAGAAAGTTTAAGCTTCAAATCAAAGGCACGAATAGTCAGATAAATTTGTCACCAATTTATTGCAACCTTACTGCCTTTGTATTCAGGTAATGCAAGTGGTCTGTTACATCTACAGTGAAAGCTAGATGTTGAGCCCATTCATTGTCTTTAAGTTCCTGTACATTCTTTCTCGTATATAAACCTCTGTATTTCACTTCTTAATGAGTAAAAGCACTTCAGCACAACTCCTCATCTTAACTAATGAATACAAGTGTGATATGGCAGACCATAAGTGTGAATTTTCTCCAATGAGATGTTGAACTGTCTGTGGTTCAGACCTTGCCCATGTATGAAGTTCACTGCCTTAATAACATCCATGACATTATTCATCTTTAATGTTTTATTACAAAGACCTTCTCTTTGAATTTATGCAATGGACGCTGAATTTGATGGTCTGAGTTCATAGCTAGTAGTTTTTTCCTTTGGTGCCACGCCAGGTTTTCTACCAACCATTTGAGGTGCTCCATCTGTTGCCAGACTCAGTTTTTGCCCAGTCTACAACTATTTTGTCTAGTGCACCTACCAAACTCAAATATTCCCCTGTTGTTCCCTTCATTGGTACCAGTTCCACAAACTGTTCAGTTACCTGTATATTGCCCTCTACACCAAGGATATAAACTGCAAGTTCTGTGTCACATACATCTGTACTTTTCATCAATTGCTATAGAAAATGCTACAAATTTAGCAACTTTTTCTTTGAGCTGACTGTTACAATCTGCAACAGTATTCTTTGAAAGGCTTATATTTGCAAATGCTTGATGTTTTTCAGGGCAAATATCCATCTTGGCCACCAACATACATTCTGTATAAAGTCCCCCTCCGAAAAAGGCTGTCACAACTATGTATTGTGCAGTCCTATAACGTAACCGAACTACATCAAATTTAGCTTAATGAACATGTTTAAACAGTAACTGCTGCTTTTTTAGGGCTTCTACCTCAACTTTTTCTTCACATCTTTTCAGTATATTCATCATACTTCAAAGTGTGTGTAATGCCTGTGAATCGAATGTTATTCCTTCACCACAGCTGTTTTGCTTACAAATTAAACAAGTTGGTTTTCCATTCACTTCAGTAACAAGGTTTTCCACTTACCACATGATATTCAACTCTTCTTTGATTACCTTTGTCATGCTTTCAAAGTATTTATATATATATATATATATATATATATATATATATATATATATATATATAACCAGAACCTGCTGCAATTTAATCAAAAGCACAGGACTGGCCACTACATTGACTAAAAGTAACCCGCTTATGTTTTTAAAACAAGCCTACATTTAAATTTATGGGATGTCTTCCGACTATCCCACACCAATGACTTTGGGGGCACTGATTTGCTGCATTCATTGCCTGTCATGGGCATTTGCCCCCCCTCCCCCCCAAAAAAAAAAAACAGGATCGAGTGTAACTGTTAATGATTTGTGAGAAAACTACATGGTTTATGAACAGACCAAACTTTGAGGCAAACAATCTGGCCATTTTGTGAAATTCTGGACAGGTGAGCGCTATGTTTGGGATAGAGATGGCAATGAAGAGATTGTGTGGATGTGCGATTGGAGTGAGTGGATGCATGAAAGCTGAAGAGAATGTGTGGGAGAGCGATCGGAGTGCGTGAATTCATAGATTGGTGGCTTGAAATGTTGACAGGATGAGTGTGTGAGTTGTGGTTTTGTGTAAGGTTGCTCGGCTGGTGGCTCTGATGTGTACGGGAGGACAGGTATAAGCCAGGTCTCTTGTCTGTTTAGTAAAACGCCTTTCATCTTTACACAGTGTCCAATACTCCTATATTGTGGTTAAGCTACAAAAGTTCAAGTTATTATATGGGTCTTACCATGGATATGAATACTACTTTTACTACATCATGTTCTCTAGTTGCAGATTTTATTTAATGTTAGGCCAACTTGGTGCTCTTGTTTTGGTTTCTTGAGCGTAGTACTCTAAAGTAGTACTTAGATTTTTCACTTTATCAGCAATTTCTAATGCTTTCCCATTTTGATCTGGCATTTATATGTTTTCCAAATAACCTTTTTAAAGTTGAATTGTGATCCTCCTTTATGACCCATTAGTTTAAGCTAGTTAAGTTAATGTTTAATTGCTCAACAAAGTGTTTGCCTTTAACCAGTGGGAGGCATTGAGTAATGTGATTATGTCTTAAAGCAGTAAAAGGCTTTAGATACAGCCAAATAAACCACAACACAACTTTTCCCATGTTTTTTCTCAGTGCAGATGCTAAATCAAAGTTTTGACATTCCAAAGTAGACTGGGATGATTTGCTATTCTGTTTATTGTTCCATAAATCTCGCCTAAACCTACCAGTGACTGTAATATACTTCTCAAAACACTTTCCTACTATAGACGTAAAACCTGCAGGGTGATAGCTACTGTTCTGATTTATTTCCTCCCTTTTAATATAGCATCTATATTTCTTCCAGTTATTGGGTAGTAGACCTTTTGCCAGTATGTTCAGTGTCTAAGGCATACAGCTATGTCGTAGTTTAGCCTGACTGTATAAACAAAGCAGCCCCATTGAACTTCACTTTTTGAAGTCATTGTGGCCAGATCACTCCACCCCCATAAGTATCTGTGAATTGTTTGGTCCAATAATTTTAATTATTATTTTTAGTTATGAAAATAAAATTGCCAAAGATTCCAAAGACTACCAAAAGGCATTCTATATTTGTCAAGAATCTAAATGGCAATGCTCAGATTTGCTCTGAGCTACAACAGAATGGCATGGATATTGCCAATATCCAGGCAGATCAATTCAGTGCCAACCCCCCCCTCACCCCCTAAACGGCCCATCTCAGTACTGGAAGATTGCCAAATTCCGGTAGTAATGGCCACACAGGTAAAAAAACATACTCTCCAAAGCTAAGAATACAGCATCCATGGGACCAGATGACATCCCGGGCTGTGTATTACATGAACTACGAAATTAACTGGCACTTCACACAAGTGTCATGTTTAATCATAGCCTCACCTCAGGCTTTGTGCCCACTGAGTGACACACAGCTACAGTTATCCCACTCCACAGGGGGGGATCCACCGCCCAGTCAGTCTAACTAGCCTGATCTGCAAGGGCATGGAACGCGTTATCATGAACTTATAGGACATTGGCAACCTTCAAACCCTGGACCCCACCCAGTTTGGGATTGTGAAGGGGCTGATCTTGTCTCCTGAACCTGATCGACTTTTTTGAATCGGTCTCCAGAGCAGTGGATGAGGGTAAGGTGGTCCACACAGCCTATGTAGACCTCGCCAAGGCCTTTGACACTATCCCCCACTCTGGAATCATAGATTTACTAAGCTGGGCATTAATCCCTACGTCACTCGATGGGTTGCCAACTGGCTTACTGACAGAACCCACACTGTAAAAGTAGCAGACTCCAAATCCAGCTCCAGACAAGTGGAGTACCTCAGGGTTCAGTCCAGGGACCGCCCTTGTTTGGCATCTAATTCTCTGAAGTACAGGCCAACACTAACTGACTCTGGCTAACAAAGTTTGCAGATGACTGCAAACTGGGAGCCATTATTGAATCCCCAAATTATGTGGATACTCTACAAAAGGGCCTTACAGAAACAGATGTTTTGTGCCAGAGCCATGGGCTCAAGCTCAGTGCCGAGAAATGTATAGTTATCCCCTTTGGGAAGAAACATGTACCCGTGAATTACCACATAGGTGGCAGTACACTAAACACCGAAAGTGTGATAAGAGACTTAGGGACACAGGTGGACAGTGGTCTCACCTTGGATAACCACATCACCACAACAGTCAGGAAATCCTTTTATGTGGCACACCTCATCACTAAGGGCTTTTCATCCAGAAAAAAGGAGGTCATTGTCCCACTGTGCTCATCCCTCATTAGACCCGTTCTAGAATACAACGCCCTGTTTGGTATGTACCTCTCAAGACATCTTCAACAACTGGAAAGGCCGCAGAAATACCTCACTAAAAGAGTCACAGGCCTAAAGCAGATGCCCTATGCTGACCACCTTAAAAACTCCAGCTATACTCTGTCGCATATCGTCTACTCTGAGGTGATCTCTGCTTAACATACAAGGCCATGTCAAACCCAGAGCTGTTGGACATGCTACCCTTAAAGAAATCCCAATCCCTCAAGAGCCACATTCTCCAGGGATGTAAATCTATCACAATAAACAAAACCTGCTGGGGAGATAGGTTCCTGACCCAGAGACTCCCCAGACTCTGGAATAGACTGCCCATACATGTCAAGCAAAGCACCTCTTTGGCCCTCTTCAAAAGGAACCTTGACGGTTGGATGGGAGAAAGGAAATTCACCCCGGGGATCACGTCAATCGCCCTGCTAGACAGGGGTCCAGGGAAGTAAATAGTGTGGGAAGAAATAGCCAGGGAATTGTTATGGCTAGGCATGTGTAGGCCCTAGGGCTGATAGCCTAGTACCAACCTATAATTATATAAAAGAGAAGAAAAATGCTTATGAGGAGTCTTGATCATGAATTTTTCATTTTTGTCTACTATTTAAAACTAGATTTAACTTTGACAGCTTTTAGTTTAGGTCTTATGTACTGTAAAGTCTTTGGCTACACTCTTCTCTGGGACGAGTGTGAATTTTAATCACTCTGAAAAGTATTTAGTGTTTCCAGAACTGTGGTGGAAAGCAAGCATTCCGTTAACTGTAAGCCCAAGTGTCCATGTTTAAAGTTGGTCCAGGAGTATTCTGGTTAAGTGATTTGTACTTAACCCAAGACTGTACAGTATAAGTTGGTATATTAAGTATGGGAGGTGTAGGGATGTAAGGGAGGGGCAAAAACATTTATTTTTACAAAATCCCCCCCCCCCCCCCATTGTGATTGAAGTTTGGATACTTTTGAAGATGTGAAATGAGTCCTTGTTCCTCTCCTGTTAGGTTGTGCAAGGCAGGTAGTGGGTGGAAAAAAAGTCCTTCTTCCCCATTTCATTGCAAATTTATGTGAAGAAAGATCAAAGCTCATTTTCTTTGGACCCTTAGTGACCGAGATGTGACCTTAAGTATTGTGGCTATGTCAATGCAGTAAAACACTTCATGCCCAGTATGCATTTCCATTGTAGATTGTTTGTTTTTCTCATATGCATACATGTGTGCTCTTTAGGGATATTGTGGACAGCAGGAATGTGACTTGGAACTAGCTGGTGAAACGGCAGAGAAAGTTATATTTGTGTTCTGATGTCCCCTTCTTTGGGGGACCTAAACAACATGCATTTCCCTGTCCAGCATGGTCACCTAGAAAACTTCCTGGTGCCCATAATCACTGCACTTCAGGCTTTGTGCTTGAAGCTTTGTCTGACTCTTCATAAGAATCGGGTGTACTTTCAAAGATAAAAGCTGAAAAATTACCTTGGCAGATGAGCAAGCTTTATTCCTAGTAATATTCTAGTATAAATTGACTGATTTTTTTTTTCTGGTGTAAGTATTTTCTTTTCCAGAAGGTAAAAAAAAAAAAAGCTGAAATTGTTATTCATTTTCAGTGTTAATTAAGATTTTAGCATGTCCGTCCTCTAACTTGTTCAATCGGGGCAGTGTGTGTAGCTTTTAATTCCAGGTTTTTGTGGGCCGGAAGTCTTGATTATGGTGAATGGCGAGATCCAGGGAAACTAAATTCCCAAGTTATGAATTTTTTTTCCTAAACACAGTATATTATGTAGTAGAAAAAATAGCAGAGAGATGACACAGAAGTTTAGAAAAATCTTTGGTAGGGTTAAAATAGATGTGAGGTGTATTTGTCCTTTTAACAAATGATATTTGTCCTTTTAACAAATGATATTTCCTGTGTGTGGGTTCAAAAGTTACTCTTAAACCAGTTCATGTCCTCATTTGTAGACTTGTAAACTAGGGGAGAAATATCCCTCACTCTCCCTGTCCATTATCTGATGTTAGCTGAAGCACGGCCACTTGTGGGAAGATGGATGGGCCACCACTTGCTCTTTCCTCAGAAGTGAGGATTCCCTGTTTGCTTGTCATTGACTTTTCCATGTGAGCCATCAGACTACTAACTTGCCATCAGTCTGTGTTGGTATGTTAGTGCCCGCATGTTAGTCTTTTATGCGCTTGTTACAACCACTTTCTTTAGTGTCTAATAAGGTGTGTGCTCCACTATGTTGAGTGTCACTTTGAAAACCCTGTGCTCCTTGACTTGGTCAGGAGCACCATCCTGTGTTTTGGTTCTTCCACCTTGATGGTGTTCATGGTTTTAACAAATGGGTAGCTTGGTGGTAGGTGTAAATTTATTTTATATTACTTGGTCAGTGAAGGTAATCTCCTTGGTGGATAAGGTATACCCTTTATCCATCTTACTTTGTATGGGTATCTCCAGTAATCACCTTATGTTTTGAGTTTCTTGCAAGTCTGACAGGGGCAAACATCTGTTGACTTGCACGAAAATTATTTCTGGTGGTTGGTGGTGTGAATTGGTGGGGAATGTCCTTGCTTTGATATGCAGTTTGTGATGCCATGTGTCAGAATAGAAATTTCAGTGCTGAAACTGATAGTTGATTGGCAGGGCTGAAATAAACTGAGTTAAGAAAGCTGCTCTTAAAGATAAAGTGACGCTAGGAGTACTACTGCATATTGATGGGCAGTTCTAAAAATACCTGTATGTTACTAATGTTCCTTTCCTTCTTGGCTGCAGGGCAATGTAATACTGTATGTCTAAGGTACCGTGGCTCAGCAGTCTTTAGACTGTGCCTCATGAACATCATTGGCACAGATGTGGTACTGATCAGCCACTTTCCACTGTGCAGGTATGAGCTTCACTGCTTAAGATTCAGTGATTCAAAATCTTTGTAATATTGCATTTGTTGCTTTAAAGAAAATAGGGAAATTTGAACATTCTTCCCTAAATAAGTCTGCCTTGCATAGGCCTAGAGCATAACTAATTACTGGCATGTATGTGCAGATACAGTTTACTTTGATGCAGCAAGTGTGGTGCCTGAGCAGTCTTGATACAACAGTGGGCCTTGACACCATAGTCTGTAGTTGCTTTTTCCATTTGTAAATGGGATAGCCATTTGTTTGTGTCTTTAGGCTTTTCCCGGTTAGGGGTCGCCACAGCGGAACTCCGGTCCGCTAATGATTGTCAGTAGAGTTTTACGTGCTGGCTTGCCGGGCCTAACGCACAACTTTCAATGAAGGAACGCCCATTCATGCATGTCGCCACACAGAAGACACTCTGAGAATCGAGCGGGCAACGTCTTACTGTGAGGTGACAACGAATGGGATAGCCATATGGAGTAGGAGAGGGAGATGCAGAATGCCATCCATTGTCTTCCCTACTAAGGATGTGCTTACTGTCTGAAACTGACTGCTGTGCCTGTCTGGTGTGGGATAAATTTTTACTGTGTAGTGTTTACTGGGAAGAGCCAATGTATAGGCCATCCTGTTCATCTCCGATACAGACTTGGGGGTTCAGTGGTATTTTACATCTTACCCATTTTTCAGTCTGTAACACCTAATCAGGTGAATTATGAATAGATTGGATAAATGTAGCAAGGGACTTTGCAAAACAAAGTACTTGAGGGCACTTCTGAGTAGTAGCAAGTGCGAATTGAGCGAAATACCTGGAGATGTTCATTGTATTATCAGGCGGTTCAGTCTTGCTGACTTTCTGGACTTTTGCCCCAGAAGGTCTGACTGGCTTGACTTCAAAGTTTTTCACCATTTCCCTCATCTTGACCTGGCTATTACCGCACCTGAGATATAAGAGGGAACTCTACCCATGTTATCTTCAGTGCTTTCTTGTTTAAGTATTGAGAGGCAGTCGATGCAAGCAAGTCTTTTGGTTCAGCTTAGCTTTGAGTACAGGTAAGTGCCCTATTGGGGAAATGTGATTGATCTTGCAAAACACTTGTTTAAAAAAAAAAGGGGGGGAGGGCGTCTTGATAGATATCACTTTCTAAGTGGGCATGTACATTTCTTATAGAATTCAAATCCCTCACTAAATTTCAGTCAGTTCCTGTTTGCTCGGGGAGATAAAGTATAGAATATTCTATTTGCTGTCGTGCTCGATTTTACTAGAAACCCATTTAAGGAAGGAGCTAGAAAGCGAACTGTAAGAGACTATACAACTGGTCCAGGGCTGCCATGGCATCAGCCAGATTGGCCACAGCTGCCCCACTTACTTGCAAACATTGCCTTACAGAGTAGGGACACTGCAAGGCTGACAACATACCTGTTGAATATTTAGGCCTCCCTAAGCCTGATGGCTTTGCTGTCATCGGGAACCTTTGCAACCCTCCCCTCCCGTAAAGGACAACAATAGGATTCTATTATTAAATGCTCAACTTCTGTCATTTTTCTCCCTGTTTACATTCCCTGCAATGAATAAACAGCACAGCATTTAAAATGTTTTAAATTGACTTTCTGTCCACTAGAACAGTACCTGATTGTACTGGTGGTTTTACTCCCAAAAAACTTTTATCCCTCCCTGAAAGTCTCCAATTCATTGGTCATCAAGGCCACTGATTTACAGGTAGTTTTTTGGCCAGTTCCCTCCCCAAATTGACATATCCATGACTGTCCTAAAAACCCACCCATGCTGTGATGTCACAGCTTCCTGGTCCTTCCCCTACCCATACAGAAAGTAAAGGCTAGAACAAGGAAACAGTACATGAGTCAAGTCTCTTGCTGTGAGCTGTCAATCACAGCAGGTAATAGCTAAAATTACCCTTAGCATTTTGACAGCTAGGGAAGTTTGGTGTGAAGGGGGTGGGATATGAGACAAAGTAGTACAATTCAGGCTTCACAAAAATCCAGCTTAGCCATTCTAAAAAGGAGGAGCAGAAAAAATGCAGTGACAGGAGCTTTAGGAAGAAAAAGGCCTACGTGATTTAACTTTTTAAAGACTAGCACTGCATTGTGGGATACCTAGAAGCAGACTAAACCATCAGAATTACTTCAAGATGCCAGACCCCATGATGTCAGACTCGGAAATTATGTATAAAAATATTTTAAAAAACGTATAGTCCCAGAGTGGTGTTAAAATGTAGGAAACGCCAAACCATAATGAAATAAACATGTTTGAGTCTGTGGGTGCAGTTCTCATTTAAACTGCATATTAAAACAGAGGCCTCTGAAGCCCTTCAAGGAGGATGTCCTCTCTAAGAAAAGCATGTCTGCCTGAGATGATTCCCTTCAGCCACCAGTGGGACAAGACAGAATATCCTTGATTTTTGATATGAGAAGAATTCTGCTGTGCAAAAGTTGAAGTCTGCACTGTCCCACATTTGTTCACTACCAAGACGTACAGACCTTTTGTCATGTATTTTACCTTAACATGAGCTGGGTGGTCAAATCTGTGGTAGGGGTGCTGAGAAGCAGGAGCTGTCCCCCTTCTCATGTTTCACATGCTAAGAACAACTTCTCTACTTATGCTTCACAAGACACTCCAAATGCTGTTTGACAGAACTAAGGGTTTCTTTAAGCAGGAAGCTGAGGATTACTGTGATTCCCAGAAAAGGTATAGAGAGCTTATGGGCTCAATCTTTTCTCTAGTTGGTGAAACTGGAGATGTATTTAGCACTTCATTGTCTTGAGTTGGATTGCCAGCCTCCTGTCCCTACAAAACACAATGATTTCAGCAGTTATGCACCTGTACAAGAACCCACTAGTTTCCAGCAGTAGTGTCTCTGGATTCTAGAAAGAAATTCATGGTGGCTCTAACTTAATAGGTTCATAGGTAGGTACTAGGCTATCTGCCCAAGGGCATTTATAAGCCTAGCCAGAGTGTCTGCTTTTGCCACCCCATTGATTAACATCCTTTGTCAAGCAGAGCCAATGAAGTGATCCCAGGGGTGTATTTTCTGTTACCCATCCACTCGTCAAGGTTTCTCTAGAGTGTTAGTGATGGGCTCGGATTTATGTAATTTGGAATTTTGTTCCAAAGCATGGGGAGTCTGTGAGAGGAATCTATATCCCTCCAGCATGTTCTATTTATTGTTGTGGCTAGGTTTAGCTCACTAGAGCACGTGGCTCGTAGTGACTTGGATTTCTTTAGGTGGAGCATGTCCATCAATTCTGAGTTGGACATGGCTTTATAAGTCAGGCAGAGATCACCTCTGAGTAAGCAATATGCCACGGAGTACAGCCGGAGTTTTTTCACTCGGGCTGCATAGGACATATGTTTGAGGCCCATAATCCTCTTGGTGAAGTACTTTTATGGTCTTTCCAGCTGTTGGAAGTGTCTTGTGAGGTATATCCCAAATGGGGCATTGTACTCTATGATGGGTCTGAGTGACGAGTAGAGGGGCATTATAACCTCTTTATTTCTAGATGCGAACCCTTTAGTAATTAGATGAGCCACATAGAAGGATTTCCTAACTACTTTGGCAGTATGATTGTCAAAGGAGCGATTACTATCTACCTGGGTCCTCAGATCTCTTATTACCCCTTCTGTATTAAGGGGGATGCCACCTATGTGGTAATTTGTGGGCATTTTGTTTTTCCCAAACGGGATGACTATGCATTTTTTGGCATTTAGCTTGAGTCCATGACTTTGACACCAGGTGTCCGTCTCAGTAAGGCCCTTTTGGAGGATGTCTGTGTCAGCCAGAGTCAGTTATGGCTCCCAGTTTGCAGTCATCGGCGAAGTTGGTTAGCCATAGTCCTCCTGTGTTTGCCTGTACTTCTGAGAAGTGTATGCCGAACAGTAGGGGTCCCAGGACTGATCCTTGCGGGACACCACTTGTGACTGGTTTAGAGTCCGACCTGGAGCCTGCTATTCTTACCGTGCGAGTTCTGTCTGTAAGCCAGTTGGCAACCCATCTCATGACGTAGGGGTTTATGTTCAGGGTGGTGAGTTTTTCTGTAATACCCAAGTGGGGAATGGTGTTAGGTCAAGGTAAGCTGTGTGAACCACCTTTCCCTTGTCTTTGGCCTTGGTGACTGTCTCAAAGAAGTCAACCAGGTTTAGTAGACATGTACTGCCCTTAACAAAGCCGAACTGGGTCAGGTCAAGTGTTTTGGAGGTTCCCAATGTCTTTGGTTCCATGATGATGTGTTCCATAGCCTTGCAGACCAGGCTAGTCAGGCTTATTGGGCGAAGTTACCAGGGTCAGTTGTGGCCCCTCCTTTGTGGAGAGGAATAACTGTTGCTGTGCACCATTCTATGGGCATGTAGCCTGTGGAGAGGCTAAGGATGAACAGTATGTTTGGGGGGGGGGGGTTAGTTCGTTCTGCGTGCAAGACGCAGCCTGGGACACCATCTGGTCCCATTGACGCTGTGTTTTTGGCTTTTGAAAGGACTGTTTTATCTGTGCATCTGATTTTTGGGACACTACACTTTTCCTGTATTGTTGTGGGCCCTTTTGGAGGTGAAAGGGGGGTGAAGTTTGCACTGAATCTATCTACCAGGATGTTGGCAATATCAGTAGGTTCAGTATATTTTGTGCTATTTTGCACTAGTTCAGTGCATATCTGCGAGCTGCCACTTAGGTTCTTAACATAGCTAAAGAAGGCTTTGTGGTTATCTTTTGAATCCTTGGCTATTTTTCTTTCGAAGTTAGCCTTGGATGATTTCATGAGTGACCTTAGTTTCTTACGGATACTGATCAGGGATGTCTTTCCTTCTTGGGATTTGCTTTTTTATGAACTAGTTTCCTCCTCCTATTGTATAGCCTGTTTATTGCTGGGGTCCACCAAACTGGTTTCCTTCTCTTTTGCTAGGGATGGCACAATCCATGCATCCTTGTAGGTGCTCATAGAGTGCATTTGTAAAGGTTTCTCCATCTTGGGCAGCATTATCCTTTCGCGTGGGGGCTGTGAAACTTGCCACCTCTGTCTAAAGTAAGGTGAAGTTTGCTTTAGAAAAGTTTTTTACTGTGGTTTCCTTAGTTGGGGGTGTTGGGGTGTGGACATCAGAGTGAATAGTTTAGTTTAGTTTATGGTCTGATCTAACCAGTGATGGGTTGACCTCCGGTGTGGAACACCTGTCGCCCATGTTGGTGATGACCAGGTCCAATATGTTTTCACCTCTGGTAGGGGAGTTTACCAGCTGATCCAGGGTGTTTGAGTTGATGAATTCCAGGAAGTGCTGGGCTTGGGAATTTGTACTCTAGTAGTTTTCCACAGTGAGTGGAAGGGTAATTGAAATTGCCCAGTATCAGGGTGTTTGGTAGGACCTTCATGTTTTCCAGTGTCTACAGAAGGGTGGAGTGGTGGTCCTAGGTCATGGAGGGTGATCTGTAGCAGACCACAATTTGCATTGCAGATTTGCCCGATGTTAGTTGCACATGGATGATCTCAGAAGTATCATGCTGCGCCACTAACCTGGATGTGTAGGTATCCTTGATGAATATGGATGCACCCCCTCCTTTTGTGTTTTGGTCAGTGTTCTGTGGCCGAAACGTGTGGTATGAGTTGTAGCCCGGTAGTGCTGGGGTGCTGTCTGGAGCCTTGAACCAGGTTTCAGTTGCTGCACAGATGTCTACGTTCTCCATACTGAGGAGTGCTTAGAGCATGTGCATTTTGAGGTTTAAACTCCTAGCGTTGAGCAGCATTAACCATCAGTTTTTTTGTTAATTGTGCTGTTTATGGAGGTGGGTTTGACTTTTGAGCCTTGCCTAAAGGCACTATTGGGGCAGCAAGAGCCTTGGCCAGTATTAGAAAGCCTAGGGGTGACGGGTGCAAGCAGTCTCTTGCGAACCAATGCGGTTTGTCGAGCATGTCGTCCCAGGCTGACTGACACTGGATCCCCTTTGAATGACACCAGAAGCTTGGCCAATTGTTGAAATTGATCATTTTGTTTTCTTTATACTGAGGTATCATTCTTGGTGAGGGCAGGATGCTAGTCAGGGTCATACCAGCCTGGGCTACATGATCAGAGAGCTCTTCCATGTCTCTCTTCATGTAATCCAGGGAGGTACGTCTCAGGTCATTCACACCAACATGAACAATGACAGTCATAGGTTCATAGATTAGTACTAGGCTAACTGCCCTTGCGAGCCATTTTAAGCCTAGCCAGTTATCCCCTGTGAGATTCAAACCCTGTTCCTTGTGTTTGTAAGGCAAACACCTTCACCATTAGGTCACCCTCCCAACCCTTTGTTCTGGAGTGACCTGAGTGCTTGTGTTTGTGGCGGACTCTGGCTCCCGACAGGCAATTAACAGTAACCTTCTGCTTGTCCAGCCTAGTGAGTGGGACGTCAGTTTGCCTGACTGTAGAATCGCCTATTACTAGTGTGTTAGGTATGTTATTTCGCCTCAAGGGTTGTGATTGTGCGGCACACTGATTTTGTGTTTTATGTGTTGTCTGGTTTGTGACTGGAAGTGCAGGTTGTTTGGGTGTCTGCTTTGGAGGTCTCTGATGCTTTTGCAGGTTTTTATTTAGAGCCTCCGAGTATGATTTTGTGTATTTGTATTTTTTTTGCCAGTGCTGTTTTAGTAGGTCTATGTGTGGCTGGAGTTGTGGTGCAAGTGTTAACCTTCTCTTGACTGTCTGTTCCAGTCTTTGGTGGAGACAGCTTAGCTCCAGTTTGGCTGTATAATTGCATCTCTCACATATGTTAGTGTTTTGTGGTAGGAGAAGAGGGTTGTCTGTGTACATGAGGCAGTTGTAACATTGCCTCAGGATACCCAGATTCACCAGCTGGACTGGAGAGTGCACCTGAAGTTGTCCTTTGGTCATGCCTGAATAGTAGGGTGAGCTGCTTGGTTGGTGAGGGGTGACTAAAGAGCCTTGCCGGGCAATCAGTGTCAGGGTATATTAGTGCTTGCTGTTAGGACTGAGCAAATGCTGGGCTGTAAGATGCTTTTTGAGTGCTTAGGTTGAGAGTTTGACTAGTTTCAAGGGAAAAACCGAAGAGGCGACTTAGTGGTGCCGGAAATAATTTAACCGTAGTGAACCGGCACTGCTCTGTGCACAAAACTGTGCAAACGCGGTTTTTATAGTAGGAAAATGAAAGAGAAATTAGCACAAAATGGCCAATAAACTAACTTCTGGGCTGGAACCACTCCTCCAGGGACAGATAGGTTGTTCAAAGCTCCCCTCTGTCACAGGTGAACAGAGAAACTTCCTTCTATCCAAGTTAAGGTGTGGGCAACTCAGAAACTAGTATCACAGCCCTGAATTCAGCACTAGCCTGAATACTAGCTTAGAAAGGCAGGAAACGAGGGATTTTTTTTGTTGTTTTTTTTTTTTTTTTTTTGAAAAGATAAGGCAAAAACAGTAAAAAATAAACTTAAAATGGCTTTAAACAACTACAAATGATCAGAAAAGGCTATCGCACTTAGTGTGTAGCCTACAACAGTTAAATTATTTAAACAAACTTTTTAAAAGTGCAGGCAGTCAAATAAGTACAATATGTGAAAAAAACAATTTTTAAATCGCAATAAATGCTGGAAAATCTGCATTTTAGGCAGAAAACAGTTAAGTACAGCAAGAAAGTACAGAAAACCTATACTTAATCACTTCAAAGTCTCTCTTCTAAGCTAGAAGGCTTGTATCAGTTTAAGGCTTTCTAGTGCTACCCAGTAGGTTAGTTACAGGAAAGATGGGAAACGCAGATGTTGTCTTTTAAACCCGAAAGTTGAATGAAATGGACAAACTGTCCAAATGGTCAAACTACAATTTCTGGGGCAAGAACCTCTCCTCTCATGGTAGACAGCCTACCTAGTGCTTACCACTCCCACTGATAAGCTAAAAGGCTTTCTTCCAACACAGAAAGGCTTGCGGGGCTCAGAAGCTTACCAACAGTCCTGGATACAGTAGCTTTGTATCTGGACTAGGCAAGTTACAGGGAAGGTGGGAAACAAGTGCTACTTTTAAACCAGAACGTTGAAAGAGATGGAAAAAAAACCTGCCTAAACCGGCTAATAGCTACAATTTCTGGACCAGGAACCACTCCTCTTGTGGTAGATAGGCTACCTAATGTTTACCACTCCCACTGATAAGCTAGAAGGCTTCTCTCCAACACAGAAGGGCTTGGGGGGGGGCCAGAAACCACTCCTCCTGTGGTAGATAGGTTACCTAGTGCTTACCACTCCCACTGATAAGCTAGAAGGCTTCTCTCCCAACACAGAAGGGCTTGGGGGGCTTACCAACAGTCCTAGGTACAGCATATCTGTACCTGGACTACACTTGTTACAGGAAAGGCGGGGACCAAATGCAAAACGGGCTTTTAACCTGAAAGAAAGAGATGGAAAAACTGCCCAAACTGCCAATGAACTACAATTTCAGGGCCAAAACCCACTCTTCCTGTGGTAGATAGGCTACCTAGTGCATACCACTCCCACTAATGAGCTAGAAGGCTTCCCTCCAAACCGAAAGGCTTGGGGGGGGGGGCTCAGAAGCTTACCAACAGTCCTGGATAAAGCAAGTCTGTATTTGGACTTGATTAGTTACAGGAAAGGCAGGAAACAAGCTTAGAATTTTTTTTTTTGTTACGGAAAAGCAGCTAAAACAGCAGTAAATACAATTCAAATTGTAGTGCAGACCAGCACACCCGAGTGTGTAGCAACACTACGTCAAATACAGTTCAGATAAATGCAGTTAAATTAACAAATGACTAAGACAAGTGCAGAAGGCAGTAAATTAGAAAGCTTCTAACAAGCAGTTTTAAGTGCAGAGTAAGAGCGACTAGTGATAAGGAAAGCAGAGTACTTGACTGAAGAGGGAAAGATTTACTTCAGGCCTCAAAGCTGTTGGACTTGCATGTTAAATGCGGAGGGATTGTCTTGTCCCAAATTGAGGCTAGGCTATGGCAGGTGTGCTATATCTTTGCATTTTTTTTTTTTTTTTTCAAAGTTGGTTAACTTTCTCTACTAAATTTTGCTATGATGCAGTAATTGTATAATGTAGGGTGGCGGCAGAATTGGATATATACATCACTGATTTTTGCATGCTCTGGCAGTGAAGTGGACAAAGTGATGCAGCTTGCCTCATTAGACAAGGAGCTGCTCTGTGGGCCACCAGCTGAGCAGGTTTCTAAAAACCTGGAGGAAAATGAGGAAGACTAGTCAAAAGTCCTCCACCGAATAGAGTAGTAATTAACCCAAAAAGAGTTTGCCTTTTTCCAGAGGCAAAACAAGAAAATGTCAGTTTAAAGTGGCAGGCTTCATCTTTGGAGCCAGGACACATCTGCTAGAAATTTAAACAGCACCTCTTTACTTCTGTCCTTCAGCTAGCAGACATTTCCAAGTCTTGCCCCATTTCTAATCTAAGAATAGGGGATCCTGTGGGACTGTTTCTGAAAGAATAGGAGAAAGTCACAGTACCTGGAGCATTTTCAGACAGAAGGTCCGTGTCACATAAAGGCAAAGTACTTGGGCATTTTACAAGTGTATGAATGAGCCTTCTAGGGCATCTTGCTATAGTTTTGTAGCAAAAAGGTGGCCTAGGATTTTGCTCAAGACCATTAAAGTGTCCAGAAAACCATCTGGTTCACAACTAAACAAATTTCTAGTGTTAAGATCAAAATATTAACTTTGCAGGCCCCAGTGTGTGTCTCCTTCCTCAAGCATTTGCAGTTAACCTAGTTCCAAACAATGCCTGCCTCTGCATAATCAAATGGGAGGTAGTTTCTTACGGTCAAAGCAAGGGGGGGGGGGTATGCCTTACCCATTTATTTCCTTGTTCTTTGTATACACCCTTGGTGCAGTAAGCAAATCAAAGTGCCTGGCTCCAGTAATTGCTTACTGTGATGCCAAGAGAATCCACATCTGTACCTTAACAAGCTGCCTGATCGAGGCCGCTTTCCAACAGTATTTTTAGGTGCAGAATGCTCTGCGGTTCTACTTTGTTTGCTTCAAGATGGACTTTCTGAACCTGTCCAAATTGCATCTGATCTGCTTCAAACAAGCAGATTTTGGGAACCATTCTCGATGTTGCCAGTCTATGAATCCATTGTCTGCTTTGTCCACCTCAACCTGTGGTTTATCTGAGCAGATCCAGGCACTTAATCTTCAGTTCTGAAGACCCATCTCTTTTATAATGCTCTGCATACGTACCTCTCATTGCCTGTCTTCAGGGTCAGGCATGTTCTACAAAGCTCCTATTAGCTAAGTGCAGTTGCTTTATTTTACAATTCTGCTATCACTGTTTTGCCTCGTCCTTCAACATAGTTATTGATGGCTCGTTCAGACTATTCTAAATAAATGTGGTTGTAGTGCATGGGGTGATGTGATTATGCTCCAAAATTGAGGGTGGGGAGTGGAACATCTAATGCACTTCTTCAGCACAAGACCTGACTTAACAGTGCTTTCAGAGGTGTGTGACTATACCCCCTAAGTGCTGTTGCAGTGAAGTGATTAGTCTCAAAGACATTACTTATTTCTCCACTATCCCTAAGGCCTCGTATTTTCTGCCAGCAAAATTTTAAAGATATCTGTCTGTAAGGCAAACTGCCCCTGACTACTACTACTACTACCAGTTATACTACTTGCTTGCCTATACACAGCAAGTGCTTTACTGGCAAATGTTTTTTTTTTTTTGGGGGGGGGGGGGTTACTGCTAGTACATGGAGCAGATAAAACTTCATGTGCTACAAAGCTCAGGTCTCACCAATCATAACCTGTTGTGTTCTCGATATGAATGCGAACATTCACTGCCCAGCTTTGAATTTCTTGGCATCCGTGTTAAGAACACAGGATAGCAGTTGTTGTGGCCTGATTGTAACCCTCTTTCTTAGCTTAGTTTGCTAGTTGTGTGCATGAGTTCTTCTTTCACCTGCCATTTCCTGGTGATTCTATTATCCTTGGCTATGTAAAGTCCTGATAGTGTAGCATTTTTTTCTTTCATAGTATAGTCTGTGTTGCTTCCACAGTCTTGTGTTTCTGACTACTGTAGTTATGGTCAAGAATTTGAGCTGCTGAAAGTATTTGGGGTGTAGGCACAAGTTGCCCCCTCAAACCCACGGCTGCTGTATACTGCTTAGGTGTCAGTTGGATTGCCAAACCTGGAGCCCAAGTCCTGGGTTAACTGTTAGGTGAAGCTTGTAATGAAGGGAATGCTTTCCTCCACTTCTGCTGTAACTTCTTCAATTTCAAAAAGTCTGGAGAGGAAAAAAGAAATTAAAAATAAATAAAGCGTTTGGGCAACTACCTATTAGTGTCCCCTAGTGTGGTTGAGCCAGAACCAAAAACCCCAAACCCCAAAGCCCTTGCCCTCTTGTCTTGGATTATTAGTCTCTAACCCCTAGCTTAACAGTCTAGCTTTGGCATCAGAGTTTATCAGATTTGCCACAACTGGACACAAGTCTCTTGTTGAGGCTGTAGTGTCTGGCTGGCTGGCTCCATTCTCCTTTCTTAGCCATTACACTAATCAGAGTTTTCCCCTGAGCACCCACACCCCCTTTATGGGGTCTAGGCTTCTTTCCAGACCCAAGAGATTGAGCAGCCTTTGCATTAACCTGGTAGCATGTCTTGTACAACTTCATCTAGGTCTGCAAGATCCAGCAGTAGAATGAAAAAAAAATTTTTGTTTGTATAAGCTCATGCAAACTTTTATGTAGGCCCAGGGGTCATTTTTGCGTCCTCTGCCCCGTGGGTAGGCTCCTTTGCTGCTAGTGACCCTGGATCAGACACACCTATGACATTCCTTTATTGGTGCTGACAGCTTAGCTGTTCTCCACCAAACCTGGTCTTTGTATATTTGACTCTGGCCCTATTTGAGCTACAGGGTTGGGGCACAGGGGTTGGTGTCAACTGAGGTTATCTAACCCTTCCCTGTCTTTGTGAACATTGGCCCTGGACAGCTTTACTCTGATGTCTGTGTTTGGATTTTGGGCTTCTTCAAGTTCTGTGCATCAAGGAGGCCCCTTTTCCAGTTGCCTGGCCTCTGCTTCAGCATTTGGCATTTGGCATTGAACAGGTTTTTGCCTCATTTGGGAACTTTGATTCCCTGTGTTGGAGCCATCCTGATCCTCCTGTCCTAAGGTCTTGGATTCACATAATCTTGTCATGGACTAAAAGATTTTGTGCAACCTCAGACTCTAGGACCCCTGTTGCCTCCTTGTCCCCCAGCTAGCCCCCCCCCCCGAGACGCACAAGAGCCAGCACAAGAAAAACTACATCAATTCCATGAATCTCTTAAAGATTCTGTCCTTGAAGAGGAAAGGGTCCCCTAAATCCCCCATGTAAGAACCTCTTTTAATTTACTGGAATTAATGAACATGGATTGGGCTACTGAAGTCCCTTCCCTGAGGAGTGAGTCTGTCTTCGGGCCTTTTGGGTGGGCCCATCCACATCTTTGGTGGTACCACCTCATATGCACTTGTCAAACTTGTCCCAGAGGGCTTGGAGAAAACTTGATTTTTATGGTAGAGCCAATACTGTGCAAGCCTGACAGGGTTTTGGGTCCCACCTAAGGGTAGTTCCTTTTGGATCAAGGATCCTGCAGTTGGTGTCATTGCCATTGTCATCACTGCAGTGACAGATTAAGTGCATTATTTAATTCCCCAAATAGTAAGCCAGGTCCTGGATTGTGACTATGCAGTCCATTCTACCTTTGCTGAGGAAGGGCAATTGGATGTGCTTAGTGGACCTAATGGTTCCTACTCTCACAAAGATGGTGATGTTTTCCAGGAGGTTCCTGTGCTTTAAGCTAGGGTAAGTCACCACCTATTATTTCAAGAACTGCCCTTTGGCCTTACTACAGGTAATGCAGATCCTGAGGAATCCAACATTCAGTCTTATCAGTGGCTGCTCAGATTTTCACTTGCTGGAGACTGCCTTACTGTGATCTGTTTTAACACCAAGTGCAACAACTTCTTTGCCCTTGTCACTTATAAGGGACCCTCACCAAGAGAGGCTCTCCTGCATGCCTGGTCCTCTAGTCTCCTCTACACTTCCCTTCCAATGTCCTTAAACAAGTTCCTGCAGAGATCCGGTCATTGCAGATAAACGGTAATTTTTATAGCCCCATTCTGGCCCAAACAAGTCTGGTTTCCCTACCCTGTGGCCTCATCTTTGCACCCTCCTTGGGTTCTGGAACCCATTCCAGACTAGATATTCTATCCTTCGGGGCAGTCTCACCTGAATCTGAAATCCAACCAGTCACTTGGCTCTTCCAATTTTAGTAAATGCCAGAGATCGGAAGCTTTCAAAGAGTTGTGCACATCCTTTTTTTCTTCTCAGAAGCTCTGTACCTGAATGGCTTATGGTAGTAAGTGGAGAATATTTTCTGTTTGGGCCACTTCTTAAGGGGTTAAATATCTCCTCTTCAGATGCAAAAAAAAAAAAAATATATATATAATGTTCTAGTCTGGGTCTAGCCACTCCACCATCAGCTCCAACTGGTGGTCCTCTCAAATTTCTGGGTCTAGCCACTCCACCATCAAGCTCCAACTGGTGGTCCTCTCAAATTTCCATATCAGTGAACGCCATATTTTACACCTTTGGTCACAACACGTTCCCTTGGATGTTCGAGAATAGGGCAGTCTTGGAAGCCTGGCTCAGGCTGCAGGGGTTTCATTTCTTTCCTTACATGGGACAATTGGCTCCATGGTGGTGGTAATCAGTGGTGGTAATCAGCGCCAGGGACACCTTACTCCAACTGTACAGCTCCTTGGAAATCACTGTCAACTGCCAAATAAGTGCAGTCAGAATTCATAGGTTGCCACTTTGTCACAATATTTTTGCAGTGTGGATATGTGTGTCACTATTGATATTGTGGTGTGCGTCCTTTTTTGTTTCTGGGTTTATAGGAGGTTACTAGGCTAGCAGTTGTACAGCCCTTACAAGCCTAACCATGTTAATCCAGAGTTTCCTCAGTTGTCGTTCGTTAGATGGACATAATTCGCAGAGCAAGTTTGAAACACTGACTGCCCCTGATATGGGTGTCACTCCCAGGGTGAATTTGCAGTCTCCCATCCATTTGTCCAGGTTCCGCTTGGATTAGGGTAATTGAGCACTGCTTCACGTGAATTGGAAGTTTTCTTCTAGAGACTTTATAATCCATCTATCCACAACCCCTTTTTGCACATGGGGTTGGGGTGTCACTTCAGTGGTGACAATCTTGACCAAAGGTTTACACTGCTGGCACACTCGCACTCAAACCGATGGCCAGTTTAGTGTCCAATCCACCTAATTCATGTCTTTGGAATGTGGGAGGAAACCCATCCAAACACAGGGAGGACATGTTGACTCTGCACAGAAGGCACCCCAGTCGAGAATCTAATCTGGGAACCCCTTGCTGTGATATGACAACTGTATCCGCTGCACCATCGTGCAGTAGAATGTGATGGATAATTGCTTAAACAATGGGCAACCACTAAAGCTCCCCTTGTAAGACATACACGACTGGTGCATTGTATTGTTGAGGAGCTGCCGACTGGTGCATTGTATTGTTGAGGAGCTGCCCATCTGGATTCCTCTATCTGTGAGGGTTTTTGGCACCATGCTGTTAATGAAAAGAGGGCCAAGCTGGTTCTGAAGGGGCCTCTTCTAGCGGGCAATTAATCTTCAACTTTCTCCAGCAAGGGAGCGAAGTCTGCTTGATCTGAGGTCACAAACTCCAAGGACCCCACAACAACTAAGGAGATCAAAAGCATTGTTCTCACTCTGGGTCTGTCTGATCCAAAGGTTTGAAGACACTCTACTCTCCCAACTGCTTTGACTCCATCATCTACTCTGACTTCTTGAAGTTAATTACCCGTTGGTGCAGACTATGGGTAATGGCTCCATCTCCCACCATCACAGGCACAGAATCAGTTGGGGCTTGCCAAGAAGCCTCTTCTGTTACATTGCTTTCCTCCCCCGGTCCCATCGGCTCCAAGGTCATTTGTTACATTTCCTCCCTTAAGGTTGGATCTGACAACTTGGCCAATTTTGGCTCTGACTCCTACCTTGATTTCTTCCATTCTGGTTGCATCAGAGACTAGTGGACCCCAAAGCAGAGATATCAAGACAGGGGGGTGTCTTGTTCTTCCTGTTTGGGGTTTCTGCTCTGGATATTTCGGCATCAGAGCAGGCTGGAGCAGCGTCTGTCTGGTGCATGTGGATCTTGAGTCCACTGGCTCCTGGCAGCCTGCTTCAGTTTCTGCCTTTGACGTTGCAAAGAGGAGGTTCTCCTGCCAGGAGGAGTGGTCAGGTATAATCACCAAACCTTCCCTTGACATCTTGCCTGTGGACACGCTTCAACCTGTTTAGGGACAGCTCATCCCATGTGGTCTCTGGTCTGTCCTATCTTTAGGGCCGTCCAGGTCTGAAGTGTTTATCCCCACCAGATTTTCATGGGTAAGAGGTTTCAGGCAAGAGGAACCACCTGGACTCTCCCTGAGAGTCTGTCGCCAAGGATACTGACTTTGAGGAGGGTGTCCTCTGTAACCCACAAGGATATCTCCTTTGGCTGCCTTTTCAAGTTGATTTGCAGCATGGGAGATGGAACACCAAAGCCCAATCTATGGAGGTGTATGTTTCTGGAGGCTTTTGGGTTGGGCCCGACCATGTCCTAGGTGGGTCGCCTCTGGATACTGTTGTTTGGTGTCCTGGGGGGAGGGGGAGGAGCCTGATACGATGGAACTGATTCCTAAGAAGACAGACAAGACCCCCCCCCCCCCTCCAAGTACTAGCAACACCGGAGTAAGTGCCCAGCTGTGGATGTTATTGTGGTGGCAGCAGCCACTGAAGTGCATTTCAGAAGAGAATCCTTCTGAATAGAGAATCTCGGGAGTTGGCTCTTCTGAGGATCCTCTCTGGCAACTGATACTGCTTGCATGGCAGAGGAGATCTGCAGAATCGAGAGGGTTTCGTGGAGCTTTCTCTCGGAGGCCTTTTCAATGATCCTGAAGGGTAGCCTGACAGACTCCAGAGGGACAGGGGTTGCTTGACTGTAAACAAGCTTAGGAGGCAATCACCTTGGACCCATGATTGTTGTCGTATTCAGAGGCTATACAATTCCATTTTTAAGTAATACAAATTGTATGGTATTATGGTAAGTGTGTAACTTTCGTTTTCCCTCCTCCGTGTACTCTAGTGAATGTCAAGCATCAGTAGCCACTGTGAGTTCATTTTTACAGTGTGGATTGTCCTTGTCATGCAGAAGTGGTTCTGCTTTTGTCCTAGTCTCATACACACAGGATATTTGACAAGTGTTGGACTACCTGAGTTTC